>NC_068289.1:24953748-25323748 GCF_025860055.1 Xyrauchen texanus
AGAACCAAGCCTTTCTAACTGTAGAATTCTCTTGCGCTGGCAACAGAGGAAACGGCAGAATAATAATAATAAAAAAAACAACCATTGGCATAGATTTTTGTTGATAACCGATAGTTCCAAAAATCAATAATTGGCACCGATTAATCTGTGCTCTGGCTGGCAGGGTTAGGGTGAGGGGTTAGGTTAGCGTAGATGTAGTAGGTCATCCAGGTTTCTATATGCATATAGAAAAATTGCAAAAAAAGTATTAGTATAGTAGTATACTATCCCTAACATACCCTAAATCTAGATCATTGTAAGAAATAACCAGCCTCTTGTTTTGCTTTTGTCTGCAGTGAGGTGAGGGAGTGTCTGAAGCTGGACCCTGATCATAAGCAGTGCTTCAACCACTACAAGCAAGTTAAGAATCTCAACAAGCAGATCCAGGCTGCTGAGGAACTGATCCAGCAAGAGAAGTATGTCCCAATACAGTAATAAGATTAAGATTCAACTTTATTGTCATTGTGCAGTGTACAGGTAGAAAGCCAATGAAATGCAGTTGTTTTCACATATCCCAACTAAGCTGGGGTCAGAGCGCAGAGTCAGCCATGAAACAGCGCCCCTGGGCAGATAGGGTCAAGGGTCCAACAGTGGTATCTTGGCGGTGCTGGGGCTTGAATCCCTGACCTTTCGATCTGTAACCCAGAGCATTAACTGCTGAGCCTCCACTTCCCCTAATGTGACTTGCCTTTCACAAACATACAGTCAGGTCCATAAATATTGGGACATCGACACAATTCTAATCTTTTTGGCTCTATACACCACCACAATGGATTTTAAATGAAATGAACAAGATGTGCTTTAACTGCAGACTTTCAGCTTTAATTTGAGGGTATTTACATCCAAATCAGGTGAACGGTGTAGGAATTACAACAGTTTGTATATGTGCCTCCCACTTTTTAAGGGACAAAAAGTAATGGGACAATTGGCTGCTCAGCTGTTCCATGGCCAGGCGTGTGTTATTCCCTCATTATCCCATTTACAAGGAGCAGATAAAAGGTCCAGTGTTCATTTCAAGTGTGCTATTTGCATTTGGAATCTGTTGCTGTCAACTCTCAATATGAGATCCAAAGAGCTGTCACTATCAGTGAAGCAAGCCATCATTAGGCTGAAAAATCAAAACAAACCCATCAGAGAGATAGCAAAAACATTAGGTGTGGCCAAATCAACTGTTTGGAACATTCTTAAAAAGAAAGAACGCACCGGTGAGCTCAGCAACACCAAAAGACCCGGAAGACGACGGAGAACAACTGTGGATGACCGAAGAATTCTTTCCCTGGTGAAGAAAACACCCTTCACAACAGTTGGCCAGATCAAGAGCACTCTCCAGGAGGTAGGTGTATGTGTGTCAAAGTCAACAATCAAGAGAAGACTTCACCAGAGTGAATACAGAGGGTTCACCACAAGATGTAAACCATTGGTGAGTCTCAAAAACAGGAAGGCCAGATTAGAGTTTGCCAAACAACATCTAAAAAAGCCTTCACAGTTCTGGAACAACATCCTATGGACAGATGAGACAAAGATCAACTTGTACCAGAGTGATGGGAAGAGAAGTGTATGGAGAAGGAAAGGAACTGCTCATGATCCAAACCATACCACCTCATCAGTGAAGCATGGTGGTGGTAGTGTCATGGCGTGGGCATGTATGGCTGCCAATGGAACTGGTTCTCTTGTATTTATTGATTATGTGACTGCTGACAAAACAGCAGGATGAATTCTGTAGTGTTTCAGGCAATATTATCTGCTCATATTCAGCCAAATGCTTCAGAACTCATTGGACGGCGCTTCACAGTACAGATGGACAATGACCCGAAGCATACTGCGAAAGCAACCAAAGAGTTTTTTAAGGGAAAGAAGTGGAATGTTATGCAATGGCCAAGTCAATCACCTGACCTGAATCCGATTGAGCATGCATTTCACTTGCTAAAGACGAAACTGAAGGGAAAATGCCCCAAGAACAAGCAGGAACTGAAGACAGTTGCAGTAGAGGCCTGGCAGAGCATCACCAGGGATGAAACCCAGCGTCTGGTGATGTCTATGCGTTCCAGACTTCAACCTGTAATTGACTGCAAAGGATTTGCAACCGAGTATTAAAAAGTGAAAGTTTGATTTATGATTGTTAATCTGTCCCATTACTTTTGGTCCCTTAAAAAGTGGGAGGCACATATACAAACTGTTGTAATTCCTACACCGTTCACCTGATTTGGATGTAAATACCCTCAAATTAAAGCTGAAAATCTGCAGTTAAAGCGCATCTTGTTTGTTTCATTTCAAATCCATTGTGGTGGTGTATAGAGCCAAAAAGATTAGAATTGTGTCGATGTCCCAATATTTATGGACCTGACTGTAGATGTTGGTTCAGTGAGCAATTATACAATATGTATAATATTGTCCTAATCGACTTGTCGTGATGATTTGTCATTTTGCAGATGCTTTTCTTGTTACAATTTCAGATCATCTAGAGTAACACGAGGTGCACATTCTTGATCAAGGACACAATGATGATAGTTTATATGTGAACTATTTACATTTTGATCTACAACCTTTCAGTTACAAGCTAACAGCATGTTTCGAGTACCGATGTATCGGCCATCGATAATTATCGGCCTGTTATTGACCATATTCAAACCATTGGCAAATCGTTTCTTGGCGTGAGAATGCCGATATGAAAAACCAATAGTTCATTTATAATGAATTCAAATACACAATCCAGAAATAATTTTAGTCACAGAATGTAGAAGGGTTGGCACTCCTAAGAACATGTGATATTTCATTTGTAATCATTCTTGCTCTCAGATTAATGAGGAAAAACCACCCAAAAGTCTTTGAAACCAAGAAACTTTAACTTAGACATTGATATGGTATCCATTATGGCTACAGGATTGATTTGAATTAAGACTGAAATTGCAATATGGTTTTTCCGATTATTTCACTCATTATTTGTATGGCATTATCCATTCTACCACAATAGAACATCATAGTAATTGTAACCTCTGTTCCCTGATGGAGGGAACGAGATGTTGTGTCGATTGTAGTTACACGAGGGATCTTTCTTGAGAACCTCGCATACCTCTGGATTTGAGAAAAGGCCAATGAGAAATTGGAAGACAGAATTTGCATGTTCCGCCCCGGACATACGGGTATAAAGGGAAGCGGACCTGCGTCTGCAAATCAGGTTTTTGCACTGAGGAGCCGAGAGAAAGGTTCGGCCGTTTACAGGGGTAGGTGTTGTGCCATGGCAAGGGGGACACAACGTCTCGTTCCCTCCATCAGGGAACAGAGGTTACAACAGTAACCATTACATTCACCTTCTGTCACTCACTCAACGTTGTGTCGATTGTAGTGACGCAAAGGGTCCCATTTTAAAACACCATGCACTAAACTGTGTTTCATGAACTGCTGACACAGGTGAAAGCAAGCTACTGCCTGCTAGAAGCAATTGTATCAGCCTCATGTAACCCTCCCCAACACCCCAAAAAGTGTCATATACAGTTCTTAGGTTCTCAGTACCCCTGAGCGACATGACTATCATGGGAGGAAGCCAGCCAGCCGCGGCTATGTTTCTCGTCATAAAGCATAAAGCAGCTGGGGCTATCTTAATGCTATAAAACGCGTCGGGATGTCGTTCTTTTTCATTCCTATTCTTTCAGGGGGAAAAGACTCTGCGGAGACCACATCCTGCCCAGGCTGGGGGGAGGTAACATGTGGCCAATACGTCACATGGGTTGTCAATCCACACGTGGAAGTGGCGCGGTGGTAAGTCCTACCTAGTAAGGGAAGAGCTCTACAAACACAGCGACCGGGGACAGAGAGACTGCCCAAAGGAGACGCGGGTCTGCCAACAGGGGGACAGTACCGGGGGAAAATACATCACAGGGAGTTGCCTGAAAAGGGAATTAAGCCTGTGGAGCCCTACCCCAGTACAGAGCACTTGAAGCTCATAGTGGGTCTGGTGCAAAATCCTCTGCTGAATTCGCTGGCCAGAGGGCTAGGGAGGAGTCATCCAGGCAGCCGAGTTAGTGGGATCTCCTGGTATAAGAGGGCACGTGTTCACCTCAGAAGAGGGGAAAGGCGCTGAGTGCAAGCGGTACACCTGGTCAGTTGTTCCGCGTTACCGAATTCTACCGGCTCGGACCTGATAAAACACGGAACGAGACCGACTCAACCCTAAGATTATAGAATCTCGCAAAGGTATTGGGTGTTGTCCAGCCTGCTGCTCTGCAGATGTCTGCTAGGGAGGTGCCATTGGCCAGTGCCCACGAGGATGCCACACTTCTCGTCGATTGTGCTCAGACCCGCAAAGGGGCAGGCACGGCCTGGGTCTGGTAGGTCAGGGAGATGGTGTTGACGACCCCGTGGGCTAACCTCTGTTTGGAGACAGTGTTGCCTTTCCGCCGTCCGCCAAAGCAGACAAAGAGCTGCTCAGAACACCTAAAGCTCTGTGTGCGGTCCAAATAGATACACAAAGCACATACCGGACACAGCACCGAAAAGGCTGGGTCTGCATCCTCCTGGGGCAACGCTTGCAGGTTCACAACCTGGTCCCTGAAGGGGGTAGCCCGTTCGTGGTCTTAGGATGACATAAGTATATGGCAGACCGAACTCCAGGCAAGTGTCGCTGACAGAGAACGCTTGCAGTTCCCCAACCCTCTTGATGGAAGCTAACGCTATCAGGAGGGCCGTCTTCAAGGAGAGGGCCTTTAGCTCTGCTGAGTCAAGCGGCTCGAATGGGGTTCTATGAAGGCCAGAGAGGACCACTGAGAGATCCCAGGAGGGGAATAGGCTTGGCAGGGGAGGATTCTGTATCCGGGCGCCTCGTCGGAACCTGATAATCAGGTCATGCTTACCCAAGGATTTACCGTCCACAGAGGGGCCTCCGTTAGGGAGTACCAGAGCGGGCAGGGGGAATTGTCTTGGGAGGCAAAGAGATCTATCTGTGCCATTCCGAACCGGTCCCAAATCAACTGGACCACCTGGGGGTGGAGCTCTCCGACCTGAGTCGCTGCTGACTCCAAAGGAGGAGATGGCAGGCGAGTTGTGACATATGACGAGAACGCATGCCATGGCGATTTATGTATACTACCGTCGTGATGCTGTCTGAACGGATCAAGACGTGTTTGCCCTGAATTAGCGGGAGAAAGGGCAAAAAGTACAGCCAGCAACTCTAGGCAGTTGATGTACCAATGCAGCAGGGGCCTTCTCCAGGAGCCAGCGGCTGCGTGCCCGTTGCACATGGTGCCCCAACCCATTTGAGAGGCGTCTGTGGTGACCATGACATGTCTGGACACCTGCTGTAGGGGGACTCCTGTCTGCAGAAAACAGAGGTCTATCCAAGGGTTGAAAGTCTTGACGGCAGGGAAGGGTGATTAACACACGGTACATGCCGTGGCGCAATGCCCAACTCGGGACTTGAGTCTGAAGCCAGTGCTGAAGTGGTCTCATATGCATCAACCCGAGCGGCGTGACCACGGCTGAGGGTGCCATATTCCCCAGGAGCTTCTGGAACTGTTTTACGCTCTGGCAGACTCGAAGAGAGCTTGTTCATGAGGCGTGCTGTCATTGAGACTGAGTCTAACTCCATGCAGAGAAAAGAGATGCTCTGAACCGGGATGAGCTTTCTCTTTTCCCAGTTGACCTGAAGCCCTAGACGGCTGAGGTGCCTAAGCACCTGGTCCCTGTGAGTGCATAGTAACTCTCAAGAGTGAGCTAGAATGAGCCAGTCATCGAGGTAATTGAGTATGTGGATGCCAACTTCGGGTAGCCATCGCCTGCCCGAGTGCCCATGCTATGATCTTCGTGGCTCTGAGTGCGAGGTCGGTGGCAGAGCACAGTTCCTGTAGCACGTCGGGGTCAGGACTACCCAAGTGTAGATCTTTAAGTGCCTTAAGTGAAATTGCTGGAGCGCCATGGCATGCAGGGCGGAGGCGGCCTGACGAGTGGCGCTGTAGGCTTTCGAAGTCAGTGACTACGTCATCCGACAGGCCTTGGAGGGGAGTACAGGACGATCCCGCCAGGTGGCGGCGTTCTCTGGGCACAGGTGAATCGCAACTGCTCTATCCACCTGGGGGACCTCCGTATATCTGTGGGCCGCCCCACCGTCAAGGGTAGTGAGAGCGTATGAGTGAGGAGGTCTGTTCCGGGTAGTAAAATGTGCCCTCCACGACCTCGTCAGCTCGTCATGCACCTCCGGTAAGAAAGGTACCGGGGGTGGGGGGTGTGGCTGAGAGCAGCGCCTTGACCTGTGGTACCAATCATCAAGCCGAGAAGGTTGTGGGGAGGACGGAGGGTTCCAGTCCAACCCGATACTCAAAGCAACCCAAGAAAGCATGTCAGCCATCTGCGCATCAGCCTCAGATTGAGCGGGCTGACCCGAAGGTGGCAGCACAGTCGAGTCTTCTGTGTCAGACGCCTGGACGCTCACCGATGCAGCGGCAACGTCATCATCATCCAACTCAGGAGGCTCAATGGAGAATGCGGACTGGCCATGAGGCCGTGTTTTAAAAATGTCAAAATAAGATTTTTTTTCACATCAATCGTCATGTTTGGATGATCAAAAATATTGAAAAATAACTTCACTTCTATTTATCTTTCATTGTGGCTCTCTTTAAAAATTTGGCCTGTCATGTGTTCAATATGATCCAATCCATGTTCAATAGAAATTATTTGTTTTAAGAATAATAAAAAGCTTTTATACCTCTTTGTACATTTTTAAAACATAATTCCTTAGCAAAACAGTGATCTGATGACAAAGGCAAGTGGCATAAAACCAGTATCAGCAAATCGTTTTTTATTAAAATTGGTATCGTAAGGGCCAAAAATTTGCATATCTGTTTATCTCTAGCTAAGAATATATGTCAGGTTACATTATTACAATAATGGTCCCATATCCAATATCTGGAGTAAAAGAAGAGAAAGTTAAAATGTTAAAGAAAGTGAAAGCTAAATTTTATTTTGTGAAAGCAAAATTATTGGCATTAATGAACAATGTTAATGATTGTTGTGATTGCAAATCCACAGATACAGTGATGCAGTTAGTAAATACGAGTCTGTTATGAAGACTGAACCAAATGTTCCTCAGTTCAGACTTGATGCCAAAGAGCGCATATGCCACTGTCTGTCTAAGGTAAGACTGAGCTCCCGGACCACCAAGTGTCACTGTCTACCAAAGCATACACTGCATTTTAATGGCAGGAATATGTTTTGGTCTTATTCCACAGGACCAGCAAACTGCCAAAGCAATCTCAGTATGCAGTGAAATTCTGAACTCAGATGCTCAGAATGTGAATGCTTTAAAAGACAGAGCAGAGGCCTTCCTCCAAGATCAGCAATATGAAGAAGGTATGTGCGAATCCACTATAGTTGAATGCTGCAGCTGACTATTACATAAATACTGACATTTATACTTGTTTACACAGTTTAAAGTTTTTCAGGTGGACAAAACTTTATAATGACTGCTTTTCAATAAAGTCAGCACATTTATGAAATGTATTCTAGTTGCATTCCATTTTAGCTTGAACATACTGATGGTAGAACCATCTTGAATATTGATAGAATATATACAGTATCTCACAAAAGTGAGTACACCCATCACATTTTTGTAAATATTTGATTATATCTTTTCATGTGACAACACTGAAGAAATTACACTTTGTTACAATGTAAAGTAGAGAGTGTACAGCTTGTATAACAATTTAAATTTGCTGTCCCCTCAAAATAACTCAACACACAGCCATTAATGTCTAAACCTCTGGCAACAAAAGTGAGTACACCCCTTAGTGAAAATGTCCAAATTGGGCCCAAAGTGTCAATATTTTGTGTGGCCACCATTATTGTCCAGCACTGCTTTAACCCTTTTGGGCATGGAGTTCACCAGAGCTTCACAGGTTGCCACTGGAGTCCTCTTCCACTCCTCCATGACGACATCACAGAGCTGGTGGATGTTAGAGACCTTGTGCTCCTCCACCTTCCGTTTGAGGATGCCCCACAGATGCTCAATAGGGTTTAGGTCTGGAGACATGCTTGGCCAGTCCATCACCTTCACCCTCAGCTTCTTTAGCAAGGCAGTGGTCGTCTTGGAGGTGTGTTGGGGGTCGTTATCTTGATGGAATACTGCCCTGCGGCCCAGTTTCCGAAGGGAGGGGATCATGCTCTGCTTCAGTATGTCACAGTACATGTTGGCATTCATGGTTCCCTCAATGAACTGTAGCTCCCCAGTGCCGGCAGCACTCATGCAGCCCCAGACCATGACACTCCCACCACCATGCTTAACTGAAGGCAAGACACACTTGTCTTTATACTCCTCACCCGCCACACACGCTTGACACCATCTGAACCAAATAAGTTTATATTGGTCTCATCAGACCACAGGACATGGTTCCAGTAATCCATGTCCTTAGTCTGCTTGTCTTCAGCAAACTGTTTGTGGGTTTTCTTGTGCATCATCTTTAGAAGAGGCTTCCTTCTGGGACGTAAACTGCTGTATGGTCTTGGCCACCGTGCTGCAGCTCAGTGTCAGGGTCTTGGCAATCTTCTTATAGCCTAGGCCTTCATTATGTAGAGCAACAATTCTTTTTTTCAGATCCTCAGAGAGTTCTTTGCCATGAGGTGCCATGTTGAACTTCCAGTGACCAGTATGAGGGAGTGTGAGAGCTATGACACCAAATTTAATACACCTGCTCTCCATTCACACCTGAGACCTTGTAACACTAATGAGTCACATGACACCGGGGAGGGAAAATGGCTAATTGGGCCCAATTTGGACATTTTCACTTAGGGGTGTACTCACTTTTGTTGCCAGCGGTTTAGACATTAATGGCTGTGTGTTGAGTTATTTTGAGGGGACAGCAAATTTACACTGTTATACAAGCTGTACACTCACTACTTTACATTGTATCAAAGTGACATTTCATCAGTGTTGTCACATGAAAAGGTATAATCAAATATTTACAAAAATGTGAGGGGTGTACTCACTTTTGTGAGATACTGTAGATACTAGACTCAAGATGGCGCCACAGACGGCTGCCTCGGTGTGTGTATGCGCGTTGTTTTGTTTTGTGTTTTAACTCTGTTTTTTGCGTCGGTACGGGGAGCTCTTTCACCAGAGATGAGCTCATGAACATAAGGGGTAAAACTCCAGAGGACTTATTTCTTACTTTTCTTCTCCCTACACTGGAAATTTTGGACATTCTGGTCAACGGTGCGCTCACCTTTACTCAAGCAGTGAAACGCCGAAGGAGAGGGAAACGGGCTGGTGCGCTTGTGCGTCTTCGCCAGTGAGGATTACGCACACCGTTACCGGGAATATTTCTCTCTAACATGCTTTCACTGCCCAACAAACTGGAGGAATTACAACTGCTGTTGGGGGAAAAACAGGGACTTTTCTTCATCTACTGGCTTTGTGGATTAATACCGGACTCTGCGCTGCAGCTGGCAGGCTTCCAAATTTACAGAGCGTACATAGACACGGAACTTTCCGGCAAAACTAAAGGTGGAGGAATCTGTTTTTACATCAACAGCGGTTGGTGCAACGATGTGACAGTGATCCAGCAGCACTGTTCTCCTGACCTTTCGTCATAAACTGTAAGCCTTTTTATTCACCCCGTGAGTTTGCTTTATTCATTCTGGTCGGTGTTTACATCCCGCCGCGGGCCAACGTGCAGGCCGCACAGCGCATGCTCGCCGACCAGATACTGTGTGTGGAGCGGACCAACCCGGACTCTTTAGTTATTGTCCTTGGTGACTTCAACAAAGGAAACCTCACTCATGAACTCCCTAAATTCAGACAGTTTATTAAATGCCCGACCAGAGAGGAGAACATTCTGGATCACTGTTACACCACTGTCAGGAATGCTTATCATGCCGTCCCCCGTGCTGCACTGGGAAACTCTGACCACATTATGGTCCACCTGATTCCTGCGTACAGGCAGAAACTAAAGCTCTGCAAACCTGTAGTGAGGACATCAAGGAAGTGGACCAGTGAGGCCGTGGAGGATCTCCAGACGTGTTTTGACACCACTGACTGGGATGTGTTCAGGACTGCCACAAACAGTCTAGATTAGTACACAGAGGCTGTGACGTCATATATCAGCTTCTGCGAGGACTGCTGTATTCCATCACGCACCAGGGTGAGTTACAACAACGACAAACCCTGGTTTACAGCCAAACTCAGAAGGTTAATGTTTGATAAGGAAGAGGCCTTCAGGAGTAGGGACAAAGACAGATTTAAAGAGGCAAAGTACAAGTTTAGCAAGGCAGTGAAAGAGGCTAAACGACGGTACGCTGAGAAGCTCCAACACCAGCTCTCAGCCAACGACTCTGCATCTGTCTGGAAAGGGCTTAGGCAAATCACCAACTACAATCCTAAATCCCCCCAGGCCATCAACGACTGACGCCTGGCCAACGACCTGAACGAGTTTTACTGCCGCTTTGAAAGACAAAGGGACAGTCCTGAAACCATCCCCCATTCCACCTCCCCCACCTCAGCAGGGGACTGGGCACCCCCACCAATGCCCATCTTAAAGATACCCCCCTCCACCCACACACACACCCCAGTGATGACTCTTTCCATTCATGAGAGGGATGTCAACAAACTCTTCAGGAGTCAGAACCCCCGGAAAGCTGCTGGACCGGATGCTGTCTCCCCATTCAGCTTGAAGGACTGCGCTGATCAGCTGTCTCCAGTGTTCACAGACATTTTCAACACCTCACTGGAGACATGTCACGTGTCAGTCTGCTTCAAGTCTTCAACTATCATCCCTGTTCCCAAGAAGTCAAGGACCACAGGATTTAACGACATCAGACCCGTCGCCCTGACCTCTGTGGTGATGAAGTCCTTTGAGCGCCTTGTGCTTTCTCACCTCAAAGTCATCACCGACCCCCTCCTGGACCCCCTGCAGTTTGCATACAGAGCCAACAGGTCTGTAGACGATGCAGTCAACTTGGCCCTCCAGCACCTGGACTCCGCATAAGGAAGAGACATTGACACTGTGGAGTCTTTCCGCTTCCTGGGAACCTCAAGTGGGAGCTGAACATCAGCGCCCTCATCAAGAAAGCACAACAGAGGATGTACTTCCTGCGGCAGCTGAAGAAATTCAACCTGCCAAAGTCAATGATGGTGCACTTCTACTCAGCCATCATCGAGTCCATCCTCACTTCCTCCATCACTATCTGGTACGCTGCTACTACTGCCAAGGACAAGGGCAGACTGCAGCGTGTCATCCGGTCTGCAGAGAAGGTGATTGGCTGCAATCTGCCGCCGCTCCAGGACCTGCACGACTCCAGGACCCTGAAGTGTGCTGGAAAGATTGTGGCTGATCTCTCCCACCCTGGCCACAGTCTCTTTGAATCACTCCCCTCTGGCAGAAGGCTGTGGTCCATCAGGACAAAAACCTCACGCCACAAGAACAGTTTCTTCCCATCCGCCACTTGCCTTATCAACAATGCCCGGTACCCACCCTGACACTCTCCACACTCCACCTCTGGCTCTACATTTCACTGTACTACTCTGCTCTCTTTTATTTTATACTTCCTTTTAATTGATACTGCGTGGACATATTTTTATTCTTGTTCATATATTAAGAGACTGTGTGAACGCACCTACAACACCACAACAGATTCCTTGTATGCGTAAAAAACGTACTTGGCAATAAAGCTTTTACTGATTCTGATTCTTGTCTCTACTCAAAAACAATCAGTCTAAATTAGCCTTTTTAAAGTTGTTTTATTTTTAAGCTTGGTATATATCTACAGAATAACTTTTATACTTAAGTATATAACGTATCAAGCAATAGGCCCCATGCTGTTTTTTAAACATTGCTCTTTAAATGGATAACAGAATTGTGTTCTCTTGGCAGCCATTAAGGACTTTGAGAGTGCAAAAGAACATAGTGAGAATGACCGGCAGATCAAAGAGGGACTGGAGCGAGCACAGCGCCTTCTTAAACAGTCCCAGAAGAGAGATTACTATAAGATTTTGGGTGTTAAGAGGTTAGATAATAAGTACTACTAAATAAATTGGTAACACTTTACAATAAGGTTCCATTAGTTAATGCATAATGTTTCATAAACTGACAATAAACACTGTATTTTTTTTACAGGATTTATTATACTTTGTTAATGTTAGTTAATAAAAATACAAAATGCTAGTAAAGATGCTGACTACCACCCCTGGAGTCGTGAGTTTGAATCCAGGGAGCGCTGAGTGGCTCCAGCCAGGGCTCCTAAGCAACCAAATTGGCCCAGTTGCTAGGGAGGGTAGAGTCACATGGGGTAACCTCCTCATGGTCACTATAATGTGGTTCGCTTTCGGTGGGGCACCTGGTGAGCTGTGCATGGATGCTGCAGAGAATAATGTGTAGTGCCAACACTCACTATGTCTCCTCGCCATGTCATAGTAAAAAGGGATTGAAATATTGATCTGTTTTCCTCCCAAAATTATTGCATCACTTCAGAAGATATTTATTAAACTACTGGAGTCGTATTGATTAATTTTATGCTGCCTTTATGTGATTTTTGGAGCTTCAACGTTCTGGCCACAATTCACTTGCATTGTGTGGACCTAGAAAGTTGAGATATTCTTATAAATGTCTTTGTACTCAGCAGAAGAAAGTAAGTCATATGCGTCTGGGGTGGCATGAAAGTGAGTAAATGAGAGAATTTTCATTTTTGGGTGAACTATTCCTTTGAAAATGTATTTATTTATCTTTAGTTCATGTTAACAAATGGAACATTATTGCAAAGTGTTACCAATAAATCAATTCTACTATAATAAACTTTCCATAGGCAAAGTGTTCATCAATACCAAGGCTTAAGTAAACACTAGTATTAATGATGTGGTTGCAGGAGTGCCCAAAAGAAGGAGATCATAAAGGCGTACAGAAAGTTGGCACAGCAGTGGCATCCAGACAATTTCCAGGATCCAGAGGAAAAGAAAAGGGCAGAAAAGAAATTCATAGACATTGCTCAAGCCAAAGAAGTTCTAACTGACCCAGGTATAAACTGAAGTCTCATTTTAATAAATTCTAGTGCTGTATCTAGTTTTAAACCAGGAAAGCTTTGTTTATACTGTCATGGTTCTGTGGTAACTTTGATATTGGGTCAAGGCCTTGGAATGTGTTAATATATATATATATATATAAAAAGGGTCATGTCATATACTTTTTTTTAATTTTATCATTGGTTAGTTACTGAGACATTGTTTCTCATTCAGAGCTTTGATGCAAGGATGTGTATCTTGTGCCTCTGTAGAAATGAGGAGTAAGTTTGACCAGGGCGAGGACCCTATGGATCCAGAGAGTCAGCAGGGTGGAGGACATCACCACCACTTTCACGGGGGCTGGGAGAACTTCCATGGATTTAACCCTTTTGGTTCTGGACCTTTTAATTTCAAATTCGGATTCAACTAAGGCTCAGCTGAAAGAACTTGGGGGGGCCTGACCTGAATGTGTGTGGAAGTCATCCAATGGGAACTGGAACAATCTGACCACACCCACAGGCACAGTTCTGGCATAGAAAGTGTCTTGAAACATGCATCCAGTGCTCTTTAGTGGGCAAGTGATCCTACTTGCTAACTGTTGTTCTCTGATGCAGAATTTTTGTTATTTGAAAAGCTCCTCTACTTTCAGGGATGTTAAAATTTAGAGCGCAAGGTTAATTGCCTCGTCTCTCTGTGCACGTGTTGACCTTTTTATTCCCAAGAATAATGTGTACATAGAAAACTGCACTATTTTTCTATGAATTAAATAATGCTGTAAATAAAGAAATAAAGACATATGAGTGCTTATTTAAATGAAAAGGTATTTGGTCTTTACTGAGCATCCATCTTTGCATCAATACATTTACAGTCTCTTAATAACAATAACTGAACAGAAAAGACACATAAGACAATTTAATAGAATGATAAAAAATAACCGTCCTTGCATTTCAAAGCTTTAAGGCATGCATGTGACCACTGCTTGTGCTCACCCATTGAAAAGTAAAATAAAAACAAATGTTTAAGTTAACATAAACGTGAAATAATGCATTTTAAACACTCATTGGTAAAAGCCAGTATACCACAAATGACAGATTATCCCTCTCAGAATTTTTTTTCACTTAATTCCTGAGAAAATCCACATCCTTGAACATCAAGGCAGAGTAACAATGAAGTACAGGTATATACAGTGAGGAAAATAAGTATTTGAACACCCTGCTATTTTGCAAGTTCTCCCACTTAGAAATCATGGAGGGGTCTGAAATTGTCATCATAGGTGCATGTCCACTGTGAGAGACATAATCTAAAAAAAAAAATCCAGAAATCACAATGTATGATTTTTTAACTATTTATTTGTATGATACAGCTGCAAATAAGTATTTGAACACCTGAGAAAATCAATGTTAATATTTAGCCTTTGTTTGCAATTACAGAGGTCAAACGTTTCCTGTAGCTTTCACCAGGTTTGCACACACTGCAGGAGGGATTTTGGCCCACTCCTCCACACAGATCTTCTCTAGATCAGTCAGGTTTCTGGGCTGTTGCTGAGAAACACGGAGTTTGAGCTCCCTCCAAAGATTCTCTATTGGGTTTAGGTCTGGAGACTGGCTAGGCCACGCCAGAACCTTGATATGCTTCTTACAGAGCCACTCCTTGGTTATCCTGGCTGTGTGATTCAGGTCATTGTCATGTTGGAAGACCCAGCCTCGACCCATCTTCAATGCTCTAACTGAGGGAAGGAGGTTGTTCCCCAAAATCTCGCAATACATGGTCCCGGTCATCCTCTCCTTAATAAAGTGCAGTCGCACCTGTTCCTTGTGCAGAAAAACACCCCCAAAGCATGATGCTACCACCCCCATGCTTCACAGTAGGGATGCTGTTCTTGGGATGGTACTCATCATTCTTCTTCCTCCAAACACGGTTAGTGGAATTATGACCAAAAAGTTCTATTTTGGTCTCATCTGACCACATGACTTTCTCCCATGACTCCTCTGGATCATCCAAATGGTCATTGGCAAACTTAAGACAGGCCTTGACATGTGCTGGTTTAAGCAGGGGAACCTTCCGTGCCATGCATGATTTCAAACCATGACATCTTAGTGTATTACCAACAGTAACCTTGGAAACGGTGGTCCCAGCTCTTTTCAGGTCATTGACCAGCTCCTCCCGTGTAGTTCTGGGCTGATTTCTCACCTTTCTTAGGATCATTGAGACCCCACGAGGTGAGATCTTGCATGGAGCCCCAGTCCGAGGGAGATTGACAGTCATGTTTAGCTTCTTCCATTTTCTAATGATTGCTCCAACAGTGGACCTTTTTTCACCAAGCTGCTTGACAATTTCCCCGTAGCCCTTTCCAGCCTTGTGGAGGTGTACAATTTTGTCTCTAGTGTCTTTGGACAGCTCTTTGGTCTTGGCCATGTTAGTAGTTGGATTCTTACTGATTGTATGGGGTGGACAGGTGTCTTTATGCAGCTAACGACCTCAAACAGGTGCATCTAATTTAGGATAATAAATGGAGTGGAGGTGGACATTTTAAAGGCAGACTAACAGGTCTTTGAGGGTCAGAATTCTAGCTGATAGACAGGTGTTCAAATACTTATTTGCAGCTGTATCATACAAATAAATAGTTAAAAAAATCATACATTGTGATTTCTGGATTTTTTTTTAGATTATGTCTCTCACAGTGGACATGCACCTACGATGACAATTTCAGACCCCTCCATGATTTCCAAGTGGGAGAACTTGCAAAATAACAGGGTGTTCAAATACTTATTTTCCTCACTGTATATATATATATATATATATATATATATATATATATAAAAGAATGTAAATAGTAAAGGGAATGCAAAGAAACATATACCTCTATTGTATTTCATGACTGTGTCTGATGGGAGACATTTACTACAAAATGTATTAGATTTTTAGATACTCTTTATATGCAAACATGGACTCTGAATGATAAAATATGGTGGCAGAATATTCACTGAAACCAAGGATGGAGGAATATGTACAATGCTGGCATGTATTTTATATACAATACTGTATATATACACCAGTGCCATTGTAAGTTCGTAAACTGGCCAAAAACAGCATATAACACTGTAATTTATTTCCCTCCCAACAAGAATTAAAAAACTAAAAACAAAAAATACAGCACAGTTTCCATTCATTTCAGAAAGTGTTGAAAAAAACCTTAATTCAAAAATCATATATACATTAAACATGACATGAAGTCCTTTAAAATCATTTCGTAGTGTATATTTTCTCATTGTTCCCCGAGCTGTGGTGTAAACAGCAGGCTTACTTCCTGGCGTACATTGTGGAAAACATCTCTACGATTGCATTCAAGCTTCACAGGAAGATTAGGTGCAAACGTCACTCTTCTCTCCACCAATGTGAGCACACAAATGCTAAAGTTCATCACGTTGAGTGCCTGTTAAAATACAGATGATGTTCAGGAACTGTGCTTTACCAATAAGGCTTACTAGGAAAAATACAAACTAGGTGACAAGATGGTTAATTCATCTTTAGTTTGTAACAGTAAAAAGATAAACATTTTGTGGAGCGGAGGGGGCGGGGCCGGGCTAGAATGTCGCACGCCCGGTCCCCAATCGGCCTGGGGCGCGCGAGGGATAAAGGCGGCCGGTGACGACGGTTCAAGAGAGAGAGAATTACTTGCATGTCCGTCGTGTGTGTGTGTGGTTTAATTAAATTATTATTTATATTGACAAGCCGGTTCTCACCTCCTCCTTGCCCATCTTAACCCCCTAACACATTTAAAATAGATTTATTAAAAAACATGACCCCCTTAACAACCACAAAAATGGAGATTCTACAATTATTTACTTTGTGTTCCACAGTAGAAAGTCATATGGGTTTGTAACAGAATGATTAAATGATGACAGAATTTTTAGAACAATTCCTTAAACTTTTCCTATTACAATAAATTCTCATTTGAAAGATAATCTTTAATTCAAGCTGCATTGGAGTTGGTCTCTGCACTGACACTTTAGACAGGTCCACATGCAAAAAAGCTTACAAGCTTCATGTTTGAAGTGAAACAACATCTTAGGGGTATGTTCAATGTCATCCAGTCTTACCTGTGTGCTGTGATGATGAGGATGGGCTACCAAGTTGAGTCATTTTCTCTCGTTGCTCCTTCGCCTGTGTCAGAAATTGCTTTATCTCGTTGTCGTACTCGTACCATTCTGGTACAATACGTATGGCTGCACTAAGCTTGGGTTCTTTGGTCTTTGGGTTATTGCACTGCAAAAAATCAACACAAAGACAAATATCAATCGTGGTGACAAAACACTTTCTTCAACCGCAGCATTTTCTGTGTTTTGGGTGCCCTTAAAGGTATAGTTCACCCACAAATGAAAATTCTCTCACAATTTTTTACTATAAATTCCCATCCCTGCCCAGTAGGTGGCAAATATGCAAAAAGTATTTGTATCAGCCAAAACAAAAGAAGAAGAATATGGAAGTGAAAGTGGACATTGATAGTAAAAAAAGACTTAAATATTGATCTGTATCTCACCCACACCTATCATATTGCTTCTGAAGATATGGATTTAACCTCTGGACCCATATGGATTACTTATTTATGCTGCCTTTATATGCTTGTTTGGCCTTCAAAGTTCTGTCCACCATTAACCTGCATTGTATGTATGGCACTGTCTACAGAGCTGAGATATTCTTCTAAGAATCTTTGTTTGTGTTCTGCAGAAGCAAGAAAGTTATACACATCTGGGATGGCTTGAAAGTGAGTAAATAACGAGAGAAATTTCATTTTTGGGTTAACTGTCCGTTTAATTTGAGACTTTTAAGTTAAAAATAATTTAAAATTGAGTTTGATATGAACACTCGTGACTTCTGAGACACAACACACATTTTTAACAACACAACACTTTCATTGTGCCGCTACCACAAAAACAATAAGAACACATTTGAGGAATGACTACAAAACTAAATGCACATCACATCTTATGATGTGATATTATGGGGTAAGACTAATCTCAAAAAGAATATATTCACAAAATGTGTACGCTTACCTGATAATACTATGGGTTTGTATAATTGTTTTCAAGTGTTACAATTTCAAAACAGGGCTATAACATTCTGACTTGTATCATTTATTTTTTTATATCATTTAATGCCATATCAGCACCAAAGGCAATTTTACTGGCAAGACCAAGCAGGAATCAGTCAATAAAGAAAGCAAATAAGCCAAAATATAAAAAATGTATTAAATTAATAAAAGGATAAATCAAACAAATAAATAATCTTCATACAGCACAAATTAAATAAATAAAAGTTTAAGATTTTTCTAATTTACTTGATAAAAATTCTAAAAATCTTTGAGAGAGTTTACCATAATATTAAATGTAATACAAGTCAATGTAAATAGCACATAAAACTGAGTGTGCAGAATCTGCAAGATGTTTATCATTTAAAAAATAAATAGCATTTAGATTTTTTATTTATGACTGTCCTGATGATGATATTTGAAATAACAGATATTTAGATACTTTCCATAAAACAAAGTATAACTTTATTTACACAAACAATCCTGTGCAAAAGTTAACACCCCCTTGATTCTTAAAGGACTATTCCGTGTTCAATACAAGTTAAGCTTAATTAACTTTTAACTTTTCTGTGTAAAGTTAAAGCAATACGACTTCATTTCCATGGCGATGTAATGTCAACAAACCAAAAACAAATGTAAAGCTTAAATAATACATTAATTTAAACAGAATTTTAATGTAAGTGCTTTTTATAAAATTATAAGCTTCACATTTGAGACTTTAAACCCTCTAAATATTGTTTGTGTCTTTGGTGAAAACTGTGCATGAGTCCTTGCTTTGTGCTAAGCAGAGAAGAAAAATCCTCCAAGTACTGTTCTTTGGTTTCCCAGCATCTTCTGCACATTTGAATTCTTCCCAACAGTGGCTGTGTGATGTTGACATCTAGCTATTGACACTCAGGACAACTGATGGACTCATACACAACCTTACAAAAGGTGCAAGCATTCATCGATGCTCAGTGATCATTTGTGTAAATTTAGCCTCCCCTACTGTATGTTTGAGTGAAATAAACCCATATCTCAGTGGAGTCAAAGAATTTCATGCTAAACCTGGTACATATTATTGAGGCAAGACAGTTGGATGGAATGACATAATCAGAATTTAACAGAACCTGAGTCCATGCTTTGAGGTGGTGTTCTGTCTGCTTAGTAACAGCCCTCATTCCTATTTCCCTGACTGCTATCTCTAATGAGACGTTTCCCTCTCCTACTCGCAGGAGCAGCCGGCAGGGAAGGAGAGGGTGTAAATGAGACTACTATGTTTGTCCTTCTGTGTATGTGCATATGTGCCATAGTAGGAATGAAAAAATTCTGTTATGATCAGACTGCAGGCATTTTAACCAGATTTCATCTTCACATTATTATGGTTTGAGGGCGCTCTTTTGTGAAATTGTAACAATACGTCAAGAATTTGTCATTCTTCCAAAATTATAGGCAAATCTATACCAAGTACCAAGTGTGGCGTTTAGCTTGAGGATATAAATGTCTAAATTCCACACAGAACATCAGTAGTAAATTTTATTTTTGCTTTCCTATTTCCAACAGCAAAATAAAAAGTCCTCTTTAAGTTTCCATGACTTTCCAAAAGAGGAAAAATAGAGAAAGCGATGAATTACGGCAGTCACAAGATGACAAATTTACTGTAAATCCCTCAGCAGTAGTATTTTAACTTCCATGCGCGCACACACACACAAACAAATATGTGTGTGTGTGTGTATACCATATTTCTAAATATATCTAAAACATATTTTTAGGCCAAATAGTTTTCCTAAAAATGTATGTTCACATATATGGACAGTACGTCTAAATTGTGAAATTTTAAATAATACCAAACTATAAAAAAATCAGATTCCCCTTCTATCGCTCTCTCCACGTTGTGTCGGAGAAGCGACACTAGGGGTCTCTCTTGAGCGCCGATATATACCTCTGTTCTATGAAAAAAGGCCAATGAGATGTTGGCAGACGGTATTTGCATATCCCGCCCCCGGACATACTGGTATTTAAGTGGGGCAAATACGGGAGTTCATTCAGAAAATTTCTTCGGAGCCGATGGTCGTGTATGCAGTTGCTGCGAGTTACACACCAAGTTCCTGTTATTCCTCTGATGCTCTGCATGCTGTTGGATCTTATGGCGCACAACAGCGGTTTTCTCCTTCATGCACGGCTGTGCATTCTTGCCTTTGGGCGCTTTGACAGTGCAGATAAAAAAACTCAGCAGAGTTTTTTCCATAAAAGAGTGATTTTATTTAAAAGAGTAATTTCCTCTAAAAGAGCAAAACAAAGCGGTGTTGAACGTCCTTTTAAGGACGCGTCTTTATAAAGATGCCTTTCCACAACTGTGTTATTCCTGGATGTGGTAGAGTGCTCTCCGCTTCAGACGGCCACAGGCGTTGTCTCGTGTGTCTGGATAGCGATCACACCGAGGCTGCGTTTGTGGATGACTCATTCTCACTGCGAGAACATGACCATGACAACGTTGCGGTCGCGGCTTGCTTTCAAACGGAAGCAAGCCACTCCAGCCGCCCCCCGCGTTGCTATTTCTTCCCACGGGATTGAGGATGATGCGGTTGGCGATGGAGGCGATTTGGGGATGGCAGCGGGTGCAGCTCCGCCGGGTACGCCTCCTCGGACCACCTGCCCCCCAGCACGCTCGTTGACTCCCGTCCGTGCTCGAGGCAACAGCGGCTCGCCTTACAGCCAGTCTGCCTATCTTCTTGAGACCGAAGTGGATGAGCTCGCCGCTGCATTGGAGAGCGCGGTATCTGACGCTGAGGACTCCCCAGGGCTGCCGCTTTCGGGCCTGCACGCCCAGGCTGAGGCCAACGCGCAGATGACTGACATGCTTTCCCGGGCAGCCACTAGGGTGGGCTTGGATTGGAACCCTCCATCCTCCCCACAGCCATCACGGCTGGACGACTGGTCCCCCCCCCCCCCCGGTCCCGTTTTTCCCGGAGGTGCATGATGAGCTGACGTCATCGTGGAGAGCACCCATCCACTCGTCACAACCGCCACCTGCTCATCCGCTCTCGCCACCCTCGACGGCGGAACGCGCCACGGATACACGGTGATTCCCCAGGTGGATAGGGCAGTTGCGCTCTACTTATGCCCCGGAAACCCTACCACCTGGCGGGGCCGCCCTGTACTCCCATACCGGCCCTGTAGAGCAACATCCTCGCTGACCGCGAAGGCCTACAGAGCCGCTGGAGGCGCTTCCGCCCTGCATGCCATGGCTCTCCTGCAAGTCCACCAGGCCAAGGCACTCAGAAACATGCACGGGGGTGGCCCTGATCCCAACACACTGCAGGAACTGCGCTCAGTGACCGACCTCGCCCTAAGAGCGACAAAGGTCACAGCGTGGGCCCTTGGGCAGGCGATGGCCACGCTCATGGTCCAGGAACGTCAACTGTGGCTGAACCTGGTCGAGATGCGTGAAGCTGACAAGACTCACTTCCTCAACGCCCCTCTCTCCAGTTTGGCCTCTTCGACGACACCGTCGAGGACTTCGCCCAGCAGTTCTCCACGGTGAAGAAGCAGACGGAGGCCATCTCAAAAATCATGCCCCGCCGCAAACCTACCGCCCCGGGCCGTGCCACGTCTGCTCGCCGAGGGCGTCCCCCTGCGGCTACGAAACCTGATGCTCCGCCCAACCCGGGCCCAGCTCTCAGCCCCAGCGTCGAGCACTCCGCGGGAAGCACACGGCCCTGTCTCACGGACCCCCTCGAGGACCCGGAAGGCTCCCAGGCGCTCCTGAGACACGAGGCTGGATCTACCACCGCGCCAACTTTCCCACATAGGACCTAAGCGGCCATGTGATGTATTCGCCACTCTTTGCCTCCCCTGCAGGGTAGGTGTGGCTTCTGCAGGGTCTTCTCCCCTTTAAAGACTAGGAAATGGGGTAAGACCCCCTTCCCTTAATGCATGTAAGGGCCCTGGCCGTAGTTGCTCTATGCGAGGAACATAGAGAGAAAAGAGGCCCAGCCAGGCTTGGCCCGTTCCCAGGTTGGCAAGCATCACCTTGTCCCCCTCACTAGGGTAACCAGAAGGATTCTGATGACTTTAATGGGGCATTGGGGAAGGGTACGTGCAGCCTGATACAGTTGGTCGCCTTTGCACGTAAGAATACCTGCCCGCTCCTGTATCAGCAGTTCACATACACGGCTCAGCGCATGGCATGATTGAAGTGGGACCCCTAGTGTCGCTTCTCTGACACAACGTGGAGAGACCGACAGAAGGGGAACGTCTAGGTTACGTATGTAACCTCTGTTCCCCGATGGAGGGAATGAGACATTGTGTCTTCCCTGCCACGTCGCTGAGCCGAGCCACTGTTGTGGCAGGACCATTTCCGGCTCCTCAGAAAAATCCTGAATGAACTCCCGTATTCGCCCCGCTTAAATACCCGTATGTCCGGGGGCGGGATATGCAAATACCATCTGCCAACTTCTCATTGGCCTTTTTTCATAGAACAGAGGTATATATCGGCGCTCTAGTGTCACTTCTCCGACACAACGTCTCGTTCCCTCCATCGGGGAACAGAGGTTACATACAGGAGTGTTGGTTATTCATGTTTTGAGGCATTATATTAGAAAGTTGCATAAATAATTCTGATTCAAAGTTATGGCCAGCATCATCCAGTCACAACCAACCATGTTAAAATAAAATGATACATTATGATTTCTGTATCTATTTACAGATTATTATAGTCGTGGACGCGGGATCGCACGAGGTTAAATAATTTAAAAAACGCAAAAAAAAATTTGCTGCTAAATTATCCAAAATTGTAATGTATCCAAATCTGTGTCCATGGGGTGGGGACTCATTTGGTGAATAGCACACTCCTGGATGATGTGACAGCAGAAAATGTGTGCTAATGAACATATCAAACACATTAGCTACTCAGTAGGCAAAGCAAAAAATGATATAATGGGAGACTATTAAGCCATAAGAATGTTTAATAATAACATATGCCACGTGAAGGAGAGCAGTGCCATCATCCTGCTGTTGGGTATTGGCTTGGTATATTATAAATCAGTAAATACGTTTTTCTTATTGTTCATTTCAATGAACCAGTTAATAAATAAATAGTTGATTAATTTGAGTTATCACTCAAAAGTGTTCCAACAACCCCCCATGTGGCATGTCACATTTCAGTTTTGTTGTAAATAAATTTGATAACTCTTTCCCCGCCAAACACGGAATTTTCCGTGTTTTATGAAAAAACGCTTCCCCGCCAAACACGGAATTTTCCGGGTTTCCGTGTTTTAGGTGTTATACGGTAAGGAAGACCCCTGCGCATGTTTTGAAAGAGTACGCAACTCTTTGATCAAAGAAACAGACTGCGATCGTCTCAAACATGAAGAAGTGGAGTATTGAGAAGCTCAAAATATCAGACATAAACATGCCTTTTTCTCAGCTTTTTGTCTGAAATGTTGTTTTTTGACAAAACCTACCTCTGTTCAAGTCGCAATAAAAAAAGAACAATTGAAGATAAAATAAAATCGTTTTTTTTTGCCTAAAAGCAGAGGCTCAGATCTTTATTGTGATATATAGCATCTTCATATATTCATGGAAGAAAATATTCTGCAGGCCATTAAAATTTAGCGAAAATCGTCAAAAACCCTGGCGGTGGCTGGCAACTTTTTTTTTAAAAACGCTGGCGGGGAAAGAGTTAAAGGTGTGCTGACCGATTCCAGACTGTAAGTGATTTCTGCCATTTTGCCCTTTCTCCAAAACCCACCCATAACACATCAGTATTCCCTATCATGGAAAACTATTTACAGACAGAGGGTGTTTCTAATTGGCTAGATTTTTTGGTTAAAAAAAAAGCTTGGTCTGGCACCCCTGACTATTTTTTTGCCATTTAAAGAGCTTAGTGCTTTCACAGAGACAGGTGTGATTTTTATGGGACATCTTTTTCAGTGATACCTGTCAGATACCTACAAATGTGTGATGCTAGCTTTGAATCATAGTGTGGTATGAATGCATACGAACCAGATCTATGGTCTTAGCTGTGGCCTTGGAACTGTCATCACACCAAGTCTCACACCACAGCCACTCTTGAGGCAGGGACTTGATGGCTACTTGATGGATCATGTTGTTGGGAAGGTCCTGTTATCATTGAGCACCAAAGATAAACAACATTTAGTCTACCTCTCACATCAAAGTCATTTTATTGTGGTAAACTTGAGGATGACTTGATTGATAAGTGGAGCATATACCTGGTCCAAGTTGGACAGACTGTTGGGATCTTGGCTTAAGGCTTGGTACTGTCCTCTGAGTCTGTCTCCAGCTGCTATTTTTCTGAATTTCTTTAAGTCCACCACATATAGCGCACTGGAGATTAAATGTCACATTTATTTAGCACAATGAAATGTTACAGCAATGTTTAATCTATCCTACAGTTTGCTTTTTTGAAGAAAAAGACATATTCTGTGTTTTTAGCATAAAGTGATAAACCTGATGTGGTATTTCCGGTGTCCAAGATGAGAGGCCCAGTAGCCAGTCTTCCAAAAACGGTAGCCTTCCATCTCTCTTCGGCTGTCACAGAATGGAGTATACCCATAGGGGGCACCCTCTAGATCCAGATCTCTCAGCTCTTTCAAATCTGCCCTGACAATCTAAATAGAAAGCATTCAGGTTAATGTTTTAAAATGAGAAAATATAACAGAATTGTTGGGGGAAACCCAGTAAACGTATCAACATTTCTGAGAGTTTATTTAGCTTTACAGAGACTGACTGACTGGAATAGCACACTACCATAATACTACTACTACTATCAGCCAAGATTTTTCACATCTTTTTCAAAACTGCCAAGAGCAAGATGTTTTAACTAGCGATGCACCAATATGTCGTTTTCTGGCTGATATCAATTTTGATATTCTGCCACTTACGTTATTTAGTCATCAGATCACTGTTTTGCAAGGGAATTATTTTTAAAAAATGTACAAAGAGGTACAAAATCTTTTTATTGTTCTTACGATAAATAATTTCCATTAAACATGGACTGGATCTGTTGAACACACGACAGGCCAAAATTGTATATAGAGCAACAATGAAATATAAACAGAAGATAAAAAAAGATTAAAAAAATATTCATATTTTGTACTTATAAAAGCCTTTTAAACTTCTGTTTTTGCTGTTCAAAACAACAAAACTAACATTTTACATGTTTGTACTGTATATAATAGAACATCACAAATTCGTATTATGCATAAGTTGGGCAAATAAAAAACCAAAAGGAACAAAACACCCTTTTAAGTTATATGGTGGTATAATGAATAATTGATATTGCTGTCCAGACCTTTACGGGGTGCCACTTGCTTACACAATGCTGACTGAAGCGCTGATTGCAGTATTTTATTAATCACAGCCTTTCAAGCTTTAATAATAGCCCAAGACCATATTGGAATTTCAATCTTGATTCAATCAATCGTGCAGCCTTAATGGATACCAAACCAATGTCTCAGAAGTCAAAGTCAGCTGGTTTCAAAGCATTTTGTAACGCTTATCGGTAAGTTCCACTTTCACAACTGTCATGTCTGCAAAAAAGTTTTTCCTCATTAATGAGAACGAGAAAAAATAGAAATTAAGTATTGCATGTACTTAGGAGTTGCCAACCCTTGTACATTCTGTGGCTATACTTATTTTGGGATTGCGCATTTAAATTCACAGAGTTTTTACAAAGTGTGTTGATAATTAATTAAAAATTAACCTTGCTTAAAACCGATTTTCCGATGGTTTTAATTTGGTCAGTAATTGGGTCAGGGTTATTTATTGGTGACCGATACATCAGTGCATCCCTAGTTTTAACAACTTGGATTAAAAAAGCAAAAACATTCTTTAAAAAAAAAAAAAATGGTATACATGGTATACCACTGGTATACATATAATTGGGAGAAATTGTAATGCTGAATATGGCGGCTGCAGGATTTAAAGTGGCACCTCACAGTTAAAAGAGCCAAACAGCTTTTTGATAGAAACATCGTCTGTAAGGAACTCGAGAACATCCATGCACATTAGCTGGACCAGCCCTTAAAAATTTATTTTGCTTTGAGTGATCTGAGTTAAAGCAGCACAATTTATGATAAAATTGTCGTCGGATTTATAGCTGAATTTATGTTATTTGATAGTAATCTTGACCAGCCATTTTGGAGATTTAGTTAATCCCCTAATGCAAGTAGACAAGAGCTGGACTTGTATCCATAGAAAATAGCTATCCAGAGGTGTTATGCACACAGTTGACTTGCCTCAAAGGGACTTTTACTCCATTTACTGAAATAAACATAGTAATGAAATCAATTGACAACAATGTAACCATGTATTCCATTCCAAACAACTGTTGTCTTTCTCATATCTAACATCACCTGATCAGCATCAACAAAGATGATCTTGTCCACAGCCAGGGGGAACAGCACATCCAGGAAGAGGATCTTATAACCCCAGATAATGCGCTGCTTTTCTGTCTGCTGGTGAAGCCAGCGGGGCCACTTATACTGGACCAGTTCATACTCGAAACCATACGCCTTTGCCATGTGAGCAATTGTGTCCTGTACATATTCACAAAACAAACAGGAATAAACTGTAGAGGAGGAAACAGTATACTAGTATGCATCCACTAACATTAATTTAAGGATAACTTCCCTTTTTTCCCAACATTTTCTTTGGCTAACACTGTTATGACAATCCATTAATTTTAGGTTTATGTTAAAGAATGCATGTGCAGACTGTCTCTCTGAAATTGCATAAAACCCACTAGGCAGAATGGAACTGATCATTTCAGACAGCTTTGGCCATTTTTGCAAGCAATCTGCATCAGATATTCATGTGTTGAGACTCGAGCATGTAGGGCTGGTTTTAGTGTTACCTTGAATGAGGGGGAGAGGTAGTTTTTGAGGAACCAGAACTTGACAGGGGTTGCAGTGTGTTGAAGGACAGAGAGCATCATTATTCTATAACAGGAAAAAAGGGGAGCAGAAAACACACAAGGATGAAAGACAAACACTGACATGGCTGCGTATCAGTGTGAGTTCATACACATGGGTGTCCTACCTCAAGAAACGTTCGTACAACTGTCCAGATGCAACAGAGAAGATGTTGAGAACATCTTTCTTCTTGTTGCTCTTGTCCACACTTGGGCCACCTGCAAAGCTGCAAGACAACCAAAAAGACCTGAGCAGATTAGAGAAGGGAAAATGCCCATACAGAGGAATTAATGCAATAATCTGTTTATCCAGTCACATTTGCAAGCACAGCGACAGCATCAGCTGTCGTGCTGTGTTCTGTGAATGTTCTGAAAGGATTATGCAGACTCTTTGTTGCTTATGATGACTGTCATGACGCTAAGTTGCCATGAACTGCCTTGGCGAGCGCAGTTTTCTTTGGTGTTTTCACGTTATAATGACAAACATGTCAAATAACTCATCCCTTTTAAAAAATAATTGTAGGTTTTCGTTTATATCGCAGCCTGGCAAAGCCACACACACACACAGAGGTTGGTTTGGCTATCCTCATGAGGACTCTCCATAGACATAATGAGTTTTATACTGTATGAACTATAGATGATAACCCCTAACCCTCACAAAAAACGTATCGGTTACCTAACGTAACCTCAGTTCTCTCTAGATGAGGGAACGAGTATTGTGTAAGCTAGCTTACGCTACGGGAAATATTCATCTTTTCTGAGATATTGAAGCCAAAAAATTATCCTTAATTTTTGTATCCATTGTCAACGCAGTGCGGCAGCTGCAGACCTTGAGCGGGCTAGCTAGCGAGCTCATAGGTTGCTCTGCGGCAACTGCTGCAGCCTATAGACGAGCTTGGGCGAACTCGCATCCAATGAGAGGCGTCCGCGCGCTCACTGCAACAAAGCCCGCCAAAATGGGCGTGACTAGAGTGCATATAAGCGTAGTTCGTAGGCTGGAACCCTGGTTTTCATTGACTGAAGCGAAAAGTCGCTCGTGGCGCGAGCACGGCCGGCTACGCAATACTCGTTCCCTCATCTAGAGAGAACCGAGGTTACGTTAGGTAACCGATACGTTCTCTTACGAGAGGTTCTCTCGTATTGCGTAAGCTAGCTTACGCTACGGGAACCCATTGTCAACGCCGTGCGTGCCAAGCATCCACTGTATGAGCCCCAGGGAATTAAGGGGGACCCGGGGAGCCCTTATGAGTGGGGAAATAATATTTGGCCGGCAAGAATGCGGGTCATTGATTGTGTAATACATAAGCACATAGTGGGAAGGGAACGACAGAGCGGCGGTGCCGGTCTGTGTGGAATGTGTCCCATCAGTGCAGCTCACCAGGGGAGCTGTAGCGTGATTAAACCGCTAGTAGTTTTGCCTGCAGAGCGGGCACTTCCATATTGTAAAATCTGACAAAGGTGGAGGGGAAGTCCATCCCGCTGCCACACATATGTCGTGAATGGAAATCCCGCTGGACCATGCCCACGAGGATGCCATGCCTCTAGTGGAGTGAGCCCTAATGCCCAACGGGCATGGCAGGTCTTTTGACGCGTATGCAGCAGCAATAGCGTCCACTATCCATCTAGATAGTGTCTGTTTCGAGGCGGCGAGACCTTTGGTGCGCCCTCCGAACGAAACGAAAAGCTGCTCAGAGCGTCTGAAAGCGGCGGAGCGCGCAGTATACAATCTCAGTGCTCTGACCGGGCAAAGGAGATTGGCGTCGCGTTCACTATCGGGTGCTGGCAGCGCCGATAGGGAAATGACCTGTGCTCTGAAAGGAGTACCGATCACCTTGGGAACATAGCCGTGTCTAGGCTTTAAAATGACCTTGGAGTCACTTGGTCCAAACTCAAGACACGCAGCGCTGACAGACAGCGCGTGAAGGTCTCCCACACGTTTGACTGATGACAGGGCAGTCAGAAAAACGGTTTTGAGTGAAAGGTATTTCAAATCCACGGATTGAAGTGGTTCGAAAGGGGGGGCTTTCATAGTTTCGAGAACTATAGAAAGATCCCAGATAGGAACCGATGGGGGCGCGGGGGGGTTCATCCTTCTAGCTCCCCTGAGGAAGCGGATGACCAGCTCGTTTTTACCCCATGACTGGCCGTGCAGGGGTTCAGCGAACGCCGCAACGGCCGCCACATACACTTTGAGCGTGGATGGGGATCTGCCCTTATCCAGCAGCTCTTGTAGAAATACGAGCAGCGACGACACCCCACATGTCCGCTGGTCCAGGTCTCGGTCGGTGCACCATTTTGAGAACACAGACCATTTTGACGCATAGAGTCTTCTCGTGGAAGGGGCTCTAGCGTGTATGATGGTGTTTATTACTCCTTCTGGCAGAGCGACGGGTAGTCGTTGATCACCCACGCATGCAGCGCCCAGCGCTCTGGGGATGCCAGATTGTGCCG
Source organism: Xyrauchen texanus (assembly GCF_025860055.1). Classification (NCBI taxonomy): domain Eukaryota; kingdom Metazoa; phylum Chordata; class Actinopteri; order Cypriniformes; family Catostomidae; genus Xyrauchen; species Xyrauchen texanus. Next base: position 24,983,215 of record NC_068289.1, read on the forward strand.
CGAGCTTGAGAGAGGAAATCTGCTCTCACTGGGATGGGCCACGGCGCTGTCAGTGACAGCTGCGTAAGCTCCGGGAACCATGTCTGATTCTCCCAACGTGGGGCTGAGGAGCACCGAGTGACGCGTTTCCCTGATCCTCTGCATTACCTGTGGCAATAGCGAGACGGGAGGAAAGGCGTAAAGCGGGCGTCTGGGCCAGTCCTGGGCCAGCGCGTCCTCGCTTTTCGAGAAAAATATTGGGCAGTGAGAGTTCTCTTTGGACGCAAAGCGGTCTATCTCCGCTCTGCCGAATAGGTGCCATAACGTCTGGACTGTTTGAGCGTGCAGGGACCATTCCCCTGGGGGAATATTGTCTCTGGACAGTCTGTCCGGGCCGTCGTTCAGGTGGCCTGGCACGTGCGTCGCCCTCAGCGAGCGCAGGTGGCACTGGGACCAACTCAGTATGCGTTTCCTGGATCTGACACCGCCCTGACGGTTTAGGTAGGATACCACAGATCTGTTGTCCAAACGGACTAGGACGTGGTGACCCTGAATGACCGGGAGAAAGCGCACGAGCGCGTACTCGACCGCTATCATTTCCAGACAATTTATGTGAAGGAGCTTTTCCTGAACTGACCATAGGCCGAAAACCGGAGAGCCCTCGCAGACCGCGCCCAACCCGTGTTGGACACGTCTGTCGAGATGACTTTTCGGCGAGATACAGCTCCCATTGTCACTCCCCGCTGATACCATTCGGCCACTGTCCAGGGCTGCAGAGCTGAAATACAGGTCTGAGTCACCTTGATGGGCTGGCGGCCTGTGGCCCAAGCCCGGCGAGACGCGCGGGTGTTTAGCCAATGCTGAAGCGGGCGCATGTGCAGTAAACCCAGCTGAAGTACTGCTGCGGCTGAGGCCATGTAGCCTAGCACTCTCTGAAATTTCTTCAGAGGTGTGAGGCTGTTCATCTGAAATGACGCGGCTAGTCGCTGCACACGGCGCGCGCGCTGTGTAGATAAGCGAGCCGTCATTGCCACTGAGTCTAGTTCTATTCCAAGGAAGGAAATTGCCTGACTGGGCTGTAGTGAGCTCTTGGTCCAATTGACTGCAAGGCCCAAACTGTTCAGATGACTGAGGAGAACTGTCCTGTGAGACAGAAGCTCCGTATGTGATTGTGCCAAAATCAGCCGATCGTCCAAATAGTTCAGAATTTGCAAACCCTGACTCCGCAGGGGTGCGAGCGCCGCGTCCATGCACTTCGTGAAAGTACGGGGTGCTAAGGACAGGCCGAACGGAAGGACGGTGTATTGATAAACCTGGCCGTCGAAGGCGAATCTCAAGAATGGCCTGTGACGGGGATTTATCTGAATCTGAAAGTATGCGTTTTTCAGATCGAGAGAAATAAACCAGTCCCCCTGGCGCACATGCGCGAGGAGTTTGCTGGTTGTAAGCATTTTGAACGGTCTTTTTGCAAGCGCTTTGTTCAAAACCCTGAGATCTAATATTGTTCTGAGGCCGCCGTCTTTCTTGGGGACAAGAAAATAACTGCTGTAAAACCCCGACTCGCTCAGGGGAGGCGGCACTCTCTCTATGGCCCTTTTGCACAGAAGGTTTGCTATTTCTGAACGAAGCATGCACGCTGCTTCCGTGTTCAAAGTAGTTTCGAGCCGCGCTCTGAAGCAAGGAGGACGGCGATCGAACTGTAGCAAATAGCCCTGTTTTATTGTGCTTAACACCCATTCGGATATCCCTGGAATATCTTCCCACGCTTTGAAGCGTAATGTTAGAGGGTGAATGGCCAAATCGCTCTGATTGCCGCACACAGCGCGCTGAACAGAATGTGTGAGCGCGCTTACTGTGCTTATGCTGGACTGCTCGCAGACAGCATGGACAGGCTGTTCTGTGAGTGACTTCCCGATTGAGGTGAATGGGGAAAGAGTCACGTCTGTTAAGTGATGCGCAAGCATAGCCACGGGCACGGGACTTACATACAGAGAAGTGTTTGCTGGCCGTGACAGAGCGGGCAGAGAATGGGCGCGCGCACGGATTCGTGGGTGCGTTTATTAACCCTAACACTCGAGCGGGTCGTAACCGCTTTATGTGAGTGTGCTCTGATAGGGACACGGGACGTGTAATGCTTGTGTGTAGGGGTGAACACTGAATTGTGGGCACATTTTCTACACATAAGGCTTTATTTTGGGTCTCCGTGGAAACGGCGTTTGAGTGCAGGCAAGCGGGTAATATCACCGGCTTGTTGGCTGCTGAATCCACCACTGCAGTAGCCTGAGAGAAGGGGACTGACAGGGGCGTACGGGACTTACATACAGCTGGCCGTGTGACAGAGCGGGCAGAGGAGGGGCGCGCGCACGGGCTCGTGGGCGCGTTTATTAACTCTAACACTCGAGCGGGTCGTAACCGCTTATGTGAGTGTGCTCTGATAGGGACACGGGATGTGTAATGCTTGTGTGTAGGGGTGAGCACTGGATTGTGGGCACATTTTCTACACATAAGGCATGTTTACTCTTTACAAGATTTCTTTGGGTCGCCGTGAAAACGGCGTTTGAGTGCAGGCAAACGGGTAGTATCACCGGCTTGTTGGCTGCTGAATCCAGCACTGCAGTAGCCTGAGAGAAGGGGACTGACAGGGGGCGAAGCTTTGACGGTGGTCCAGCCGTGGCGGGACTGAGCCGTCGTTTTCTCAACAACGCTAGGAGGACTTCGGTTGCTCAGGTTTCAGTACAATCTTAGGCCGAGGCCCGCAGGGGGGGCAGCGGTCTGCGGCGGCTGTCTGAGCGCGATCGAGGGCGGCCGCCCTGTCAACGCTGAGAAGTCTGGCTTGTTGAGCTGGGCGCTGTGAAGAGGCTCGTGCAGGAGGCTGGTTACGTGGGCGGCCTGCAGAGGAGCTAGCGCGACGAGGCAGAAAGAGATTCATGGCTTGAGCTTCGAGAAACGGTCAACAATGCCACTCACCGCGGAACCGAAGAGACCGGACAGAGAGAGCGGCGCGTAGTGCGTTCAGCTTCTCCCAAGTCGGCTAGTCAGATCTGAAACAGCCTCTGTCTGTAAGACGGCCATGGAATGCAGAGCAGATGCGGCTTGGTATAGGCGCGGCCAACACAGGCGGAAGTAGTTCTGCAGGCCTTAGACGGGAGCACCAGCTTAGACCACCATCTCGCGGAGGGCGGGCAAAGGTGCGGCGTGGAGTCTATTGGGAGCCTGCTCAGGGGGCGGTGACCACTCGAGCCCGAGGCGGTCGACGGCCTGTGTGAGGAGGCGCGTTAGTTCCCCTTCGACTCCGGCGCGGGTCCTGCTGGATTCCTGGGCCGAGGAGGAGGCGTGTGAGCCTGACCACTCCTCGCTGTCCGAAGCTATGATGGAACAGCCCTTATCCTCCGCTTTTTCGTCCGAGATGGCAGCAGAGCAGCCGCTCGGCAGCAACTGCGCGTCCCGGGTGGGCGGGGAGGGTGAAGGCGATGCTCGAGGGAGGGGCTCCGGCGAGGCAATCGCTTCTACCACTGGTTCCGGCAGCCTTTGAGAGCGCCGCTTTTTACTGCGCGGCTGAATGGAAGGCGGCGCGGCGGCTTCGGTCCTGAGCGCTTCGAGTCGAGCCCACAGGGTCGACATCGGAAGCTCCTCGCAGAGATCGCATCCGCCTTCAGCGAGGGTGAGCTCTGCATGCCCCAGTCCCAGGCAGAGAGCGTGGATGACGTGGCGGTCTCCGGTGCTAAGAAGGGCGTGGCATGAGGCGCAAGTGGAGCGAGGCATCTTTAAAAAGACGCTCGTACTCTTTTGTGAAGTTCATAAGAACTAGCTTGCTTTAAAAAGGATACGTCGCCGGATGGCGTAGCTCGCAGGACGGCTGGCTGAAGGTGGCGAAGACGGCCGGCTTCTTCGAGCGCTGTCCACGCTTGCTTGATGCCCCTCGAACGGCGACGCGGCTTCCAGTTCAGAGATGCGAAGAGCTTCGCTGAAGAGATGAAAATCAGGGTTCCAGCCTACGAACTACGCTTATATGCACTCTAGTCACGCCCATTTTGGCGGGCTTTGTTGCAGTGAGCGCGCGGACGCCTCTCATTGGATGCGAGTTCGCCCAAGCTCGTCTATAGGCTGCAGCAGTTGCCGCAGAGCGATCTATGAGCTCGCTAGCTAGCCCGCTCAAGGTCTGCAGCTGCCGCACTGCGTTGACAATGGATACAAAAATTAAGGATAATTTTTTTGGCTTCAATATCTCAGAAAAGATGAATCTTTCCCGTAGCGTAAGCTAGCTTACGCAATACGAGAGAACCTCTCGTAAGAGAACTTTCTGCATTTTTACATTTTCCAAAAAATACAGTTTCGTTTAAGTGATTTCAATTATATGGACACTAGAAATGTCCTTATAAACCACATTTATAGCATAATACCCTTGTAATTACCTAGTTTGTAACCAAATTTTTTTTACTCGTAACCCACCCACACTGAAATGGGCTGATTAGATAATCGCATAGATAAGCAGGTGTACAGGTGTACCTAATAAAGTGGTCCATGAGTGTAACTTAGCATGTTTGATACATGTTCAATTAAGACCCCCAAATGTTTGAATATTTTATACAAATTTGGTCTAACAATTTGACATGTTTTTGTCATTTTGCACATGATCAACTTAAAGATATTACTTTCATTGATTAAAATTATATACAATTTTAGTCAGAGTAAAACTGACTAAACTTAATGAATATGACAGGGTTAAATATGAAATATTGACAAATTTTTAAGGAAATTTTCATCAAAAGACTAAAACATTAAACTGTTTACCACTGGATGCTTTCTCATGCCAGAGCCAGTGTTTATCTGGGAGAACTGAGAATCAATCTCAATACTGGTCTGCTTTTCCATTGACTTAACCGAACCATAATGTGTCTGAACACGCTGCTACATAACCAGCCCACAAACAAACACATTTACATTTATGCATTTGGCAGACGCTTTTATCCAAAGCGACTTACAGAGCCTTTATTACAGGGACAATCCCCCCGGAGCAACCTGGAGTTAAGTGCCTTGCTCAAGGACACAATGGTGGTGGCTGTGGGAATCAAACCAACAACCTTCTGCTTAATAGTTTAGTGCTTTAGCCCACTGCATCTGGACTAAAGCTCCACAGAGCACATTGCAGTCTTTCAGAGTACTAAGACCTACTTTTGATGTAACTGATAATAATCTTCGATTATTTATTTGATTAATTCATCAATAATATTACAAATTGACAAAGATATTATTAAAAATTGTATAACTGTATTTTATTAAAATGTGATTTTTAAAAAACAGAAATGATAAAGGGTGTAAGGATGTTAGATTTACAATTCTTTTATCTGACAGAGCTTCTTTTAGTTGATCTTCATTATTGATAATTATCGATTATATCGATTAGTTGTTGCAGCACTTAAGCACATTATCAAATACCTATGCTAAAGTAACAAAACATTTTGATTTCATGGGGTCTGTCACATTTTATGAATGTCTTCTTTGCATTATACTGTATAACAAATTAGCAAATCAAGCAGCATTTATTTTAAAGACATATAAGACAAACACTTTTCGAACAAAACTTTTCTTTAAAAAGAAGTTCAATAGGTTTCAGTTTATAAAACAATAGCTTGGTATGGTTGTCAAACTTAGAGGAGCATACATAGTTAATGTGATGAACTACACCTGTGGTTGCTGTTAGGGCACCTGCATGAACTTGAGAGGAACTGACTTCATACATACACTAAAAAATGACCTTGAGATCAGATAATAAACAAACAAAAAAATAAGTTCTGATAAAAGCTCTGGCATCATTTGTGGATCTGCATGGTTTGATATTTTGAATCTAATGCAATGGCATTCATACATTTTAACTGTGCAACGTTTTGGGGCCAGTGTAGCCATGGGCAGCGCCAGGGCTGGGCTTCCGGGGCTTAAGCAACAAAAGTTTTCTGTAAAACCCTGAATGTTTTTATCATCTTGTAGTGATGTCAGAAGTACGTCTAGGTTACGATGTAACCTCCGTTCCCTGATGGAGGTAACGAGACGTTGTATCCAAGAAGCGACACTAGGGATCTCTATTGAGAGCCTTTCGCATCTCTGATCTATGAGAAAAGGCCAATGACAAATTGGCAGACAGAATTTGCATGTCCCGCCCCCGGACATACGGGTATAAAGGGAGGGAAATGCATCTGTTTCATTCAGTTGCTTGGTTCAGTGACGTGGCCGGGAGGACACAACGTCTCGTTCCCTCCATCAGGGAACGGAGGTTACATCCGTAACCTAGATGTTCCCCGTCTGTCGCTCACTTCGACGTTGTGTCAAAAAGCGACACTAGGGGTCCAATTTAAATCATGCCATGCACTGAGCCGTGTACGTGTACTGCTGACACAGGAGCGGGCAGGTATTTTACGTGCCAAAGCGACCGGCTGTGTCAGACTGCACGTACCCTTCTCCAACGCCCCATAAAGTCGTCAAAGCCTTCTGGTTCTTTACCCCTGACAGGGGGGAGCAAGGCGACATGCCACGTTCCCCTAGACGTTCCCCGTCTGTCGCTCACTTCGACGTTGTGTTGAAGAAGCGACACTAGGGGTCCAATTTAAATCACGCCATGCACTGAGCCATGTACGTGTACTGCTGACACAGGAGCGGGCAGGTATTTTACGTGCCAAAGCGAGCGGCTGTGTCAGACTGCACGTACCCTTCTCCAATGCCCCATAAAGTCGTCAAAGCCTTCTTGTTCTTTACCCCCGACAGGGGGGAAACAAGGAGACGTGCCAAGTATGGGAGCAGGCCGCGCAAGCCGCACATTTTCTCTCTCTATGATTCACGCATAGAGTTAAAGCGGCTGGGGCCATCTTAACGCTATCATACGCATCGGGGAAGGCGATCTTTTCCAGTTTTCCTATTCTTTCAGGGGGGAAAGACCCTGCGGAGACCACACCTGTCCAGACTGGGGGAGGTAAAGAGTGGTGAAATACATCACATGGGCTTTAAGGTCACATGTGGAGAATGGCGCGGTGGTAGATCCTACCTCATTGGGAGGGAGGAGTTGCTACAAACACGGCAACCGGGGGTCCGTGAGGACTGCCCTAGGGAGACTCGGGTTCGCTCGCAAGGGGACCATACCGTGAAAAATACACAAAGGGGGAAAAAGTCCATGTGGGAGCCCATCCTGTGGAGCACCTATTCCAGTACAGGGTAAATTGTGTACCCGCATTTGTCTTGGTCGGTGAATTCCTCCGCTGAATTCACGGACCAGAGTGCTTGGGAGTAGTCATCCAGGGGGCTGAGTTCGTGGGATCTCCTGGGGTAAAATGGCTTGGGTGCGATAGGCCAACGTAATTGCGTCCACTACCCAGTGGGGAAGCCTCTGTTTGGAGACAGTGTTCCTTTTTCGCTGTCCACCAAAGCAGACACAGAGCTGCTCAGAACGTCTAAAGCTCTGCGTGCGGTCCAAGTAGATACGCAAAGCACGTAACGGACATTGCAACGAAGGGGCTGGGCCTGCTTCCTTCAGGGGCAGCGCTTGCATGTGCACTACCTGGTCCCTAACGGGAGTGGTAGGAACCTTCGCCATGTAGTCTGCCGGACCGAACTCCAGGCAGGTGTCGCTGACAGAGAACGTTTGTAGGTACCCAACCCTTTTGATGGAAGCAAGAGCGATCAGGAGGGCCATCTTCAAGGAGAGGGCCCTGAGTCTGACTGATTCTAGCGACTCGAAGGGGGGTCTCTGAAGGCCCAAGAGGACCACTGAGAGATCCCAGGAGGGGAACAGGCTTGGCCTTTAGGGATTTAACCTCCGGGTGCCTCTTAGGAACCTGATGATTAAGTCATGCTTACCCAAAGACTTGCCGTCTACTGTGTCATGGTGGGCCGCGATAGCAGCTACATACACCTTCAAGGTGGAGGGGGACAGCCTCCCCTCCAACCTCTCCTGCAGGAATGAGAGCACTAACATAACTGCACACCTTTGAGGGTCTTCAGCCCGGGAAGAAAACCAATTTGCATACAAGCGCCACTTCAGGGCATAAATTTGCCTGGTAGAGGGAGCTCTGACTTGGTTGATCATGTCTATGACAGCAGGTAGTAGATCAGCTAGATCTTCTTCATCCTGTCCAGGGGTCAGCTATGGAGGTTCCAGAGGTCTGGGTGCGTATGCCAGAGCGTGCCCCGTCCCTGAGAAAGAAGGACCTTCCTCAAGGGGATTTGCCAGGGAGGGGCTGTCGCAAGGAGTACGAGATCCGAGAACCAAGTCCGAGTGGGCCAATAGGGAGCCACTAGAATGACAATGCCTGGCAAACTGAATTGCATAACCGAGTCGTATGGTCCTGGCCAGCCAGTGTGACGGATTGGGAAGCGAGAGCCACGCTACCCAAGTGCAGATCTTTAAGTGCCTTGGCCTGGTGGACTTGCAGGAGGGCCATGGCATGCAGGGCGGAAACGGCCTGCTGTAGGCTTTGGAGGTCAGTGAAGACATCATCCTACAGGCCTTGGAGGGGAGCACAGGGTGACCCCACCAGGTGGCGGCATTCTCGGGGCATAGGTGGATCACAACCACTCTGTCCACCTGGGGGGCCGGCGTGTACCCGTGGGCCACTCCGCCGTTTAGGGTAGTGAGAGCGGATGAGCGAGAGGCACGGTGACGGGTGGAGAAGGGTGGTTGTGAGCGGCGCGCAGACCCGAGGAACCAATCATCCAGCCACAAAGGCTGTGGGGAGGATGGAGGGTTCCAGTCCAGCCCCACGCTGACAGCGGACCGGGCAAGCATGTCGGACATTTGGGCGTCAGCCTCAGACTGGGCGTACAGGCCCTAAGGCGGCAGCCCAGTCGAGTCATCCGCCGGACCACTCTCCGATGCAGCGGCGAGCTCATCCGGCTCAAGAGGATTGGCAGGCTGGCTGTGAGGCGAGCCGCTGTTGCCTCGAGCCCGGACGGAAGTCAACGAGCGTACCGGGGGGCGGGTGGTACGCTCGTATCGCCTCCATCGCAAGCCGGGTCGTCCTCAATCCTGTGGGAAGAAGGAGTGACACAGGGGGCGGCTGGAGTGGCGTTCCTTTTGAGGAAGGAAAGCTGCCATGGTCATATTCTCGCAGTGAGAACATGAGCCATCCACAAATGCTGCCTCGGTATGATCGCTGCCCAGGCACACGAGGCAGCGCCTGTGGCCGTCAGGAGCGGAGAGCACTCTACCGCATCCAGGAACTACACAGGGGTGGAAAGGCATCTTTATAAAGACATGTCCTGAAAAGGATATTCAACGCCGCTGTGTATTTTGCTCTTTAAGAGAAATAATTATTTTAACTGCACTGTCGAAGCGCAGGGAAGGAGAAAGCCGCTGATATGCGCCGTAGATCAAACAGCAAACGCTCAGAGATGGGAGGAAACAGACTGCGACACGCAGTTCGCTGCATACACAACCGATCGGCTCCGAAGAAAATTTCTGAATGAAACAGACGCATTTCCCTCCCTTTATACCCGTATGTCTGGGGGCGGGACATGCAAATTCTGTCTGCCAATTTCTAATTGGATCAGAGGATCAGAGATGCGAAAGGCTCTCAAGAGAGACCCCTAGTGTCGCTTCTCCGACACAACGTCGAAGTGAGCGACAGACAGGGAACTAGTATGAAGTTGATACCAAAACATATTATAGTTTAATATTTTAACAATACTGTATATCCTTATATTTAGTAATACATATATTGTATATAAATTAATAATACCTGTCTTTCTACAGTATCGATATTCTACAGTAACACCAAATAACACCACAATTGATAATCCATCAAAGTACACACAAGTATATCTTGTTGGCAGCTGTTTTCCAGCAGACTCATGCATATGTGCGTGCATGCAAGATGAGCTCTCGTGATACGGCTGTGTCTGGTCAACATTCCTGTCTTGGTAGAGATACTGGAAACTGTGTTGAGTTGGCCCATTCAGATCCAGTAAGTACTAAATATCTAGATAAAACACTGAAAAAAATGAGTAATAAATACAGACGTGCTTGAGGAATTTGCAAACTTTAAGTCACTTTACATCACATTTGTGTTTGTATGACAAGATGTCATGAACCTCGCAAACTTTGGCAAATATAGCAACTTTTTTTTTTCCTCAGTAGGACCCATTTTATCCCATATTCAGCCTGCTATCTTCTAAACTAACTTAAAGCACCTGACTAATTAATTATATAAAATAATGTGCATATTGTGCATCAAACTAATGAATCCGAAAACAACAATATAGTGTTTTTTTTTTATCATGTTTTTAAGTACATAGTAGTAAAAGCACACAATATTTGATCTTCAAGTGTATCTGAAGCTGAGACAAAGGTTAGTGGGACCTTTTAGATTTTCATTAAAAGATGAACCCATATGTATCCACAGAGTGGATGTAAGCCTCAAATATCAACTGACCCTTGAACTGCCCCTGCACTTAGTGCGCACACAAAACACACTCACAGATATACATGCATTCATACACAAGGGACAAACACTCTGAGAAAAGCTACATTTGTAATACTGCTTTCTGCAAATTCATTTACTGAACTGATCCACAAAAGCCACGAGAGAAACATAATAACTGAACCAAAACTTGCTGACTTTGTTCTCTGGTTAACGTGCCAGTGCAGAGAATTTAGATAGACAAGCCTCTAAATCAGAGGAAAACATTAACAGGTGTCCACTACTTCCTAACAACAATTGTGGGAGTTATACGAGATATTGTTTACTAAACAGCTTAATTCTTCAACAAGCACCTCATTTTGACAAATAAAAGGGTCTATTTTAAGAGTGCTATTCCTTAATCGCAGCGCTATTTGAAACCTATTTGAAATCGTATGTGCAAAGTCAGTTGGCATGACCATGAAGTTTTGAGATTTTAATGCAAGCATGTGCTAAGTCTAGGTGCAAGTGTGTTGGTGAAATCATGTGCAAAGCGCAAATGGCTGGTTCAAGTACAATTTAATTTGGAGGTACTTCTGTGGTTATTGTGCCATCTGCGTCCTATTATATACCCCATTCCCTATTAAGCAACATCAGAATATTCCCCAAACTGCAAATGCAGGAACTGGGCTTAGACTTTTCACCGAAAACAGACATCAAAAAAGTCTTAGCGCTATAACTGGCAGGAAAATTTTGTAGTGCACAATTGTACACAGTAGGGAATCATCTTGTATCTTATAGAGCACACCATGAACCATGTTCCACAAATGTTTGACAACCAGAAAGGGACAATTTTTCTAATTTAAAACTTACTTGTAGATTTATTTCTGTGAAATGAAATGTTCCCCGTCTGTCGCTCACTTCGACGTTGTGTGAAGGCCAATGCCATTTCATCGGCCTACTACACCCAGGCCGTGCCCACCCCTTGCAGGTCCGAGCACACTCAACAAGGAGTGTTGCGTCCTCGTGGGCACTGGCCAGGGGCACCTCCCTGGCAGACATATGAAGAGCAGCGGGTTGGGCAACACCTAATACCTTTGCGAGATTTTACAATCTCAGGGTTGAGTCAGTATCGTCCTGTGTTTTCTCAGGTCCGACCCGGTAGAACTCGGTAACACGCTGACAGACTGGCCCGGTGGATCGCTTGCACCTAGCGCCCTTTCCCTCGGTCGAGGTAAAACTGTGCGTTTTCTCTCCTAGGAGATTCCATATATTCGGATCCCTGGACGATATTTACTACCTAGCCCTATGGGTCTGCAATTCGGCGGAGGAATTCACTGACCCAGTACAGTACGGGTACTTAAACTACCCGTACTGGAATAGGTGCTCCACAGGTACGGACTCCAGCGCAGACTCCTCCTGTGTGTATATTCCTCGGTACGGACCCCTTGCGAGTGGACCAGCGTCTCCCTTAGGCAGTTCCAGCTGCCCTCCGGTCGCCGTGCTGTAGCAACTCCCCCCTCCTTTAGGCTGGATCTACCACCATGCCATTTTTTCCAAATGCGACCTGAGGGGCCCATGTGATGTATCTCGCCACTTACCTCCCCATTCCTGGGCAGGTGTGGTCTCCGCAGGGTCTTTTCCCCCTGAAAGAATAGGAAACTGGGTAAGACCCCCTTCCCACAATGCGTGTAAGGGCCCCAGCCGCTTTGGCTCTATGCGAGAAACATAGAGAGAAAAGAGGCCCAGCTAGGCTCGGCCCGTTCCCAGATGGGCAAGCATTGCCTTGTTCCCCTGCTTAGGTTAACCAAAAGGGTTCTGACGTCTTTTATGGTGCATTGGGGAAGGGTACGTGCAGTCTGACACAACTGGTCGCCTTTGCACTTAAATATACCTGCCCGCTCGTGTCAGCATGACGTGATTTGAATTGGACCCCTAGTGTCGCTTCTTCAACACAACGTCGAAGTGAGCGACAGACGGGGAACGTCTAGGTTACGGATGTAACCTCCGTTCCCTGATGGAGGGAACGAGACGTTGTGTCCTCCCGGCCACGTCGCTGAGCCGAGCCACTGTAGTGGCCGGCTCCTCCGAAAATTCATTAATTAATTTTAAGTATTTGCCCGCTTTTATACCCGTATGTCCAGGGTGGGGTATGCAAATACTGTCTGCCTAATTCCCATTGGCCTTTTTTCATAGATCAGGAGGCATATTCGGACCTCAAGAGAGACCCCTAGTGTCGCTTCTTCGTCACAACGTTTCGTTCCCTCCACCTAGACGTTTTGCTTGAAAACTGTGCTTGTGCCACTTGTTATCTAATGCAATGACAATTATACATTTTGAATGTTGCTTAAGAGTTAAAATAGGGTTTGGACCATTGCACATGTGAGATAACATGAGACTCAATACCTAGTAATTTCTAGGCAGCTTTTTGAGCATCTGCGGCCCAAAATAATGTCTACTGTCTAAGCATGCAGACACTACAGCGTGCCGAACCTACAATTTTCTGATGACCACAACATTCTTTACTGTTGCACAAACATGTGTAGCTTTCCACAACCACACTAGCCAAGATCTTATCTTTAATATACAGTGGCAAGTAAAAGTATGTGAGCCCTTTGGAATTAGCTGGTTTTCTTTAGCCATATTCTCAGGATGCTTGGTGTGAACGGCGGTCTTGTGGTCATTCCACATCATCTCTATTGGGTTAAGGTCTGGGCTCTGACTGGGCCACTCCAAAAGATGGATTTAATTTTTTTAAGCCATTCTGTAGTGGATTTACTTCAGTGTTTAGGGTCATTGTCCTGCAGCATCACCCAACTTCCACTGAAATTCAGCTGGCACACACCCTAACAGTATTCAGTAGGAAATCTAGATAAACGTGGGAATTCATTTTCCCTCGATTATGGCACACGATCCAGGCCCCAAAGCATGATTTTTCCTACATTATTTGGATGTTTTTATGCTGGTATGCTGTGCCATTTTTACGCCATATGTAGTTCTGTGTGCTCTTCCAAAACAATTCAACCTTAGTTTCATCAGTCCACAAAACATTTTCCCAGTAGAGTTGTAGAGTGTCCAGGAGATCTTTAGCAAACTTTAGGCAAGCAGCAATGTTTTTGTTGGAAAGCAGCGGCTTCCATTGTGGTGTCCTGCCATGGACACCACTTAATGTTTTCTGTATAGTAGACTCATAAACAGAGATGTTAACCAGTTCCAATGATTCCTTCAAGTCTTCAGCTGTCACTGAAGGTTATTTTAAACTCATTGAGCGTTCTACGGTGTGTCCTTTGAGTCATCTTAGCTGGACGGCCACTTCTAGGGAGAGTAACCACAGTACTTATTTGTCTCCATTTATAGACAATTTGTCTAACTGTGGACACAGGAATATCTAAGCTCTTTGAGATAATGTTTTTATTTTTTTATGTTTGTACATAATTGTAATTGGATGAAGATCAAACTAGATTTACAAACTAAGAACTTTAAATATGAACACTAAAAAATGAAAGAATGTTCAATAAAGTGGAGTGGACGTGATGCAACACTGCTGAGACAAGGGAGTGCATCTTCATAACAACCTTGCAAACCATCAAATGTGGAAATTATGTGTGAAAATCAAGCTATTTACTGAGAGGAGCCTCGTTAATAAAGATCACCGTTTACAAACAGAAATTCTGCTGTGTCACTCACTGACACAAAAAAAAGTTAATAAAAAAAAGTTTAAGTTCCCTACCTGTTCTCCAAAGAGCTCCACACACTTCACAAAGACAGCAATGAGTAAAGAGACAGATCACAAATGTAATTAACAGAGCTGTAATTAAAATGCAAACCCTCAGCTCAAAATACATGTACAAACATAGGTAGCCATACAGTATCTCACTGGCAACAAAAGTGAGTACACCCCTAAGTGAAAATGTCCAAATTGGGCCCAAAGTGTCAATATTTTGTGTGGCTACCATTATTTTCCAGCACTGCTTTAACACTCTTGGGCATGTAGTTCACCAGAGCTTCACAGGTTGCCACTGGAGTCTTCTTCCACTCCTCCATGATGACATCACGGAGCTGGTGGATGTTAGAGACCTTGTGCTCCTCCACCTTCCGTTTGAGGATCCCCCACAGATGCTCAATAGGGTTTAGGTCTGGAGACATGCTTGGCCAGTCCATTACCTTCACCCTCAGCTTCTTTAGCAAGGCAGTGGTCGTCATGGAGGTGTGTTTGGGGTCTTTATCATGCTGGAATACTGCCCACCGGCCCAGTCTCCGAAGGGAGGGGATCATGCTCTGCTTCAGTATATATATATCTTTTTTCAGATCCTCAGAGTTCTTTGTCATGAGGTGCTATGTTGAACTTCCAGTGACCAGTATGAGGGAGTGTGAGAGCGATGACACTAAATTTAACACACCTGCTCCCCATTCACACCTGAGATCTTGTAACACTAACGAGTCACATGACACCGGGGAGGGAAAATGGCTAATTGGGCCCAATTTGGACATTTTCACTTAGGGGTGTACTCATTTTTGTTGCCAGCGGTTTAGACATTAATGGCTATGTGTTTAGTTATTTTGAGGGGACAGAAAATTTACACTGTTATACAAGCTGTACACTCACTACTTTACATTGTAGCAAAGTGTCATTTCTTCAGTGTTGTCACATGAAAAGATATAATCAAATATTTACACAAATGTGAGGGGTGTACTCACTTTTGTGAGATACTGTATACTGTAGGTCTTTATAGAAACTGCACACTTTTTACATTTTCTGCACTGCTTGGTGTAAATTAAACTGTGATGTTAAAATGAGATGAATGTATAACACTCTTATTGGTATATTAGTACATAGCCAAAATTACAGAATACCAAATAAATATATTTACAATGCTGCTAATTAAGGTGCCTACTGTTTGAAAAAGCCTCCATGTCTGGAGTACATATTACAGTGTTGTCTAGGTAGGCAGCTTGTTGGATTTTGGGACAGAGCTAGGATGTGATTAGTGCTTCAGAAATCAGACTCACCTTGTTATAGTGTCCCACAGCCCTTTGGGTTCTGTTCCTTCTGTCAGTAGATCTTCGTTGAGTTTGTCTGGGTTCTTCTGAACCTAAGATTTGAACAGATGTTTCCTTATCAATGCTCACCTCCACTGGTGTTTTACAAAGAAGCAGTGTGTAAATGCTTGAAAATAGATTGCGAGTACTACAAAAACATATGAACACTTACTCTAACTTTGATGATCTTGCTGTGAAAGCTGTTAAGTACCACAATGACATCTCCAGCATCAGCAGGAGAGTCTGTCCCATCATGCCTAAAACATACACCATGCCAGGCCATTTACTGAAATCCTACAACATGGTTCTGCAGATATTGAACATTCACAGCATAAACTAGATGTGTATTTCTGAAGGAAAACCCAGTGCTCGCAAGGCAGTGAATGAGTAGTGTTAAAAAGTTAAGGTAAATATGAGAGTTATAAAACCTAAATATAAACAGAGACAGGGAGCGTGATATGCAAAATAGATGGAAATATAAATGTAAGAAAAAAAAGACAAATCAGTTTTGCAAATATTACAATGATGTTATCCCTGTCAGTAAGACTTAAAATGGCAAACATTATACATTTAAATCAAATGGAGATTACAACTTTAATCTTATAACTCCAAAAAAGTCAAGAGTGCACTAAAAACTAAAATAGATAGCAAACCTAAGGCTGAAATTATCTATAAAATAACATTTGGATTGGTCTGTATGTTTAATAGTTCGAGCAGAATTAATTTCAGAACATTGTGAAAAACAATGAGTATGATCAAAAAATTGTTTTTAATGTTTGAGGAATATCATCACAGTGCTGCCTTACAACCACTGTAATTATCATAATTTTTCTTTTACCAATGGTATAATGAGTCCCATTAGAATATTGGATTTTGTCTGCAAAGTCTATAGGAAGGGGAAACTTTCAGTAGAATAAGCAATAGTTAACTTCAAGTTGCGCTTGTCTCAGAATGAGGGTGTGTTAACCTTTAAAAGCATGATTAATATCCATCGACACAGAAGAGGACACCAAGTGCTGTTAGTTTTGCACAATAAATGAAACCCTGGGTCCATTAGAATGCACTTCCTCAGTGCAGTGGCAGGATATCAGTGAATTACACAGTGAAGGAACACTGTTTCCCCATTCATTTAGCAGTCAGTGGTGTGTGTGTTCCTCCCTCCCTCCCGCCCTCCCTCCCGCCCTCTCTCTCTCTCTCTCTCTCTCTCTCTCTCTCACACACACACACACACACACACACACACACGTTTGTGCCAGACCACTGTATGAATAATAGCATTGGCAGTTTGAAAAATGACATCCCCTTTTAACTTTAACCTGCCTCTGATAATTCTAGGACAAACCTGTGTTTCCATAAAGAAAAGCTATAACATGCATAATCCAACAAAGAATATCTGGAAATTTAGTGCCTTAGAAATTAAATAAAGAGTTTGGCCATTTTCTTTGTCATTTATTTTGGGAGATGTGTGTATTCCCGTAGCTCAACTGGTAGAGCATGGCCTTAGCAATGCCACGGTCACAGGTTCAATTCCCGGGGAATTGATAAATACAGAATACAGATAAAATGTATAGCTTGAATGTAAGTTGTAATAGGCACTACTTAAACGCTGAGTAAGTCATATTAATCCAACACACGTTTTTGTCAAATTCCTCAAATATATCTTCATTGTCCTCTAACTGTCCGTTCTGTGTGTGCGCTGAAAAATAAATCTGATGTTTGTACACTACACTGACTCAGTAAAATAAACAAAGTGGATCAGACCACAAAACACTTTTGCAAGTCCATGAATGGGGGGGGGGGGGGTCTTTCTGAGGAATCGCTTACTCCACCTTTAATGCATAAATGTCAATTTCATACCTGCAAACTCCTCAGAGTAAAAAAGGTGACAGTATCGCCGGGAGATGGATGATTGGATACCCGGCTAACGATAAGCCTAGCTAACGTTACAGGGATATTCCACCATTTGGGGAATTAAGCTCATTTTCCACCTCCCCTCAAGTAAAACAATAGTTTTTGTACCGTTTTGGAAACCATTCATACCACTTTTAGCATAGCTTAACGAAATTTATAGGTATGACGACAATACTAGGGGTGGAACGGTACACAGAAGTCACGGTTCGGTTCATACCTTGGTTCAGACATCACGGTTCGGTACGATTTCGGTACAATGGAGTGAAAAGCAAAACAAAAATATAGATAGCATTTTTATCATTGTCTTAAGCCTTGTATTTTTTAAATGAGTTTTATTAATAAAGGCTTAGAACCAGTTTATTGTAGTGCACTGACAATAGTTTTATACAATCAGTTTATTAATAAAAAATTTATAAAAAGACCTTGAGATATGTTTGGTAATTGTACCTGAATGAATTTAAAATTAATTTGCTATATTTCAGATCAATATATTTGTTTTCCTTAATTTTAATTAACCCTAACTTTATTCTCATCTGAATTATAAATAATTGATTTCCGTATAATATAATACTACCATTAAAAACACATTTGATTTTCTTTTTTAAGCAACGTAGAATGTGTAACTTAAAAATAAACAGATTAGTGCTCTGAGGATATGATGAATGTCCAAAAGATAGAACCCACAGACTGTTTTGAAATGGGGTTGGACAAATGTTTTGCTTTTAAAACTGTGTGTGTGTGTTTTTGGTTGGGTGACAGTTGTAGGTTACAGTTTGACAAGAGTTTAGAGTGTGACAAAAGCACAATGTTGTATTTGATTGCGAGTGTACACAAATAAGTAAACACTTTGCAGTTTGAATGATGTCCTGTATTAACAAAATGATGGAGTATGTTTTTGTTTCCAATGTTGAACAGCCACGCCTCTCTCTCTCTCACTCACACTCACACACACACACACACACACACACACACACACACACACACACACACACACACACACACACACACACACACACACACACACTACAGCATTACAATCTTGACATCGTAGCCTGTTTATTATGCTGCGTTCACACCAAACTTGAATAGAGCTAAATTTATCGCTATCTAGAGTTTTTTTTTTTTTTTCCCTTGTATTCTCTGTGCAAATTCGTGCACCGAACCGTGACACCCGTACAGTTTCGGTTCAATACGAATAACTTACATGTACCGTTCCACCCATAGACAATACAATATTATTGTAAATTATATCACATAAAAAGCGGTAGCTAACGTTACTTGAATCAAGCAAACAAATAGCTTTTGTTTTTGCTCCAAAAAGCTTGACTTACCTCGAATTTCACATACGATTCCTACACGTTATGAGTTTCCATCAGACTCGCGTGGTTGACGCTGTGTGCTTCATTCTGACGCAAGTGCTAAGATTCCGATTGGCCAAGAGAAAAAGTGCTAAGATTCCGATTGGCTCAGAGAAATGTCAATTATAAGAATTATCCAATAATGTTTCTCAATTCTAGCCTCCATGGCATGCAGATGAAGGGCGGGCAGCATTACCCCCCCCATAAAAAAACTCTCCGGTTCTACGCGATTCACGTAAATGACCCAATTCACCAAGAAAACGGCGATTTTCGCCGAAAAGCGACAAGTTTGCAGGTATGCAATTTAAATCTGTGAAAAGAAAACACTCACGCTTGTATTTGATAGATGTCCTCTGATCGGCCCTCACGCAGCCTGAGGATCCATGCACCTGGGTTGGCCTTTAGCTGGAAATAGCCCTGTACCATAAAGTGAGTTGGAACCAAGAATTTAAAACCCTGACCACAGTGAGATACTGTACCAATGCCTGAGATCCAATATTTTTTAGTAACTCAAATTAAAATAAAATTAATTAATTATACAAATATACATTTTTTTATATTAAATCTGAAGATGGTAAACACAGTATAAAGGGACTGTTGTTTACATACATATAGAATCATTTATCCAAAAGAATTATATCAGTAATGGATATCTAGAAGTCCATCCACCTAGAACATTAGTCTCTCCACTAAAAAAACAATTGAAAAAAAAAAAATATTTTTAAAAGTATGTAGTATTTAGGTACATATTTGGTTACACCGTAACAGCTGCAGATACTTGTAGACTATGGTGTATGTTTTACGCAGAAGTATAAATCGGCCTTAACCGTTAACACATTACTCAAAAGTATTTTCTGTTTAATTAACAGTATGTCAGGAAATGCTATCGATAGAGCTCAACTTGTAATGAACCAGGAACATAAATAAGGGATTTAACAGAGATAAATAAATGTATATCTGGAGGAAGGTGGTGCAAGAAATCACAAATTTCTGCAGGCAGAGCCATAAAAGATATAAGAAGAGGGGAATGGACTCACAAGATTGGCCATGACGATAGTGTCATGCATGAGAGGTTCTTGTCTCATGCCCAGTGTAAACTGCAGTCCTCTGGGAGGCTGACCTGTGGACAGGTCAAAACAGTGGCCCTCCAAGAGCAGATACTCCAGCTCATACTCCGCATTCACCACACCACTAACCTGACGACAAAACAGGAGATGACTCATTCCTCCATTTACATTGTAATCTACTTTAATTATCCACAGCTGCCCAGCTAATATTCAACAACTCATTTTAGAGAGCTCTGGCTGAGAAAACTATTCAATCAGTTAAAATTAAACATTAGAACAGAACACAGATAAAAAAACAATAAATGGCAAAGAAATGTGTAAACATGTACGTAATATACTACCAATCAAAAGCTTAATCATTATTACAATTTCCACATTTTAGAATATGAAAACTATGACATAATGTGAAACAAGTATGGGAATTATGTAGTGCCCAAAAAATTAAATGAAGAAATATAAATGATATTATTATCTTCTGCCTTTTTATTACCTAAAAAAAGCCTGATCAATTGAAAAAGTAACCTCTATGGCGCATTACTGTGCTAAAAAGTCAGAATGAATACCTCCTGTAGGTGGATGTTGTCTAGATCATATGGGTTCCTGACCGCCTCTACCATCCAACTCTCTGGGGTGATCATATTGAGAGTGAGCAAAGGGGATTCTGGGATTTCAGTAAAGCGGGCCATGGGTCCGGGGGAAAGGGTGTTGTTGCCAAAGAAGGAAACATCCGGCTCCAAAACAAATCGATAAAAGCTGCCAGAATGATAAATAAGGATTTAACAATAAATAAGATTCTAAACTGTATCATCAATTCTAAACTGTATTATCAATATACATCCTGAATACACTCCTGAATCTTTTAGAATTAACTTAATATGGCTATTTATTATCCTTTTTATGTGACAACAGTAAAGATTTTGTATGATACTGCATTCAAATTCAGTGTTCATATCAACTTCTCTCCATAACACAGTTAACTCTCTGGGGTCTGAGGGTGTTTTGAGCCCTGGAGAAGTTTTGACATGCCTTGACATTTGTGCTTTTTTCAGTTGCTTAAAAACATATTAATGGCTAAAGTCTGATAACACTGTATTCAGCACAAACTGGGCTACAATAATATGTGAGCAACATGTATGTACAGGTTTGTATTTTTGAGAAAATAGCATTTATGCATGGTTTCTGAAAAACAAAATTTTTAAGTCATTGAAATAAGGCCATATAACACATAATAAATATTTGTCCACAAGACTTTTGAGAACTGGATCTTGTAGCCTAGAATTTTTGCTACAAAATGATGTGAAAACCATCCTGATCACTCAATCATACAAAACAATGTAGTAATTTAACTTTTGTAAGACAATTTTAGTGTTGAAAGGTAATATGCGAGGAGGCGATAACGATCCTGAATATTAAGGTAATTTACACCTGAAGAGACAAAAGATGCCTCCCCTGGGCCTATCAATGAGGGATAGAGAATGAATGTGAGGAGACTTAATGATCAAAATCAAGTTTTAAGTTAAAAGTAGTAATCTGACTATACATTTTCTTTACATAAAGACTTTACTTAATTTTATACCTACACTACCTTTAAAAGAAGTCTCTTCTGCTCACCAAGGCTGCATTTATTTGATACAGTAAAAGTAAAACAGTTTTTACAGTAAAAACATTGTGTGAACTCTTTTTACAATTTAAAAGAACAGTTTTCTATTTGAATATATTGTAAAATGCAATTTGTGATCAAAGCTGAATTTTCAGCATCATTACTGCAGTCTTCAGTGTCACATGATCCTTCAGAAATCATTATAATATGCTGATTTTCTAACATGGGCATATTTAAAGTGCATTTTACTCATTTAACCTGAACACATATTTGTAAGCACAAGCTTTGTTGACGATAATGAGGCAGCATAAACGCTAGTTAAAATATAATCCAAACATTCATAAAACAGCATGTCAGCTAATGAAAACTAAAGGACTTACTCGTCTGAAATTGTATCCTCGGTTGGATCAAGTCTCTCTTTAAAATACAAATGTTCATCGGAGTCCCGCTCTTCTTCTGAGGAAAATGTTAATTTTGATTGCATGTGTATCATTACAAACACGCAGAAAAGTTGAGCTGTGTTGTGTCTACAACCTCACTGTCGGGGCGTGCACATTTCCCTGTGATCGTCTCAGCACATTAGCGTATAAATGGCGCGCTCTGCTGGTGGGTGTGATCACATTAGAGATAATGAGTTGAGCCAGAAGAAAATGTACATTGCTTTGTTTCATACAGATTACACTGTTTTAAATTTGAATTGTTTTATTTAAAAGTAGACATTTTAAGCTTTCTTTAGGCATATGTTTCATGTCTGTGTGACAAGAATTAGCGGAGTTTCAGCTCATTTTTGTGACTTGTTTCTGAAATATGCTCGTGAACACAAAGACTGCTGAAAGCTCACCCTTTTTATTTTCTTTATTTTACAAAAGCACAAGATTTTGTTGTTATTGTGAGTGTACACAAATAAAAGTAGACCCTTTATAGTTTCTAATGATGTCTTAAACTTATCTGTATACCCAAAAATGACGGAGTATTTTAAGTTGATTCCGCTGTAATTACGAAAATATCCAGCAGGATGCGCCGGCGTGTCCGTCGACCCCACAGGGTTAAATTCAATGCAAATGCAGATGGGGGTCTTAGAACAGTGTAGCTGTGCTAACGTATCTTTCACCACTATCATTCTTAAACATCAGATTTGAAAGATATTTCACATAAAAAAAAAACAAATCTTTTGAATTTCTGAAACTAATATGATATTTTACTTCTTCCGTGGAACACAATTTTGAGAATATTTATGCAGTTATTTTACGTACAACAAAAGCAGACAGAGACCAGCGGCTGTCAAGCTCCAAAAAAAAAACACAAGACACACAAGAACCAATTTGTGTTTGATGTAATAATATGCCACGTTTGAATATGCACAAGCATGAATGTGACTAGAGGTATGGCAGACATCAAGTCCATAATGACTTCAGTTTTGTTCTGTTTCTCACACAAAGCTATCGTATGGATTCACAAAATGTCTAGGTTACTGTTGTAACCTCCGTTCCCTGATAGAGGGAACGAGATGTTGTGTCGGAGAAGCGACACTAGGGGTCTCTCTTGAGAGGCTCGTGCATCTCTAAACTTGAGAAAAGGCCAATGAGAAATTGGAAGACAGAATTTGCATGTCCCTCCCCCGGAAATATGGGTATAAAGGGAGGGAAATATGCGTCGGTCCATTCAGGTTTTGCCATGAGGATCCGAGAATGATTTTCATCCATAACAGTGGCTCGGTTCAGCGTCGTGGCCGGGAGGACAAAACGTCTCGTTCCCTCATCAGGGAACGGAGGTTACAACAGTAACCTATACATTCCCCGTCTGTCGCTCACTTCGACGTTGTGTCGAAGAAGCGACACTAAGGGACATCTTAACGCTATCACACGCATCGGGGAAGGCATTCTTTTCCAACTCCTATTCTTTCAGGGGGAAAAGACCCTGTGAAGACCACCACCTGCCCAGGCTGGGGGGAGGTAAAGAGTGGCGGAATACAACACATGGATTTTCATGCCACATGTGGAAATGCCGCTGCTCTGCATATGTCTGCTAGGGAGGTGCCATTGGCCAGTCCCCAAGAGGATGCCACACTTCTCGTCGAGTGTGCTCGAACCCGCAAGGGGGCGGGCACGGCCTGGGTGTGATAGGCCAATGCTTTTCCATCAACGACCCAGTGGGAAAGCCTCTGCTTTGGGGACGTTCCCTTTCCATGTCCACCAAAGCAGACAAAGAGCTGCTCAGAACATCTAAAGCTCAGCGTGCGGTCCAAATAAGAACACAAAGCATGCACCTGACACAACAACGAAAAGGCTGGGTCTGCCTCCTCCCGGGGCAGCTTAGCTTGCAGGTTCACTACTTGGCCTCTGAAGGGGGTCGTAGGAACCTTGGGCACGTAGCCTGGTCGCGGTCTTAGGACGACATGAGTGTCTGCCGGGCCGAACTCTAGGCAGTTGTCATTGACAGAGAACACTTGCAGGTCCCCAACACTCCTTGATGGAAGCGAGCGCGATCAGGAGGGCCGTCTTCAAGGAGAGGGCTTTGAGCTCAACTGATTCTAGCGGCTCAAAGGGGGGTCTTTGAAGGCCCGAGGGGACCACTGAGAGATCCCAGGAGGGGAACAGGCTTGGCCGGGGAGGGTTCAACCTCCGGGCGCCTCTAAGGAACCTGATAATCAAGTCGTGCTTACCCAAGGACTTGCCGTCCACTGCGTTGTGGTGTGCCACGATAGCGGCTACATACACATTCAAGGAGGAGGCGGACAGTCTCCCCTCCAACCTCTCCTGCAGAAATGAGAGCACTGACCGGACTGCGCACCTCTGCGGGTCTTTGGAAAGAACACCAATTTGCGAACAAGCGCCATTTTAGGCCGTAAAGTTGCCTGGTAGAGGGAGCTCTGGCTCCCCTCTGGCATCCGCTCCCAGCTCTGGCTCCCATCCCATCCAGGAGCCAGACATGGAGATTCCAGAGGTCTGGGAGCGGATGCCAGAGGGTGCCCCGTCCCTGAGAAAGAAGGTCCTCCCTCAGGGGAATTCTCCATGGAGGGGCTGTCACGAGGAGCACGAGATCGAGAGCCAAGTCCGTGTGGGCCAGTAGGGGGCCACCAGAGTGACATGTTCCTCGAGCAGTGGAGTCATATGGATTACTTTTATGCTACCTTTATATGCTTTTTGGAACTTCAAAAATCTGGCCACCATTCACTTACTTCACTTTCCCTTTAATATCCCTTTAAGTGAGACCTTACACACAGCTGGTGCAACCCTACCCTGGTCACTATATCCTTTCGCTGTATGGAAAAGAGCAGTGACATCACTCTGCATTTGTTTTTCATGGACAAAATAAGTCATACAGGGTTTGAACGACATAATGGTGAGTACTGTTGTGCGTGTGTGATATGAACTGTGCGCGTGTGTGTGATGTATGTATGTTTACTCTGACACTCTCTGAGCTGAAGTTCAATTAAGCTCTTGCTCTCACCTCTTCAGGGGCATCTCAGACAGCTTGGCTCGACAGTTCATGAACACCTGCATTTTCATATTGACCACTTGACCAAGTACCTGCACACAGGGGAGATGCCCTGGTTATTACTCACACACAAACACAAATAAACAACTGCACTCAGGAGGGATGGCTCTGAAGTCCCAGGTCACTCTCTATAGGGCACGTCCAGATGAGTTAGTCACACTTTATCAAGTGCTTTCTAATTTTATAGCACATAGTACACAATATACACTTGCATGTTTTGGTGGCAATTTTTAAATTTTTGTAACTTGATCCTTTTAACATCTGTCACCCACTGGTTGGTGTAGCTGCAGGCAGCCCAGTCAATAAAGAACTATAACTTTGTTAGTCTGTAAACACATTTTCTTTCAGCTGAATCACAGCACATACATGCCTGATGTATGATAAGCTCTTAGTTAATTGGTTTACTGCACATATTAATAAACTTAAGAAGACTCAACAACAGAGAGCATGTACATACAATCAATAGGGGAGCCAACTTCTGTGCGTCTCTAGACAGAGGATCCACAATAGCAACCACATCAAAGAACACCTCATCTTCCCGCTGTGCTAGTTTAAGAACACTGTAAGAAGACACATTTGGTCAAGTTGATATATTGCCAGTTATAGTGACAGTGTTGCATAAATGAAAAACCCAATTAAAAGTTTTTAAGTAAGTGATAATGCATGTACTTCAGTATAACAAGAAAGATAGAATTGCATAAATTATGGCATAACAAGAAAGATAGAATTGCATAAATTATGGCAGGAGATGATCAAACCCATGGCAAATAGAGCAGTCATGATTATGACATTTGGCTGACAAAATAATTGCAATTATAATGATTAATTGTCAGTTTTAGGGCTTTAACGATTATGACGATTACTTGTCACACAAATTGTCATGCTTTTTTCATAGGTGTATGTGTGCTTAGAATTAATTTATTAATATTAAATAATTATGTCCTTTAAGGCTTTAAAAGCTTATGCATTACATTATAAAAATAATATTTTAAATATCAAAATATTTAAAATGACTAAAATATCTCTTTCTTTTTGATCAACTTTAGCCTTGGTCCAGTTTGCATTTACGCTGTTGTTCTTGGAACCCAGCCAACCTGAATAGCTATAATATTATATTATAATATATCAAAAGTATGCAATAGTAAAATATATTTCTCCAAAATTCTTCATTTTCACACTTCAAGGCCCTACGAATAAAACCACAAGCCCTTATTTGACATTAAAAAAGACCTTTGAGATTCTGTGTTTCTTCATGCTATCATCTTGGGTGTGACAGGGCTTCACGTATGAACACACAATGACAAATAACATTTGCCATTACATGAATGAAGAATGAAATTAAAGGAAAACCAGAACGCTTTGCATTCACTAAAATCCTTGCTTATATTTTGCAGGAGTTTGGCGCAAAACTGCAGATGTCACGAGCATCACAGAGCTTCAAGTCAGGTTCAGAAGCGGTCTTCACGCAATATTCAGGAGCTGCACTCAGTGAGACGGTCAGAGTTCAAATGAATGATGGTGGTGGCGTAGTGGCTAAAGCACAGGGCTGTTAATCAGAAGGTCACAGGTTCTAACCTCACGGCCACCACCATTGTGTCCTTGAGCAAGACACTGAACTCCAGGTTGTTCCAGGGGGATTGTCCCTGTAATAATTGCACTGTAAGTCGCTTTGGATAAAAACATCTGCCAAATGCATAAATGGAAATGGAAATGAATGAGACACTCAAACTTGCCGCTATTTGGAAATTAAAATGTTATTGGAATCTAATCAAGTAAAATATTTCTGCAATGAGGGTCCACACTAGGATGTAATGAAGGAAGGCAAGAAAAACCTTGAGCTCAGTACTTCACCTGTGTTTGTCCTTAAGAAATTTGACATCTTTTCTGGTCTCTCCTTTGGGTGCTGCAGTGAGGACAGCATCCACTTTCATGATTAGATCACTTGCCCTGTGAAGAGCAGAAACAGGTTTCAGTTCACCCTCATAAACTCTCTTAATGAAGACTGCTGCAGAGATCTCGCTTACAAACGACACTGTCACATCATTTTACGTGTACAGTTTCTCATCGCATAATCTCAAGAGAATAAGAAATATTTGCATGGCACCACAAATAAAACATGGGTATACTTTTGGGCATTCAATTTCATCTGTTTGATCTTGGGTTTGATCTTTTCAGCCGAAGTACGCAAAGTGATCTTCTCCAGAAGATCGAAATCTTCCACACTAAACTCCTCTTCTTCCTCGAACGGGCCCAGGATCTAAAGACATAAACCATATTGTAATTGATGAGAGACCAAAAGAATCACTTATGTTAGCGAGCAGATTGAGACAGAGACAAAGGAGACAGACAGATGCTTTTACTAGCCATTTCTTAAAGACGGACATATCATTTAGAACTTTATAGGGCTTTTGCCTGTTTATAGCACAGTTACAGTGAAGAGGGGACATTAAATAAATGGGGAGAGAGGTGGAATCGGTTTGGGACCAGGCCCAGCTCCAACTCTAACATTTAAGGTGGGCCATAGTACTCTAAATGGGGTCTGTAAAGAAGTGGGGGTGGGTGTGATTTCTGTGGTGGGCCAGACTCATGATTGGGTGGGCCACGTTACCGCCCGGACATTAATTTATTGTCACCCGCATGTGTCATCCAATGTGTCAGAGCACCAACTGCTGTTACACAGCCCGAATAGAACTTTTATTACAATTCTCTGCACCCTTCCAAAACCACATGGTGACAAAGATGCTAATCTGTATGCATGTCAACGGCAGACAATTTTTAGTACTAATCAAAGTAAGGTCACCTGCAATAGCTCACTCTGTGCCAGATGGTCATACAAATACAGCCTAATTCTGTTTCTAATCATGTAAAAAGAATCACTGTCAACTCTATGGGATGATTTTAATCTCATTATGATTAATGAATGCACACACAATTATGCATGTACTAGATAAATGTTGTGAATGTATTTTACTAACCACAAACAAATGCCATTTTGAATCTGTGGAATTCGGGATTGAATGATTGTGCAGCGATTTGTACAAATACAGACATATTTGCAAATAAACATGTTCTGTTCTACATTAATAAATCAAAAATTGCTCATGCAAAAATGAATCCGTGCATATGTGGATCAGAAGACACGCGTGCATTTATTGACATCTTGTTCGAATCGATCGTGTTCGGTTCATTTGGATTTTGAGACTTCCTTTTCACAGTTTACAGCATTCCACCCACACATACACACACACAAAACTAACGAACAAGCCAGTGCTATTCATTAACGTGAACACG
This sequence comes from Xyrauchen texanus, assembly GCF_025860055.1. NCBI lineage: Eukaryota > Metazoa > Chordata > Actinopteri > Cypriniformes > Catostomidae > Xyrauchen > Xyrauchen texanus. The sequence continues at coordinate 25,011,341 of NC_068289.1, forward strand.
ATTCGTAAATGTGTGTCACTATACAATGAAACAAATGCTTTTCAACCGGTGTCTGTAGAATTAAGAATTACATAAATGTGCAGCAATTTGTACAAATAAAGTCATGTTTGTGAGTATAAATATTTTAACACACCAACTGAAAGCTAATCATTCTCCATTTCTTGCCATTTTTTTTTTGTGCATAATTTTGCTGTGGACGTGACAAATTTAAACTGTAACATCTTTAACACCACTTTAAACTGAGTGGTGGTGGCGTAGTGGTTAAAGCACAGGACTGTTAATCAGAAGGTCAGAGGTTCTAACCCCACGGCTACCACCATTGTGTCCTTGAGCAAGGCACTTAACTCCAGGTTGTTCCGGGGGGATTGTCCCTGTCATAATTGCACTGTAAGTCGCTTTGGATAAAAGCGTCTGCCAAATGCATAAATGTAAATGTAACATTAAACCTTTTACAATTACAAGTGTAGAGTCAATTAGCCAAGAGTAATGAAGCATAACTATGGTTTATGTCTTCATAATTATACTTTGTTTTATTATAGGGCTGGATAAAATAATGAATTGGTAATATCACAGTAATCTTAATCAGTTTATTTGCCCATTTAAGTCTTCTAAAGACATGTCAGTCAGCTAATGTTGCACCCCCTCCTTGTACTGCAATTGTGACACCATTTTAGCAAAAATGCTGTTAGATTTGGGAAGTATGGTTAAATTCTGCCAATCAGTTCTATCGAACTGTCCATTTTAATAAATCGGTTTACAACACAGATTTAGGAATTTGTTTATATCACTCACATATGAAATCCCTATGTGCCATTTTTTTATTTTTAAATATTTTAATAAAATATAAGTAGGTAAATTTAGCTGTCTATCCCAAAACATTTTGGTAATTATTTGTTTATATTTATTTAGCATTCATCATTTGGGTTCATTTAGTGAAAAACAGTACATTTACCATTTTAGTCTAGTGTATTTTACTCCTTGTAATCTATTAATGGGTCTTTGAGCACCCTTTATGATCAACATTTTAAGCCATGCCAGAGGAAATACATAAATATTAGGAAATATACACTCACTTAGCACTTTATTAGAAGCATGGTCCTAATAAAGTGCCTAATGTGGCCTTCAGCTGTTGTAGCCAATCCTCCTTAAGGTTTGATATGTTGTGCATTCTGAGACCCTGTTTCTACCTGGTATTCAGATGCATTTTGGGAGATCAGATCACATGTGGTCAGCCCTAAACACAGGTCTAAACTTGTCCTGGCACCAGTGAACCACCACACCTCACCTCACCTGTCAATAAACTGCTGTACTAAAACAAGAGTTTAAACTTTGCTGTATACGAGTGGCTTTAAAAAGAAATAACTGTTTGGTCGGAAAATTAAAAGAAATCGGATACATACACAACCAGATCTTCAAACAGAATAGACAGATCTTTAGTGTATCTAATATCAACACAGATGAGAAGAACGAACACCTGAAGCTCCTTTAATACATGTATTACACTAAAATAACTGATAAATCTGCTTGACGTGTTACATTTGTCCTTAGATTATATTTCAACCGCTTCTGCGAGAAACAGTGCAACATTTTTTTTTGTGCTTTCTTTGTCTTTTCTGACTTTTTTGCACTTTATTATCGGGCAGTAACACACTGACATAGTGACTGATGTATGTTGTCATGAAACAGAGACCCTCCCCTCCAAATCCGAACACAGGTGGTCACAGGAGATGCATTTAAGTGACCAGGTGTAAACAGTGCTGTGTCTCACCTGACCACATGTGATTGGATCACCAGAGACACATCGTAATACTAGGTGGAAATTAGTTCTCAGAAGCTATTCTGTTCACTACAATTGTACAGAGGCATTATCTGAGTTACCGTAGCCTTTCTGTAAGCTCTGTTCTCCGTTGATCTCTCTTATCAACAAGACATCTCCGTCAGCAGAACTGCCGATCACTGGATGTTTTTTGTTTTTGGCACCAGTTTGAGAAACTATTGTGCATGAAAATCCCAGGAGATTAGCAGTAACAGAAATACTCAAACCAGCCTGTCTGGAACCACAATCATGCCATGGTCAAAATCACTGAGATACATTTTTTTCCTCATTCTGATGATTGATGTGAAAATGAACTGAAGCTCCTGACCTGTATCTGCATAATTTGCCACACGATTGGCTGATTAGATAATCGCATGATTAAGTAGGTGTACAGGTACATGTTCCTAATAAAGTACTCAGTGAGTGTATATTGAATATCATCAAAACACAAAAAAATACTGAGATACAATATATTACCGTCCCAATTTTACATTATATCCATTATTTTACAAATTCAAAGAAAAAAAACAACTAAAGGGATTATTTAACCACAGCTGTTTTAAGACGAAGACATATTCTGAGGTTCACTTTCCTCTATGTTGGAAAATGATTGGACGTGTCACTAATGTTTCAGCCAGTAGCCTGTTTTGTGCTTGCTTGTCAACAATGACTCGGCTGAGAAAGCGCAGCATTCTGAAAGTTCGGCAGTTCTGTGGGACCTGTGGCCCCTGCAGCAGTGGATGATGAGTGGACACTGGAGAATTAATGCCAGGCTGCATCTCTTTCCTCCTCTCCTCACAGGCTAGGACAGGCCAGGCAGAATGCTTAATACTGAGTCAACAAAAACAGCAGCCCCATATGAAGAACCAACTGGTGAGACATTGCAGTTCAGACTATTTATCATCCAGATGAGTGGTACGTACTGCAGGTCATTATGTTATAAATTATTTCATAACTCCTATGAAAATGTTCTTTAGGTGTCTAAAGGACGAGCGGGTGTTTATGGGTCTCACCCTGCCGTTGCTGACCACAGCTCTCTGTCCAGCTTTCAGCTTCAGAACTTCCTTACAGAACTTCAGCTGGCTGTGAAGGAAGTCCACCGCCATCGTGTTGAACTTCTTCTCAAAGGAATCCAGGTCCATTCCCTACAGGATATCAAACACACATTTAAAATGTAAACATATAGGAAATTAGTGTAAACATCTGTGTAAAACAAAAAGTAATCAGTGTCACACTAAGAGAAATGGATCGAATTGTTTCTGTAATTTTCATGCAATGTTGTCAAAACTGTTGCTATTAATTTATTACAGTTCCCCTGGAGTAATCTGGAATTAAAGGGCATGCCTGCACCTTGCAGGGATCAAATCAGTGACCTTCCAGTAAACAGACCCTGAGCCTTCAAGGCAGGGGCGTAGATTCCAGAGGGGGATAGGTGAAGGTACCCCCCTAATAATCAAAACATGCCAGTGCAACCCCCCGTAATTTATACCATGATCAATGGAAACATGGGTAAATGCATCACACTGCACCACTCACCAAATCTCACATTTGATATTATAAGAACAGTAGGAATATACTGTATAGACATTTGTTTTAGCCCATTTACTAAAAACTCCCAACAATGCAATTTTGGGTGCTGTCACACTAGAGCTTTTGGGGCCCAAGCCCATTTAATATCAGAGATGGGTTTGTTTTGTTTGTCATGAAAGCGGTTTCATGCTTCTGAAGATATGTCCACATTAATCCAGATACATTTTAATATGGCATTTTTGTTTTCGAAATGCTCTCCGTCCACACTGACGTTTTCAAACTTTTCCAAAAGTTACTTGTCCACACTAAACCATCTGAAAACTATTATATCCCCTTACTGAACATGCAGAACAAACGTAAGAGTCATGGTCCTGTGTCTTTTCCATTAATGGTCTGAAACGCAATTGTTCTCATGTTCTGCTGTCGGACAGCAATTCCGAGTAAACTTCCCATCTCCTTTGAAGGAACGCACTGTGAAGGTTGTACAAGTTGACATTTATCTTTAACAACGCTATCAAAGTGAAAATCAGGCACTACACCACTACAACATGGGCCGCCATCTTGATTATTTTGAGTGGATCATATGACTGGATCATATGGATATGCATCAGATGACAACAAATACGTCGTTGTTTTCGAACATCTCAGTTTTCTGAGTCAAAAAAAGAGTTTATTTTTCGCTAGCAAAAACTGACTCAGTGTGGACAGCAAACCAAAATGTAGCGAAATGAATGCATTTTCAAACAAAAAATTTATTAGTGTGGACGTGGATGAAAAGGTTGCCTAGGGTTCGCAGCAATTAATGTGAAAGCATAGTCGTTACCTAGATACAATGGTAAGCAGCTGCTGCTTATACTCATGGTAGTACTAATAACGTTGATGATGCGTTGAATGGGGGTGGAATCTTGAGTGAACCAATTTTGGGCTAAGCAACCAAACCAACAGCTTTAGTAAGAAAAATGGGGTCGGAAAAAAACTATTAGCTCATTAGTCTGTTTTTGATTACACTGCAATGAGGAAATATTCAATCAATGAGTTATTGACAACCAAAGGGGGCACATGTGTAATCGAAGTCATTTCAGTATTTTGAGTGAAATAACAAGTTAGCTAGTTCCATGAAAAATGTGTCACCATATGAAACCATGTAGCGTTAATCAATCACTAAACATTTTAATTTATCAGACATGTACGTAATAAAAAAATGGCTTCACTGCCGATAACAAATCTCGGGTGTACATGCTTTGCAGAGTTAGATTATTAGTGTTTTGAACATTTGCCCCTTAGGAGCGGGGAGAAAATGCTAATATCAGCACAACAAGTCTCCCTGCCATCCAAAAATAAAGCCATTACAGGGCTCAGGCAAGAGCACTCATGGAACCAAACATCTCTCTCTTTGCCTATCTTCAACTAACATCAATAACACTCAAGAATGCTGGGATGAATGGAACACTCTCTATTTATCTTATACATTACATGAAATAATTAAGAGCGTGAGTTAGCGAAAGACAGAAACAGACAATGAAATAACAAGAGGATTAGTAAGAAAAGCTCTTTATGAGCCTGACATTGAGAATTGTAATGCTCTGTCAATAAGATCCTAGATTTCACCGTACTATGTTGCCATTTCCAGAAATGCAGTTGTTTGTGAGTTTGAGAACATTTTTGTGTGGTTGAGCCTGCTTGTGTCTCATATTCTCTTGGTGATTCCAGGAAGCAACAGTTCAAAGTGTATATATGATGCTGTGTGCTTTGGAGGACACAAGGAAGGACATGTGCCGCTATATGTCACTCGTCTCAGAGAACACTTATTCAAAGTTTGAGGTAAAATGCGGTTTTAGGCTCTGTTTCTGTGTAAATTAAATGCTGCATCAACTACTCAAGTGGTTTAATAAAACGCTATATGATAGGTGTAGGTGAGAAACAGATACATTTGAAATATTCTTTTAACATAAATCTCATTTTCACTTTTAAAATGTAAAAGAATGTGAAAGTGGAGATTTATAGTAAATAAGGATTTAAATATTGATCTGTTTCTCACCCATATCACTTCTGAAGATTTAAGATCATATCACTTCTTAGAAGTTTGTGTTCTGCAGAAGAAAATCTGAGAGATTCATACACATCTGGGATGGCATAAGGGTGAGTAAATGATGAGAGAATATTGCTATGTACAAATGGGTATATTTTATAGTGTATGTATATTTTCCCACTGTACTCCCAGAAATGTTGAATTCTTCCCCCTGTATTGACTTGATGATATGATGTATGGCTCCATCCTATGACGTCAAGTTATCCGGTCTGTCCTGCTTACACGCACACTCTACAAAAACCTTTAAGAACTCAGCTGATGCGTTTACACATGGTGAAATATACCGTCTTCTACTGGAGAAACCTGGGTCTGCTTTTCTTAATTCCTTAATTCCTCCATTTCAGAACACAGTTTTCTCCAAAAACCTTGGAATAAATAGTTATCTTAAGTGCATGCAAACATGGTCTATGGCGTTGAACGTTGCTCAGCCAATCAGATTTTAGAGTCGGAACCATCAGATTTACAACAGACATTTGGATAACGTGATAGTTGTAATGTTTAAAAGACAAGAAAAAACAACAAGAATCTGTAACTCTGCAATACTCTCCAGAACTGCAATCTGTACACAGACTGACAGGAGAGAAAGAAAACAACTCATAATAAATTCAAATATAAAATATAGCTGCAAGCAGCGATGGCGGGCCCAAGCCGGTGGCACCGCCATCCCCGTGCCTTTAGGGTTGCTGTGCACGATGGGCAATAACGTAACCTCGCTTTGACCGTCGAGAAGAAGATGTGTGCTGTAGAGCTCCAACGAACATTCGCAACGACAGCTCTCGACCTAGTTAGAAGCATTTCTTGTTTGCATGACATGTGGACTTAATAAATCCTTATCTTGAGCCAAATAAACAAGCTGACATTCAGTACAACCTGTGTCTTTTGTTTAGAACACATACAAATGTTATTTATGTTTTTTAGTTTGTCAAGAGATTTAAAGCACCGTTTTTGAAGACTGCGCATGTGCGAACGTGCTCTACTATGTAAGAATGAGCCGATTATTGAATCTGGAAATGGGTGGGGCCTGTAACACCTTTAGGAACCAAACGTGCAACACTCATAAATACCGGTTGTAAATCACATTCCCTCAATCGTCTTTGAGATGGCTTCACGTGTTTGGATCGTCGGCAGTTCCATCATCCGCAGACTGCATACTCACTTCTGTGAGCAGCGCCTGGACGGAAACCTCGGTCTTCAGTGTGAGATCACCTGGGACGGCAGAGGAGGCAGACTCTGGGAGCAGCTGTTTCCAGCTCTGCGCTCTCTCAGGGCCAAAGCTACAGGTCCAGATATTCTCATTATTCACCTGGGAGGGAACAGTTTGTGTCGGGTGGGCCGCAACCGCCTCAATTTTCTTCGGGAAATAAAGAGTGACCTGACCGAAGTCTTACAAATGTTTCCCAGAACCAGGCTGGTGTTTTCTGGCATTTTACCCCGTCTAAATTGGAGAGGACAGACTGGCAGGACTGGCTATGGCATTGAACGAAGCCGGCGGTGGATCAACGACACCATGTCTGGCTTCTTGGCAGAGAGGCAGATGCGCTGCATTCACCACAGAAACATCGGCTTGTTCCATCTGTGCAGAGACGGAGTCCACCTGAGACCAGAGGGAAACCAGCTTCTGCCGAGCAACCTCCGAGAAGCTCTGCAGGTGGAACTAGGAAAGATGAAGCAACAAATGTCCTTTTAAGGGCAGCAACAATGGCTCTTTTAAGAGCCACGTTCACTCATTCAAATAAAAAGCATTTTCCAAGTGTGTGAAATTCGTTGTTCCTCACCTTACTTGATGTCAGGTTTCAGATGACTTGTTTTTAAATAAAAATGTCGATTCCTCTTATCCAATACTTTGTAAGCATTTCAATATAACTTTCAAACCATTCAAGAATCGTGCGCTGTTTTCTGTGCTGACCACAATCCAAAAACGTGCCATAAACCAGTGGTTCTCAAACTTTTTTGTTTTGGTTTATTTACATAAAGACACAGAGAATATTACTTGCCTTACCTGATTAGAACAATGAAAAAAATAAAAAAAAAATAACTAGGGAATCACTAAAACGAAAGAATTATTCTTATTTGATGATACTCTCAAAACATTCCACAACAAATCCTTGAAATTGAATGATATTCAGAACAGAACACGAATAAAAAAACTCTCTCTTTAGAATCAAAATGTTTTACATTTGCGATGTATTTGGATGCTAAACTATTCTTTATTATAGGCTTTGTACTTTACTCACGCTCCAATACCGACGTAGAAAATCATCCTCTTTACATGCAAAATATGCTTGGAAACATCACAGTGGAGCGGTGCTTACTGTGAATGATACGAATTGTACTACTGACTATTTAAACAGAGTACTTTTTATATGTTAGGTTTACTATTTTATTATTATATTTTATTGCGGCTATAATGAACAGGCTGCGATGTCAAGATTGCAATGATGGAGTGTGTGTGTGTGTGTATTTGTAACCTTAAGTAATCATGGTTTATTTATTAATTTGTTCTTTTATTTATTTATTATTTAACATGCATGTGTGCATTATTAAAAGTACCATTGCAGCAACGAGAACGGGTCTGAGCCAAATTATGTTAAAGATGTGTTCTGGTGACTGGCGTGTTTTTAAACCAACCAGATAAGTGTAAATCAAGAGTTAGCGATTAGCTCATCTGATTGGCTACATGAAGAAGGTGGACCCGCCCTCCACTTCGCGCTCCCGTTGGAACAACGTCATTTCAACAACAAAAGGTAGTTTTATCAGAAAATTAATCAGAAAGAAAAACAATCGCAAAGATCGCAAAACAATAATTATAAAAGCGGCTGTTTGCTGCCATTTTTGTTGTTTTCTTAAAAATGTAAAACACAAGCATTGATGTTTTATCACAGGTTTACAATAAAACGTTATATTAATACTTTGATCTGTTTATCACCAATGTCACCTGTGTGGTAAGTAATAGAGTTGATTGGGCACTCCTCTGTACATGCTGCTGTTCTGGAAGGGCGAATCCTGTGACTGTTACACAGTCTCACACACTCGTTCAAGTCCTTCTGAATAACATCACCAAAGCAATGACGCTCATGACTCCCGTTGAAGTATCCAGCATCTCTAAGGTCTGCAAATAACTCCATCCAGAACTGAGACCTATATACATTTTTAAGAGTCCTCAAGCTGATGTTTACACCGTGTACAGCGTACGAGTGGCCCTCGTTAAAATATTGAACGCAATGATGCAGTATGTCTTGTTTTTCCGTCTGGTCCGCGTCTTTTAAATACTCCAAACACCGACCACACGTAAAGCAAAACCGCATTAAGGTGTTCATGTGTTTGCCACAAAACGGGCAAAACATCCCTCGGCCGCAGTCCATGTTCGGTCACCATAAACTTAGTTCACATCACGCCATATACTCCACACTGACAACACGAATTGACTGCGCTCACCAACAACACCCGCTTTCACCTCGTCACTTCCGGTATGTGGTACATTCCCTTTCCGTAAGGAATCTATCGTTTGTAAATTTGTTTCGGGACTGGTAAAAGTGTTTTGCATCTTGTTCATTTGTTTTCTAAAATGTTAATTTGTTTTGTCCTTGGTAAAAGTGTTTTGCCCATGTAATTGTGTTTTATGGTAGGTAAAAATGTCTTCCAAAATCTAAGATATCAATAATATTCTCTGTAAGTCTACATCTGCCGTGTGTTTAAATTATACACATAAAGTTTTAAGTAAATCGGGTAAAAATAAGAGGGTGATTTCAAAGCATTTTGAAAGTGACACACTTCCTTCTGCCAGTTGGTGGCGCTATAACTTTGACTCACAATAGTCACATCCATGTGATCGGCCTCTTCCAGCGAACACACTGCTGAAGTTTCATCGAGATCAGTTAATGTATGCAGAAGTTATAACACACTTCCTTGCTTTTATGCTACCTTTATGTGCTTTTTGGAGCTTCAAAGTTCATTTGCTATGTGTTCCACATTCAAACCAAAATATCTGACTGTCTGTTGGTCGGAGCTAATGACTGTAAATTAGAAAGTTGTTCGGCTTGACGAGAACAATATACACGCCGAGTTTTGTAACTGTAGATAGATCTAAGTTATAACACACTTTATGTGTCCTTTTTTTTAGTCAGAAATTATTTTCCTCGCCACGGCCAAAACGTTCGAGATATCAAAAATCCGTCCGCAATGTAGCATCCTCAATGTCTTGACTTCATGCTGACCGAGTTTGGTGGCGATTGGATTAATTCTCTAGGAGGAATATATATAATTCCAGAGCATGTGTTTCCAAACAACCCATAATAGCCGACTTCCTGTTGGGCTGGCGTAAAACTTAGAGCACGAAAGTTGTTCGGCCCGATGAGATCTAGAAGTGTACCGAGTTTCATATTATTACATGCAAGCATGTTTGATATATGGACAAGTGTTCGAATCCAATTCCAGGTGTCGCTGTCGAGCCCCCCTGCCACGCCCGGGTACCAGCTTCAGCCCGGCCCTGATGGCTGCGGTTTCTGACCTGTGTGCAAAGTTTCAAGAGTTTTCGCGCACGTCAAGGGCCCCAAAGTCCCGGAAACCTTGAAAAACAATCAAACAATCAAAAAGCAAATCTCACCCAACAGAGAACCCCTTCATCCTCAATGTCTTGACTTCATGCTGACCGAGTTTCGTGGCGATTGGTGGAATTCTCTAGGAGGAGTATTTCACATTCCATTGCATGCGTTTTCCGATTAACCCTAAATAGACGATTTCCTGTTGGGCTGGGGTAAAAAGTAAAGTATGAAGGATATATGAAACGATGAGATCTATATGTGGACCAAGTTTCATATTATTACATGCAAGCGTGTTTGATTTATGGACCAAGTTTTCGGACCCCGTTCCAGGGGGCGCCGTCGAGCCCCCCTGCCACGCCCGGGTACCAGCTTCAGCCCGGCCCTAATGGCCGCGGGTTCTGACCCGTGTGCAAAGTTTCCAGATTTTTCGAGCACGTTAAGAGCCCCAAAAGTGCCCGAATAGTCGTAAGAAAAATAATATTCTAACAAAATCAATAGGGCCTTGCCTTTTCAAGGCTTGGGCCCTAATAATCCTAACGAAATCAATAGGGCCTTGCCTTTTCAAGGAGGGCTGGACTTCAGATAAAGTCCTACTCAAAATGTTCTGCACATAATCCCACATTACCCAGACACCACATTTCACACTCCACTGACCTGTTTAAGTAAGTGCTTAATCTTGGTGCCTTGTTTGAGGAGCTCAACATTTTCTTCTTTGAGGAGTTTTAAAGTGAAGTCGAGCGTGTTCTTGCTGCTTTGGGTGAGGAGTGAAGCCCACATGGCTCGATACAGACCACTGTTGTCTTCAGTTGGTTTTCCACTGGGGTTATTGATCAGCCCAACACGGCAGTTAGAGCTGCTGGAATTCTGCGAGCATACACTGTCGATCAGAGCCTCGTTCATAAGAAGCACACAGCAAACCAGTAACATGTATGCGATTCTAAGTGGCTTAAATGATCTGGGTCAGGTTAATTAACAAAATGAGTCACTGATCATCTGATCTAACAAATTTTTTTTGGTGACAATTTAGCTGCGAACAGCCCATTTACAACGTTTTGATATGTTTAATATAGTGTTAGAGCCACGTTTTGTGATACAGGGCAGGTGACAGAAGAGCAGACGTTTATCTATTAAATAGCACATAATCATATGTAAAGCATGTTTTATTGTAACATTCAATCATCATAAACACTGTGGAAACATCTGCTTTTAAGTGACATATTGCAAAAGAAGCTATCAAGGGTGACGTTCTCTTATGGTGTTGATAAGATTACTTCTACGTTAAACAGCACAGATTTGTGAATGTATGGCTTTGAATCATTTAGAATATAAAACTATAAATTCATGTCATGTAATGAATCTGTTTTTATGAAAAAAAAAAAATATTTAATATGCACCAAGGGAATCCAAGGCATTTCAGATATTTCTGATTTTATTACTTGTTCATTAACCAACACCATAAGAATGCCTTCAAAGATGAATTGCTTTCAGATTTATTACTATGATGCACATGTCCCTTAGCTCTCTAAAGATGAGTTTCCTGTGGATACAACTAATTGGAAATAAAACCTGCAGTAGCTTACCATATGTTTCAATGCGTTCCACAGCAACAGCCTCCCAGAGGCCTGTTCAATATCCGCTACAATCCACATGGTCACTCCGTACATCACCTCCTCCTCTACAGGAGAAGAACAAATATTAGATGAGAATAATGCATGATGAGCAGCTTTGGTAGATTCTGAGCTAATGTATATATATATATATATTTTTTTTTACTTTATTAATATTTTAATTAATATAAACAAATCAACAATTAAGATAGCAGTCCCAGCACTGCTCTGTGAAAAACTCATATGACATTTTCAAATGAATTTATTTTAATAAATCTAAAAAAATCTAATCATTTTAAAATAAAATAAATATTCAATAAAAATTCTGTATTAAAAAAATATTTATAAAATAAAGATTTTCATCATTTTATTATTAGGATATTGATTTCTCTGAACAGAGCACAAGGAAAACTAAGTCTGCTTTAATATCTCCTCCTGACTCACCATCTCTGATGAAATACTTCATTTTCTTTGAGACAACTGCTGTTTTGTCCCTGGAGTCCATGTATGAGAACACAGCGCTGTCATCCCAGTCATCTACCACTGTTAGTTTAATAATAACAGAAATAATTCAGGTATTTAAAAATAAATATTAAGAAGACAGAGGTAATGATGTAAAATGATGGTGATGATGATAATGTTATTGTGATGGGGATTGTAGAGATTAGGAGGTAATGATTCAACAGTGATGGCGACTGAGATTATTAAAGGAATATTCTGGGTTCAATACAAGTTAAACTCAATTGACAGTATTAGTGGCATAAAGTTGATTAACATAAAATGTATTTAAACTTGTCCCTCCTTTTCTTTAAAAGAAATCAAGAACAGAAGTTACAGTGAGGCACTCAGAATGGAAGTGAACATGAAAATGTAAAGCTTATGATTTTATTAAAAGAATATTCCATTAATGTGATCTAAGGCACCGTAATTACTAAAGGGTTACCTGGTGAGGCAGTGAAATCCAGATATCTCCTCTCAGAGTTCAGAATCAGAGGGTTGATCCGGGGTACTACATTGGTCTGCTCCATCAGGAAGTCCACCACATCAACACCTTCAGTGATTTGACCCTGTATGTGAGAGGAAACTGCTCAGTTTGCAAACCAACCACATTAAAAGATTACAGTCAAGATGGCCCGCATGAAGAAACATTTCACTGCCATTATGATTGTGTAAAAAATACAAAAAGAACTCTGAATATTGTTTTTGAAAAAGCTGCAACAGAAATAATTATAAATATTTCCATATGGCACTAAAAGTTAGGACACCTAACCTAGGACTGAATTGTATCTAAATGCTTATATTTAAATTCTTAAAAAAAAAAATTGTGACAAATATAAATTGTGTCTACTAATCTACAGAATAATTTTTTACAAAGATAATTTTTGTTTTTAAGTTCTTTAAATGGATGAATTGGACTGTAGAGTGAAGCATAAACATCCAACAGGATCTCAGCATACATGGAAACTCCTTCAATACTCTTTAAAAAGCATCTCAGGTGGATACCTCATTAAGTTGGTTGATCCTAAGCGTCTGTAATGAAGAAAGGCATTACAAACTAAATAAAGGTAGAATACCGTGAAGACGGCTCTCTGGAAAATGTTGGTAGTTTCCATGATGCGCTGCAGTAGAACTTTCTCCAGCTCCTCTGGGTCCATCTCCTCACTACTGAGTGGAATACCATTGAACAAAGCTACCGGTACAGCACCTAAACCACTCTTCCTATAAAACTCTCCTCCAGCCTAAAAGCAAAGCATGGACATGACATCCATGTTTCAACAGGGAGACATAGAATTGGCTAAGAAATGTTTGACAAGCAAGATTTTGCAATTATTTAAATCAATTCAGGCCCCCATTATAGCATTTAAACATGCATTGAAATGTCTGCATTACAACCAACAACGGCTACTTGGTACTTGGTATGAACGTTAAACCTACAGTTAAACCAAACAGGGGTAGCACAAGCCAAAACACAAGACTATTGGTGGATTCCGAAGTTGTGTCACTATGTTTTCAATCTTCAGGAAGTCAAACTACAGATGGCTTCCTTATAGTTGTCTCTGCACGTTAAACTTGGATAAAATTACACACAGCAGCTTAATTTGGCATTTTAATTTGATTTTGAGGGCATAACACTGTGAAATTACACTACCTTTCTGTTGTCATCATAGCTTGAGTCCACTCCAATAATTCTGGCAGCATTTGCTTTGGGAAATGTTTTTTTCAGATATGCAGGGACTGTATCCATTGACAGAGCCTCCCCGACTTCCACCCTGTTATATATCTGCATGCAACATGAAAAGCTCACTTGAAAATAATGGCCAAATTGTACATTCACAGAACACTGTCAAAGCCATTCACAGCCTCATAAGTAGATGGGTCAGAAGTCTCTGGCTTCCTTGTCTATACAAATTATGTCATGAACAGAAAGCTGTATGCAGCTAAATATATTCTGTACTGGTACTTAAAATAAAGCAAAAACATATCACACTTATTGTGTCTGTCTGAAGGGCTGGGAGATATGGCTACAAAAATGATATCTCTATATTTTTCAGCCTACTGATGATATTCAATACACTGTATATCTCAATAAATATGTATCTGCTTTGAAATGGCTCAAAAGTGATTCTTCTAAATCAGAGGACCAACATTTTATCCCAACAGCCATTGTAGCCAAGTAGAGTCAATATTTTAAAGGCATTGAATAAAAATCTATTTAAAAATAATAAAGGCTTGTTTCACAGCAGTTTTTCATTAAATGAGCACAAGGAAGAACAAGATCTTATAATTTGTATTGATATGCACTTTTATATTTTTATGATATACACAATTATACATTGTAGCTTAATAAAAAGCACCTTCATATATTTACTCTAAAAGCTATTTTTGTGAATGAACAAGGTGCACTCTTATTACACTTATTATTTGGAATCCAGTTAAATATTGCATAATACTAAATTATTACTATGAGACCCAGTCACAGATTTGTTTTATATAAAAGTTATGTTATAATGTTTGGAATTGTGCAAATGTTTGAAAATGCAGTACTTTTCCTTCACAATGCATGTGCACACAGAACATGTATCCGAATATCCATACTTCCCTACTATATAGTCTGACAAAAACACATTTGAGTAATATGTCAGAATCCTCAGTATTCATTAAACAGTAATCCAGAAATACCCAGATGACCTACTATTTCCGTAGAGATAATGAAGTACAAATCAACTTTAAAGGCAAGTCAGTCCACTCAGCGACCATCTTTGGAACGGTCCCGGGCAGCTATTTCAGAGACTATTTAGCCCGAGATGGAGCATTTGTTTTAAAATAAATAGGAGAAATTGAAACGCCCAAGTTAGCCGATGTAGAAAAGGAAGAGGTACCTTAAGAGGTAAAACAGTAAAAGATACATACATCACCTGTCAGTGCATGCACATTAGATGGACTTTTAGTGTGACCTAAGCTAAAGAAGCATAATTTATGATACCATTGTTGACCGATTTTACTGCTGATTTTAAATATTTGATTTGATCGTACTCTGGACCAACCATTTTAGAACGTTTTTAGACATTGATCATCTCCTAACAAGGTAGTGGTGAGTACCTACTGACAGCGGTCCGAGGAGGGACAAACCACAAACCGGTGACAGGGCGTCGGGCGCCCAAGGCTCATCGATGCGCCAGGGCAACGAAGACTATCCCATCTGGTCCGAACCAATAGAAACAGTGTCACAGATAATTTTAATGAATGCTATGGGTGGAATATGTCACAACACAAAGTGCACCTCACCCTGCTGTGTACGAGGCTGTGTAGCTGCAGACTGGTCAAAGTGCCCATGATGACCCCTGTCCACCATCGGAAGAATCTACAATGGGCACGCAAGCATTGGAAATGGATCTTGGACCAGTGGAAGAAGGTCACCTGGTCCAATGAGTACTGTTTTCTTTTACATCACGTGGATGGTCATGTACGTGTGCTTCGTTTACCTGGGAAAGTTCTGCTGGGAAACCCTGGGTCCAGCCATTCATGTGGACATCAATTTGACACGTTGCAGACCAGGCACACTCCTTCATGGCAATGGGATTCCCTGATGGCAGTGGCCGCTTTCAGCAGGATAATGCACCCTGCCACACATTGTTCAGGAACATGATGAAGAGTTGAAGATGTTGCGCTGGCCTCCAAATTCCCCAGATCTAAATTTGATTGAGCATTTGTTGGATGTGCTGTACCAACAAGTCTGATCCCCGGCGTCTTCACTTCACAACTTTAGGATCTGCTGCTAATGTCTTGGTGCCAGATACTACAGGACTCCTTCAGGGGACTTGTAGAGTCTATGCCTCGGCGTGTCAGCACTATTTTTCCGGCACGCGGAGGAACAACCGCATGATAGGCAGGTGGTCATAATGTTTTAGATTATGAATCCAAAAAAATCATCGCAATTATATAGTGAATATTCTAAATATCGCCCAGCCCTATTTGTAAGGGAACACATGTAACATCTAATGTTCAAATAGAGTCACAGCAATCATAAAATATACTCACTGACACCATGGATGTGAAAGCTTGTGTTTCATCATACTCCTCTGAAATGTAGTTCAAAAGTCTGTAGAGAGCAACACCTGCATCCAAATATCCATCCACCCTTTCATCTGTACTGACAACCAGCACAAATCCAATCCTAAAACACAAATGTATATAAATATATGCTATGAACTGCTACTACAAACAATAAACTGAATAGTACTGAAAGGTTCATGTAGATTCAGATAATATAATAAGGTTTGTTTGTTGAATATTAAGTTAGGGATAATGTAGAGTGTGCTGGTTATTATTGTAAAATAAACCCAGAAACAGGAGCCCAAAAAAAATGTAAATATTAAACACATGCTGTTATTGAGTAAAAGTGCCCATACCTGAGAGGAATCTTATGTTTGTAAAACAGTTCTGCTAATTTCACCAGTTCAATGCTCTCTTCTTGTGTCGGGTCAAGAAACAGAACCTGAAAATAACAAACAGCTTTTCAACTTTCTATCAATAAATAAACCAATGACAATAAAAACATGGTTTACTAAGACAATCTGACCAATTCTGTGTCAAAGTAAATAATAAATAAATAAATAAAACTTTGTAGGACCCTATTGGAAAAAAGTGACACAAGTTATCTGTTTATACCAATTTAAGATATACTTAAAATTAAGCCAATCATCAAAACAAGTCTGCATCAGCACTAAAAGAATAATACTTTTAGTTTATGAAATATAAATAAGGGCTTAACATTCAAAGACAAATCTGCACACACAGTTGGATTTCAGCTTAGTGTTGTAATGCACACACAGCTGGATTTCACGTTGGGAAGTAATGAATTCTACTCACCAGGTTAAAGATATTACGGCGTAATTGTCGGATAACACCAGGAAATGTTGCTCTAAGGAGCTCCTGGAGACTTGAGGGCCAGTGACGATACATGGAGTCCTTCTCAATATCATTAACCCACTTAAAAAAAATAAAAGAAAAAAAAATGTGTTAAACTCTTAGACTCTTTGATTCAAGAACAGAAAAGAGCCCAGTGGTGGTGGCCTCAGTTACATAAATTTTCTCCAACAGCATTCAAAAAATCTTCAATAAAGTGCATGGAAGCAAACTAAGCAGGACTGAGGTCCTTAAATAAGCCCTCATAATAAATCCAACTGATTTACAAATTCACCTGTGAAATGGATTGCTGTGAACTGTATGCCAATGATTGTCTTATGATCAATAATATGGTAGTAAACATTGTATTCTAAAACCGCTTTTTGTATTGTCTAATCAGTGATTAAGAATGTAATGCATTTTAATTATCTAAATATTTTTTATTTATCTAAATATTTTTTATTTATATATATATATATATATATATATATATATATATATATATATATATATATATATAAATGGCTGTCAATCGATTAACATTTTTAATCGAATTAATTACATGGTGTCCTGATTGATTAATCACAATTAATCGTACATACAAATGAGTCACAACATTTAATTCAAGGAAGTAGCATTCTAACTCTGGAACTCATTGTTGAGCTCTATTACCACATTTGAATACTCTTTCATGTCTCACCATTATGGCAGAGTTGCGGATGTCCAGAGCATAACTGTCCTCCACAGTGGATGCTGTTGGTAAATGCAGGAACTTACTAAAGCTGTTTCCTCTAATGCCAAGATTATGAAGACCCTCAAGAATCTTAGCCTCCGCTCTGAGAATGTCCAGGATGCTACACGACAGTTGGGAATGAAATTCAAAGTTTACGATTAGTACACATGATACTTGCTGATGCTTGAAGATGAATTGTGTAAATTCCTCTTAGCTAAAATACTGTACATTCTCCTGCCCCAGTTTAATGTGCAGAGACAACTAGGATGACTTCTTGAGGAAATTCCAAGATCAGTCTTCACTCTATGTGGCATAGTAAATCATTTGCATGTGCAATCAGTTCTCATGCTATGCGACTAAAATGATTAAGATTAGCCACTGACTAGTAAATATTCAGATTTCACTAACCAGTAATTGAGTAGTTTAGTGGAGAAAAAGTTATTAACACAGAGGTTCTTGAGAGTAAAAGTCTGGTTTAACTTGTTCTGTGTGTCCAAAGACGAGATCCACGGATCCATATGTCATTGCATTATGTCTCTTTTAATACCCTTTCTGTTTTTTACAGTCAATTCAAAACAACAGTTCCCCGTCTGTCGCTCTCTCGATGTTGCTTCGAAAAAACGACACTAGGGGTCTCTCGAGTGCCGAATATGCCTCTGATCTATGAAAAAAGGCCAATGGGAATTAGGCAGACAGTATTTGCATACCCTGACCCTGGACATATGGGCATAAAAGCGGGCAAATACGTTGAGTTCATTCAGAAATTTTCTTCGGAGCCGATGGTCGTGTATGCAGTCAGCTGCGAGTTACACACCCGTTCCTGTTCCTCTGACGCTGCCTGCTGTTACGGAAACTTAATTTATGGACTGGACCTGGTTGAAATACGGGAAGTAGACAAAGCACGCTTTCTTGGACGCCCCTGTCTCCCAGCTACGTCCATTCGGCGGCACCGTTGATGACTCCGCCCAGCAGTCCTCAGCGGTGAAGAAGCAGACGGAGGCATCCCGCCCCGCCGCCAGGGAAGGCGTTCCTTCCCTCAGGCGTTCCTTCCCCCCATGCCGCTCCTTCTTCCCACGGGATTGAGGACGACCTCATTGTCGGCTCCTCAGAAAAAGCCTAAATGAAACCGACACATTTCCCTCCCTTTATACCCGTAGTCCGTGGGCGGGACATGCAAATTCAGAGATACAAAAGGCTCTCAAGAGAGACCCCTAGTGTCACTTCTTCGACTCAACGTCTCGTTCGCTCCATCAGGGAAAGGAGGTTACATCCGTAACCTAGACAATTTGTTGCCTCTGATGCCCTCCATACATGGGGTTCCATTCTGCCCTCACACAGTTCTTTGGCTATCTGCTCACGCAAGTTACCAGACATCGCATGCTTGGAACAGCCAGTGTGCAGGGAGTCATCATTGTTTTTAATTAAACACTTGAGCACCGTTGGGCTGTTCATTTCAGGCGCTCTGTCACATTTTCTGTGAATGTGGCCATGACACTTACAGTTGCCTCTGATTTCTATGTATTTCTCTGTGGCTGATGGATAGACCTTGGCTCTTTTAAAGGCAAATGTGCAGGGGCATTTCACTTCTTGCCATATGTGATAAATAATCACGTGTGCCCAGATTCCAGGCTTCAAAATTGTGTATTCCCTTTTTGGAGTTTTAGATAACTTGTTGTTGTATTTAACCATTTCATGCATGAATTCAATCCATTTCTGAAATGGAACTTCAAGATCAAAAGTCCAGCAATCTTTTGGTCTGGGTGAAAGGGACCCTGGCTCAAAATCAGTGTCATCACTACTGCCATTTGTTTCATGATCACATTCATGAGTAAACCCTAAAGCAGTTCAGATGTTGTGTCTATTTAATTTAACAAAAGTGTATAGAGCCTTTAAAGTGATCTTGTTTTCTAGCTGCTTACTAAGCTCTGTCCAGATGCTCTGATTAGGAGTAGCTATGTTGCCATTTTGGACTTATGGCTTCTTTTGATGAACACAGGACTGTGAAAATGGAATCTCTGTCAACTGCTGGTTTCTTGGACATCTGGCATAAGCAAAACATAATTACCCACTTAAATAATCGACTAAAAAAAATTTTTCATTACTGTATTGGTCTGAATTTAAGGATAATATAGTAATAATATATAAGGATTATGTATCTTATAATAGGACCAATATGGTAATGTTGACCCCTAGATGCACAATGTATTCAAAAAACTAACATGGGTCACATGTAAAACTGTAGTTAGCATGTATTTGTATTAGCAATGAGAATTCTGTTCAATAAACATTGACAATCTTAGCTCTCTTGAATGTTGTACAATTATTCTTTAAGTTAACAAATACTATTGTAACTGGCAGTGTTAAAACATTGTACTTACCTTGGCCAGAAATTTAATTTAGTAACTACTTTTTCTCTACTAACTCTACACTAATTTCCACAAGAGATACTCCATGTAAATAAATAAAAAGTTCAATCATGAAACACCAGTGCATGAAGTAAAGATAATTGTCTATTGAACAAATAATGTGATGATTAGTCTTGACAGAAATTCTTCGACAATTCGACGCTAAAAGTGTGTTCAAATCGAGGAGATTTGCGCTGTTGTTCTCGTGCCCAGAGCTGAGCGAAAGTGAGTGACAGAAAAAGAGTCCGACAGAAACCAGATGAATATTGAGCTGCTGTTCTCTGAACACCAATACGTTTTTAATAAACTCCATAGAGACTACAAAAACATTGATAAGGCGTTGTTGTTGTATTAAAACATCTTCATCCAACATTTTGGCAAGAGATTTAAATGACAAACCCAAAATAAAATGCTCACTGCTCATAAATCGTACTGACTACACACAAAACAAGATAGACCTATTTTCGAAATATATAATATAGTAGCCTAATATATATGTGACAGCGGGGGCGTGGTCAAGCGCCCGTCTGGGAGAGAAAAGCGGTAAGGGCGCTTACACCTGAGCTAAATTATGACTAACACCTGTCTGTAATTTCACTGAGCACTGAGAGAGAGACTGACTACAGAACTACTGTGTGTAATTGAATAGTACCTGTCTTTGTAAAAGTGCTGTGTGCACGTCTAAGTGTTGTCAATAAAGAACCTCACCTCCGAGCAAGTGCTTCAAGTGGCATCCCTTGGAGGAAATCGTTTACACTGGTGCCGAAACCCGGGAAAAAGTTTGTCCAAGCATGGAGAAGGGTCACCTGTAGAGTCCGCCCAGCTGGCGGAGGTCCTCCAGTCCCTCGCGACACTACATCAGAGCCACCAACAATCCCTACTTGAGCTCTGGCAGGACCAGGATCACCGTTTTTTTTAGATCATGCGGGCTCAGGCAGAGGACCGGCACGCCATCCGGAGCCTTCTCAGCCAGGAGGCCACGTCAGCCACAGCCGCGACCCCGGACACCCGCGCCACGCTGCCCCCGCCCACGTTACAGAAGATGGGGGCAGCAGATGATCCTCTCCTGTCCAGGGATGCTCAACTCGTGGCTCAACAACTGCCGGCAACGAACCTCCTGGCCTATACAGACCTAAAGAGAGCCATTTTGCAACGGGTTGGTCGGAGCCCAGAAGAGAATCGTCAGCTCTTCCGGGGCATGAAGTTGTAAAAGTTCGATCGCCCGTTCGCATTTGCCCAACAGCTCCGGGACGCCTGTCGGAGGTGGCTGCTCGTGGGGGACCGCGACGTCGAGGGAGTTATCGATCAAGTGGTACTGGAGCAATTTGTCCAACGGCTTCCCCGGAAAACAGTGGAGTGGGTCCAGTGCCACCGCCCGGAGTCGCTGGAGGAAGCCGTTCGTCTTGCAGAGGACCATCTGGCGGCGATCCCGAGGGTGGATGAGCCCTCCTTCTCTCTCTCTCTCCACTTGCCCTGTGTCTGCCCCTGCCTTCTCCCCCTCCCCTATGTCCTTTCGCTCTGTTCTCACCCAGGGCCCGTTCCTGCCCCGCGCAGGCGTGGAGTGAACCAGAGACCAGCTTTCCGGCCTTGGGAGAATGTACCCTCCCCTTCCCCGTCCTTCAGCCGCTCTCCTCCTCAGGTGGGGGCACCTGCCAGCACAAGTGCGGGCGTAACGCCTGGGCCAGCCTGTTGGAAGTGTGGAGGTGGGGACGGTGGTGCGGGTCTCCGATGTCCCGCAAGCTGTCCCAGATCGGGCTGTAGCATACCATATTCCGGTAAGGATCAGGGGGGGTATTTACCAAGCTTTGGTGCAATCAGACCACCATCCACCAACGCTTGGTTCAACCCGGGGCTTTGGGTTTAGCTAAATTGGTGAGGGTGAGGTGTGTGCATGGAGATGTTCACAAGTATCCCATGGTGACTTTGGCGATTAAGTTCAGGGGAAGAAACCATAGTGTGGAGGCAGCGGTTAGTTCCCGCCTCACTTATCCGCTAATCTTGGGTACTGATTGGCCGAGTTTTAGAGATATTTTAGAGGGTATTTGCGCGGATGGATCCTGCATAAAGAGGTGTGCGGTGTGCGATGCTTTGGCAGGGGAGGCGGAGCCGGGGCCGTCCTCGGCTGCTCTGAATGACGAGGGAAGGGGCGAGGTGGCCACCCCTCCTCTCAGGGAATTCCCTGAGGGGGACTTCCCTCTAGAGCAGTCGCGGGACGAAACCCTTTAACATGCTCTTGACCAAGTGAGAGTAATCGATGGTCAACAGCTCCAGCCGGGCATCGCCATTTCATACCAATATTTTGCCATGATTAAAGATCGGCTATATAGAGTGATGCAGGACGCTCAAACAAAGGAGGAAGTGACCCAATTGTTGATTCCACGGAGATGCTGGGAAATGATTTTCCAGGCGGCTCACTATAATCCTATGGCCGGTCACCTAGGGGAACGAAAAACACTTCTCCATCTAATAGCCCGTTTCGCAGGTGGTGTGTGGCGTGCCGTGAATGTCAGCTGGTAAACCCACCGGCCACCCCAAAAACGCCTTTGCACCCTCTACCATTGATTGAGGTCCCCTTTGAAAGAATTGGGATTAGCCAATTAGAACGGTCAGCACGTGGACATCGCTTCGTGTTAGTCCTAGTGGAGTGCGCAACGCGATATCCGGAAGCGGTGCCCCTGAGCAATATCTCCGCAAGTAGTGTTGCAGGGGCACTCTTCAAGATAATCTCCTGGGTGGGGATTCTGAAAGAAATCCTCAGCGATCAAGGCACGACTTTTATGTAATGAACACTCAGCGAACTTTATGAGCTCTTGGGCATTAAGTGGATTCGCACTAGTGTTTACCATCCCCAGACCGATGGCCTAGTGGAACGATTTAATAAAACGCTCAAGAACATGATTCGTAAATTCGGACACGATGACGCTAGGAATTGGGATAAGTGGCTGGACCCCCTGTTGTTTGCAGTACGAGAGGTCCCGCAAGCCTCCACAGGGTTCTCCATGTTTGAGCTGCTGTACGCCCACGCAGGGTCCTCGAAGTCATCTGCGAAGCTTGGGAGGAGGGACCTTCTAATAGCAAAAATGAAATTCAGTACGTTCAGTATCTCCACACGCTGGGGCAATTAACACAGGAGAATTTGCTCCAGGCTCAAGAATGCCAACGCCGGCTGTATGACAGGGGTGCTCAGCTATGGGAATTTGCACAGGGAGATAAGGTGCTTGTATTACTCCCAACATCGAGCTCTAAATTGCTCGCCAAGTGGCAAGGACCCTTTGAGGTCACACGACGAGTAGGGGATATCGATTATGAGGTTAAACGTACCGATAGAGGGGGCGCACGTCAAATATATCACCTCAACCTCCTGAAATTGTGGAGGGAAGAGGCGGCCTCTGTGACGTTGGCCACGGTAGTTCCGGAGAGGGCAGGGCTCGGACCGGAGGTAAACAAAGCCCGCAGTCTCAATACCCCGGTTACTTGTGGAGACCACCTCTCACCGCGTCAACTCAGAGGTTTCCGAATTACAAAAGGAATTTGCAGATGTGTTTTCCCTTCTACCGGGCCGTACAAACATCATACAGCACCACATCGAGACCGAGCCGGGCGTGGTGGTACGTTGCCGCCCCTATCGCTTACCCGAACATAAAAAGTTCGGGAGGAATTGGATGCGATGCTCGATATGGGCGTAATAGATGAATCCCACAGTGATTGGTCCAGTCCGGTTGTTCTTGTTCCCAAGAGTGATGGGTCTGTTCGATTCTGTGTGGATTACAGAAAAGTCAACGCAGTGTCTAAATTTGATGCGTATCCAATGCCCCGTGTTGATGAACTGCTCGATCGGTTAGGTACTGCTCGTTTTTATTCGACCTTGGATTTAACGAAGGGTTATTGGCAGATCCCCTTGACACCAATGTCCCGTGAGAAAACAGCCTTCACTACACCGTTTGGATTACACCAATTTGTGACACTTCGATTTGTTTGGGGCACCGGCCACGTTTCATGGATTGGCTCTTCAGACCTCACACCGCTTGCGCCGCTGCCTATTTAGATGATATCATCATTTATAGCAATGACTGGCAGCAGCACATGCAACATCTGAGGGACATCCTGAGAACGCTGCGGCGGGGCGGGGCTCACAGCAAATCCTAAGAAGTGTGCGATTGGGCGTGTGGAGGTACGGTATCTGGGGTTCCACTTGGGTCATGGCCAGGTGCGTCCCCAAATTGACAAAACCACGGCGATTGCGACTTGCCCTACACCCGAGACCAAAAAGGGGGTGAGGCAGTTCCTGGGGCTGGCTGGCTATTATAGGAGGTTTGTGCCTAATTATTCGGATCTCACCAGCCCGCTGACTGACCTCAATAAAAAGGGGGCTCCAGATCCGGTCCAATGGTCAGAGCTGTGCCAACAGGCGTTTACACAGATTAAAGCCGCACTTTGTGGGGGGCCGCTTCTTCATGCACCTGACTTCTCTCTCCCTTTTGTTTTGCAGACGGACGCTTCAGACAGAGGGCTGGTTGCCGTACTCTCGCAGGTGGTGGAGGGGGAGGAGCGCCCGGTGCTTTACATTAGCCGTAAAGCTCTCCTTGAGGGAGACTAAGTACAGCACCATGGAGAAGGAGTGTTTGGCCATCAAGTGAGAGGTCCTCACCCTACGTTACTACCTGCTGGGGCGGGCCTTCACCCTCTGCTCGGATCACGCCCCACTGCAGTGGCTCCACCGCATGAAAGATACTAACGCCCGGATCACCCGTTGGTATCTGGCCCTCCAGGCCTTTAAATTCAAGGTGGACCACAGACCAGGGGTGCAGATGGCTGTCGCCGACTTCCTCTCCAGAAATGGGGGGGAGTGGTAGACAGGCCGGATGATGCCCCGGCCTGAGTCGGGCGGTGGGGGTATGCGGCAGCAGGGGCGTGGTCAAGTGCCTGTCCGGGAGAGAAAAGCGGTAAGGGCGCTTACACCTGAGCTAAATTATGTCTAACACCTGTCTCTAATTTCAGTGAGCACGTGGAGAGCGGCATAAAATCAGCCAGAGGGCCTCCATCGAGAGAGAGAGAGACTGACTACAGAACTACTGTGTGTAATTGAATAGTACCTGTCTTTGTAAAAGTGCTGTGTGCACGTCTAAGTGTTAACAATAAAGAACCTCACCTCCGAGCAAGTGCTTCAAGTGTCATCCCTTGGAGGAAATCATTTACAATATAGTTATCAGAATGACCGAGACTGCTACTAATCTATATTTGATTTTTGTGACCATTAAGTGATCTATTTTATTCTGTCAGTATTGTATTCAATACATATCAGCATTTATAATTCACCTGTAATTCAATGTCTAATACTTTAAAATCCGAAGCAGCACAAACAAAACTTTTACCGGCACAAAGCAGCACAAACGATGCACAGACAAACAAGACTATTTTGGGTGAATTTGGAGCATGTGGGGGGCTGAGTGACCTCAGAATGACCTATAAATATTATTTTAATATCTAAAAAACTGAAGCAGCACAAACAACATTTTTAGCAGCACAGACCAGCACAAACAAACGAGACTATTTGGGGTATATTTAGAGCATGTGGGGGGCTGAGTGACCTCAGAATGACCTATAAATATTCTTTTAATATCTAAAAGACCGAAGCAGCACAAACAACATTTTTTACAGCACAAAACAGTGAATTTACAGTTCACAACAGTGGGTGAATTTAGAGCATGTGGGGGGCTGCATGACGTCATCGGCAATAATTCAATGTCTAATATTTAAAAATCTGAAGCAGCACAAACAAAACTTTTACCGGCACAAACCAGCACAAATGATTGAGACTATTTTGGGTGAATTTAGAGCATGTGGGGGGGCTGGTGACGTCATCGCCTATAATTCAATGTCTAATACTTTAAAAACCAAAGCAGCACAAACAAAACTTTTACCGGCACAAACCAACACAAACAAAGCACAAACAAACAAGACTATTTGGGGTGAATTTGGAGCATGTGGGAGGGCTGACTGACCTCGGAATGACCTATAAATATTCTTTTAATATCAAAAAAACCGAAGCAGCACAAACAAACATTTTTACAGCACAAACCAGCATAAAGGATTGAGACTATTTTACCAACGTTTTGCATTGGGTGGGGGGCCAACTTCACGCAGGTCGCGTATAGTGCCTATGCTTCTCTGCAGCATCCATGCACAACTCACCAAGCGCCCCACTGAGAGCAAGAACCACATAATAGCGGCCACGAGGAGGTTAAAGAGCAACATGCAGGTTGAATTTATAACTGAATTAATACTTTATATTGTCTGCAGAGGTCTTTTAAAAACACATATGTAGAAATTACTAATGAAATCTCATTTAATATAGAGATCTTGATGAAAATGTGCTAGGCTCTGGAATACGCCTTTCCCGCTATAGCAACGCGTCATATGACGTAGGGCGAGGCAAATAAAAGAGCTCGCGGTCAGCTCTCTCATTGTTGGGTGTTGATGTAGTTAGAGCAGTAGTGAGAGACAGAAAGTTTTAGATCGAGTTTTAGAGAAGCCATAATGGTAAGTTATTGTGTTTGTGCTGGCTGCACGAACTCCAGCCTGTCAGGACATCGTGTCCATCATTTTCCTTCTAGGAAAAACAAGGCTTTTCGGTCTTGGGTGCGTTTTGTGCAGGTGAAGAGAGCAGACTTCACTGCCGCGTCTGTTACCACACACTCGGTCATTTGTGGCGCACATTTCACTCCGGAGAATTATCGACCTGGAGATTTGTTGGAGTCTCGGATGGGATTTCGGAGTAAGGACCACGTGAGGCTGATTACTGATGCTGTTCCCTCGGTGCACTCGATAGAATCAAGTCCACCGTCAAAGTTTACACCGGATTTTGGCGCGGGCGGGACTGGAGGACCAAGTGCTAACGTTAGCAGACATTCTGTGCAACGAAAACGAGCACTTAGCAGAGAAAGTCTTACTTTTAATTATTTTAACTCTTAATTTGTGTAATTTCGTAATAATAATAGTATAATATTTTTATATAATAGATTTTTTATAATATTAAATATTTAATATTTATTTAGTATAATAATACAGAGAGAGGGAGAGAGACTGAGCTTTAGGACAGGTTGTCGTAACGTAATTGTCTGCCTTCTGAAATGAATTTAGTAGTTTGCACAATGCTATAGCTATTGGCAGGAAGCTAGCCCAACTCTTCCGTTTCCCCCGCATTTCAATTCAAACTGTCCTCCCGCCGCCCTCCCGTCTGATTTTGTATCCCCGTAGGCTAACGTTATACTCTCCAGTAAATTGCAAGGTCCAAATTTATTACTCAATATGTAGAAATCCCCTAGATTTTTTTGACTTGTCAGAGTTGCTTTGGTTTTATATCTCTTTTTTTATTTACTGATTTATTACTGATCCAGTTGGTAACTAAGCTTGTATTCTATGTTATGTTGAGCTTGACCAGACTCCCTATGCCATCATCACTTTCGGTTAGTGCTTTATAGACGCGGAAGTTATTTTATCACAATTTATCTCAAAATATCGTTAATGGCTAAATATATATTACTCCAGTTCAGAAAATCTAGTTGTTTTATCATCAACATACACTATGCTATATAGGGGTGTCCAACCTGCATGTTGCTCTTTAACCCAACAAGACTCTACCCACCCTAGCAAACGGGCAAATTGGTTGCTTAGGAAGCCTGACTGTAATCACTCAGCACGCCCAGGATTCGAACTTGTGACTCCAGGAGTGGTAGTCAGCGTCTTTACTCGCTGAGCTACCCAGACCACCAAATGTGACCAATTTGTTGAAAAACTAATGATAAAATACAATTCATAAAATTATATTTTTTAACTGAACCTAGAAGGGTTGCCTGGAAGGTTTCTCTAAAAAGAGCATTAGCTGAGAGATATTTATTTTATATGTAAGCAAAATTAACATTGTGACAGAAACATACCCATATTAAAGTCGAATTGAGCTTGTGTAACAGAATCAAATTGGGAAATCTGTATCAATACCCATCCCTAGTGTGGAAGGTGAAGTTGGTGTTTGCTAGCTAAGACAAGCATTAAGACCAAATTCTTCAGTTGTCCACATTGCTGATCACTCCACGCACAGTATGCGTGATGCAAATTTCGTCACCAGCCAGTCCGCGCAGCCCAGATTTTCTCGATCCATGGACGAAGTCCTCGTCTGTGCGCATCATCCGCGCATGCACCGGCTATTGACTGTACTAAAACAGTATCACAAAGCAGTTGTAATGGGCATGCTTCGAATGTGTTCTTATTCGTTCACGGTCAGAAAATTATACTAGTTTGAAAGGCAACACTGATGACTGTTGAGAAAACGAAGTATCCCTGGGCCTTTAATGTTACTATTGTTCATCATACTGCTCATAACTGGGTTATGGAGTGGTGTGGAATTTTTTTGATTTATGGAAGCCCATATTTATGTAACAGAATATTACAAGTACAAGAGGTCAGCTCATTTTACTTGAGCCAGTTAACTCAGATAACCTTTGAAATCACACAGCAGCATTTTAAAAGCATTCACTACAATTTAGAAACTGCATAGCAATGGCCTGGAAACAGTGCTGGGCAGATTACTTTGAAATGTAATCAGGCACTGATTACAAATGGCATGGCAAAAATGTAATCAGTAACAATCTCATAGATTAATACTTTTGGATTACTTTCAACTAGGGCTGCACGATTTGGGGAAAATGTCATATTGCGATTATTGAGGCTAATTTTGCGATATGCGATTTCGATATAATAAACAAATGGTAACATGAGTCAACTTGCTTGTTATCAAGGAAAATGCACAAATAGATTACTGATAATGCTGAAATGTGTATTTCTCAACTCAAACATACAAACAACAACAACAACAACTATAAATGCAGTGTTTTCAAAATAAAATATTTTTACAAAATTAAATAATAACATATTTGCATTACTGCAAACTTGTTAATTTCTCAATATTACACCTAAATAAAATGGAATAAATAAGAACATACAAATTTTCATGAAAATAAGATTGTCCAAACAAACAGGGACATTTAATCAGGATGTAACATGTACTTTCTATAAACTCTTTTGAAAAGGAAACTGGATATAAAAGTGTGGTTCACTCAAACCACTAAAACTGTTGTTGAGTTTTTTTTTTTTTAAATGACCAACTGGTATTTCCAAATACTCTTTCTAAAAAGTTCTACTTATCGCTGGTACCTTTTGTCCAGTGTGTGGATCATTTTCTGAAATCCCACTTTGCTAACGGTGCATCATGTCTCTTTATATCTCTGTGAAGACTTGTCATATGGCGTGACACTCGCAAACACATCTGTAATTGTGCTTTGTTTTGTTTGCCTTACTGGGCTTTTTAATGTAGTTTTAGTCAATGAAGTCATAGTCATATTTTAGTAACATTTAGTCATATTGATATTTTAGCCACTGAACATTGTAAACGTTTTAGCCATAAGAGTATTATTGATAAGCATTTGTCAATCTTGTCTATCCAAAAACCAATATATATATATATATAAACACACACATTTTATTGTTGTTGTCATTTTAGTGTTATTTTTCACATAAGATTGATCTTATCATGATGATCTCATCAATGATGCAACACGTTGCAAGTTGCAGACAACGGGGGTGAGAGACGAGCGTCTCAGCGTCAGAGTACGCATCACCCGGCAGAACTTTAAATCTCTCCCGGTCTCGACTCCCGCTCAGATTGGGTCTCTTCTGCGACTGGTTGAAGCGGCTCTGACCGCACCGAGAATGACAGATTTGTTGTTTATTTACATGGTATGCTCCCATATTATATTAACTTTAATTAAGGATGAAATAAAGATATATCGTCAAGCTATGATCTGTGTTATTTGTTCTGGCCACCAGTTCAGTGTCGGTCTGCTCGGCGTCCATTTTCACCTGATTTCCACGCTGCACACCGGAAAATCACACGTCATGACCACACATGCCACTCACTAAACTGAGACTGACTGGTCATCTTTTTATTAGCCATGTAGAAAATTGGCAAACAGCTCTCAGAGAGAATGGGCTGTCACATCCACATGCACTTTTTTATTTAATATAATATAATTTAATTATAATATAAATAATTTGCCGTCATATAATCGCACAGGCTGACATCGCGATTGCGATATGATTTATCGTGCAGCACTACTTTCAACCTAATTCTATTTTATTTTGTCACATGCTTTTCAATAGGATAATCATTTTAACATAAGTACAAAAAGGAAGAAAATGTATTCCATTCTTTATTACTAACAAAAAAAGCCTCACAAAAAGAGCTCCTTATGACAGTTTTAAAAAAGTGCATTACATGAACGTAATAAACATTAAATCTACCAGCAATGACAGTGCATGACTAAAGTTTATAATTCAAAACACTGAGATGTCAAGTTCAATGACCAACTCATTGCCATAATCATACGCTAGATTTAATTCTGTCATATGGAGTTGATGTTGATAATATAGAAATTCTGCCGCAGAGCGATTACATCTCTGATCATTACCTCATCTCTTGCATGCTGCGATCAGCTAATGTTACTCAATCTACACCACGCTATCATTCAGGTAGAACTATTCTTTCAACCACTAAAGATAGCTTCACTAATAATCTTTCAGATCTATCTCATACACTCAGTAAACCCCAAAGCCTAGAAGAACTTGATGAAATAACAGAAAATATAAATACAGACATCTCTAGCACTCTTGATAGTGTCGCCCCCCTTCGATTAAAGAAAATTAAAGAAAAAAGCCCTGCACCATGGTGCAATGATCACACTCATGATCTCAAGAGAGCAGCTCGGAAAATGGAGAGCGAGTGGAAGAATACAAAATTATAAGTATTTTGCTCTGCATGAAAGGATAGTGTCTGTAGAAACAGACAGGCACTAAAAGCTGCCAGGTCAACATATTTTAGTAAACAAATTTTTGGTAAAAAGAGAAAATAATCACAACAATCCTGGGTGTTTATTCAGTACTGATTAAAGCCTCAACAGAACCAGATATTCCGTCGCAACACAAGAGTAATGACTTCACAAATTTCTTTACTGATAAAATTGAAATAATCAAAAATAAAATTGGAATTATGCAATCATCTGTCATGGCACCTCATAAAACAGTGTCTCATAATTTTCCAACTTCAATCATTCGCTGTCATAGGTCATGAAGAGCTAACAAAACTTAGCGAAACATCAAAAGCCACAACATGTTTGTTAGATCCAATACCAACTAAGCTCTTCAAAGAGGTATTACCTGTAATTTCAGAACCTCTTCTTAATATTATTAGCTCCTCGATATCCTTAGGACATGTCCCAAGAAACTTTAAAATGGCAGTTATCAACCCGCTTGTTATGAAGCCACAACTTGATCCTAGAGAAATGGCTAATTATAGACCGATTTCAAATTTCCCGTTTATGTCGAAAATACTAGAAAAGGTAGAATCCTCTATTTCTACAGAGAAATAGTATATACTGTATGAACAATTACAGTCAAGATTTAGGCCTCATCACAGTAAAGAGACTGCACTTATCAGAGTTACAAATGACTTGCTCTTATCATCTGATCGCAGCTGCATTTCACTTCTAGTGCTTTTAGATCTTAATGCTGCATTCGACAAGAATGATGTTGGCATTTGTGGAATTGCATTAGCATGGTTTAGGTCCTATTTAGCAGACCGCTACCACTTTGTCTATGTAAATGAGGAATTGTCAAACCAAACAATAGTAAAGTATGGAGTGCCACAAGTATCAGTTTTAGGGCCTCTGTACTTCTCCTTGTATATGCTTCCCATGGGCGATATAATCAGGAATCATGGAATATGTTTCCACTGTTATGCCGACGATACCCAACTTCTTATGAGATTTCACAATTCTCCAAATTAGCAGAGTGTATCACTGAAATAAATGAATGTATGGCGAGAAATTTCCTTCTACTCAATTCCAACAAAACAGAGGTACTAATTATTGGACCAAAAACATCTAAAAATAAGCAGCTAAAATATAATTTGACTCTCGATGGATGTTACATCACCTTCAACAGCGTTATAAATGATACCAATCTGTCCTTTGAAAATCAAATTACCAATATTTGTAGAACAGCATTCTTCCACCTAAGAAATATTGCTAAATTACAACACATGCTCTCTGTTGCTGATGTCGAAAAAGGAATTGATGTGTTCATAACCTCAGGACTAGATTATTGTGTAGCGAATCAGCTCTACATTCTTCCACCATTAGGTAGCGAATCAGCTCTATGAAATATTAATAATCAATCATAACTTGTTATAATCGATTATGAATATTTGGATCAGTTAATCGGGTTAACTTGATGTAGCTACATTAACATTACAACCAAATACTCGGTTCATCCCGTGAACACTCAATATTGGTTATTAATTAATTAATTAATAGAAAGGTACATTTCCGGGGCATGGGAAATGTCTTTCTTACTAAGTATTAAGAGCAAGTAGTCAAAATCTATGATTAGTGACTTTAGATATGAGCTTGAGACACAGACAACTTTACATGTGACATGAACAAGACTTTATTAACTAGACTAAACATTTAAACTACTCTAACATACATATACATACATTCATACAGTTTACCAAGGGAAAGAGGGCTGAAGCAGAATACAGGAAGGCAAGAAATTATAGCATTGTTTGAAGTTCAGCAGATCAACAGCCTGAGCAAACCATCATATTAGTTCTGACACGCCCTTTTAGAAAGGGGTTAAGGATACTTAATGTATCAAATAATGAGACTAAGTTTGATACTTGCATGTCCCATTTGAATTAAACTGTCCTGATGCAATTTGTTGATGGCTTGAGTTGATCTTTGATGATGTTGTCTTGATGAGAGAGAGAACCAGTGAAAGTCAGAGGATCTTGGTGAATGGAAAGACAAGGCCGTAGCCTGGCACACGCTTGGGAGTCCTTGGGCCCTTCTAGTTTGGCATCATTCAGCGAGAGAGTGAGAGAGCACAAGGCTCAGAGGGCAAGAGAGGCAGGAAGCCAGAGGAGCATAAGAGAGTGAAGAGATAAGAGAACTAAAAGAAGTGGGCGCAGTAGTTTTATACCCTTAGAAAACATGTCCCACCTCTCATTGGCTCGACCAATGAGAAGGGTTTGGGTTCCAGGCGGGAATTTGGTTTATTGCTCTTTGTTCTCACATTTCTCATTGCATGTGCAAGAAAGAAAACTAGGAAATATACTTGTAATACTAATATGTTGTTGTTATCGACATATCATGTACACAGTCATTTCAATCTTCGAAATACCAAGTTATAGAGACCAAATATGCCACACATATGATTTCGGTTAACCATAGTATGCAAAGTATGAAACATTAACCCATTAGTTTGCAAGAAAACATAGATCAAGCACATTTAAGGGAAAATGTGAGATGGCACATTAGATACATGTCAATATTTATCACATGGATATATAGAATATATATATAGGATTAACAGGGTTCATTTCTCTTTCTCAGTAAGAGAATGAAGTGAGGGTCAGCACTTCTCTGAACATTCCTTTCTCACATGGTACGGGTTCAGAAGGCAAAGTCACGAGGGTCTCTGGAGTGTCTCTCTGGGTCGTAAAAACGTCAATAGCGCATTCTACTCCAGACTCGCTGGCGCTCCCCGGTGATTTAGATGGGGAGAAACAGTGTGGGGGTTTTCTTTAGGACCCCTAGCACACAATGTGTGCCCTGTATTTAGAATTAATGAGTTCATGATTCTCCGTTCATACTCTACAATTGTAATGCATTACTGGGAGGATGCCCAGCAAGATCAATAAATAAACTTCAATTGGTTCAAAATGCAGCAGCCAGAGTGCTGACGAGAACCAAGAAATATGATCATATTAACCCCATTTTATCATTGTTACATTGGCTACCTGTTAAATTTCATATTAATTCAAAAATTCTGTTAACTACATACAAAGCTTTGAATGGTCTAGCTTTGCAGTAATTAAGTGACCTTCTACCACACTATATTCCATCACATTCAATATGGTCGCAAATTTCTGGCCTGTTAATAGTTTCTAGAATATCAAAATCAAAAAAAGGAGGTAGATCCTTTTCATATTTGCCTCCCAAACTATTGAATAGTCTCCCTAACACTGTTCGAGATGCAGACACACTCTCTCAGTTTAAGTCTAGACTAAAGACTCATCTATTTAGCCAGGCATACACCTAATTTATCCTTCAACTCAAAATTAGGCTGCTTTAGTTAGGTCTGCCAGAACCAGAAACAGTGATCATGATCTTTAACTCTGAAATAAATTGAATGGCATCTATGCTGATATTATTTTATTTGTTTCCCTGTCTCAACCTCGGGACTCTATCCTGAAGTCACCAGGTCATTCCTGCTTCGTGTTGGACTCCACTGCTACGTATAGCTCTGTGATGTTGACTAATATCAGCTGGTGCCAGCCAAACATCACTTCAGTCTATTACAATGGACTTTAGAGGATGAACTGATGCCAACTCCAACCATAAGACATGGGATACTTCATATGCCATTGCCTGAACCTTGGACTTAGGATAGACCTCACCGAAATGACCGGCCTGTTTGAACTGCGATGCACCTCACTGATCTCTATCTGCATCACCTCTTTATTAATTAATTAATTGCCAACAAAACGTCTAGGTTACGTATGTATCCTCCGTTCCCTGATGGAGGGAACGAGACATTGTGTCGAAGAAGCGACACTAGGGGTCTCTCTTGAGCGCCGAATATGTCTCTCATCTATGAAAAAAGGTCAATGGGAATTAGGCAGACAGTATTTGCATACCCTGCCCCCAGACTTACGGGTATAAAAGCGGGCAAATACGTCGAGTTCATTCAGGATTTTTCTGAGGAGCCGGAAATTGTCCGGCCACTACAGTGGCTCAGCTCAGCGACGTGGCCGGGAGGACACAACGTCTCGTTCCCTCCATCAGAGAACAGAGGTTACATCCGTAACCTAGACGTTCCCCGTCTGTTGCTCACTTCGACGTTGTGTCAAAGAAGCGACACTAGGTGTCCAATTCAAATCGCGCCATGCGCTGAGCCGTGTACATGTACTGCTTACACAAGTGCGGGCAAGTATTGCACGTGCAAAGGCGACCAGTTGCACGTACCCTTCCCCAATGCTCCATGAACCCATAGGGCTAGTGAGGAGTCGTCCAGAGATCCGAATATATGGAATGATATATGGAGAGAAAGCGCACAGTTTTACCTCAACCGAGGGAAAGGGCGCTGGGTGCAACGATCCACCTGGCCAGTCCATCATTGTGTTACCGAGTTCTACCGGCTCGGACCTGAGAAAACACGGGACAATACTGACTCAACTCTGAGATTGTAAAATTTCACAAAGGTATTACTTGTTGCCCAACCCACTAATCTACATATGTCTGCCAGGGAGGGCCCTTGACAAGTGCCAACGAGGACGCAACACTCCTTGTTGAGTGTGCTCGGACCCGCAAGGGTGGGGGCACGGCCAAGGTGTGATAGGCCAATGAAATGGCGTCTACTACCCAGTAGGAAAGCCTCTGTTTGTAGACAGCGTTCCCTTTCCGCTGTCCACCAAAGCAGACAAAGACCTGCTCAGAACGTCTAAAGCTCTGCGTGCGGTCCAAGTGGGTACGCAAAGCACGTACCGGACACAGCAACGAAGGGGCTGGGTCTGCCTACTCCCGGGGCAGCGCTTGCAGGTTCTCTGAAGGGCATGCTAGGAACCTTGGGCACATAGCCCGGTCGCGGATCACATGTGTGTCTGCCGGACCGAATTCCAGGCAAGTGTTGCTAACAGAGAACGCTTGCAGGTCCCCGAACCTCTTGAAGGAGGCGAGGCGAGTCTTTAGAGAGAGGGCCCTGATCCCAACTGATTCTAGCGGCTCGAAGGGGGGTCTATGAAGGCCCGCGAGGACCACTGAGAGATCCCAGGAGGGGAACAGGCTTGGCCGGGAAGGATTTAACCTCCGGGCACCTATTAGGAACCTGATGATTAAGTCATGCTTACCCAAAGACTTTCCGTCTACTGTGTAGTGGTGGGCTGCGATAGCAGCAACATACACCTTGTGACTGCTGACTCCAAAGGAGGAGACGACGGGCGAGTCGCGACATGTGGAGGGAGCGTACGCCGCCTTGGCGATTTATGTATGCTACCGCGGTGGTGCTGTCTGACCTGACTAGGACATGTTTGTTTCAAACTAAGGGGAGAAAACAGTCAGCAACTCTAGGCAATTGATGTGCCAGCGCAGTGGAGGCGTCGGTCGTGACCAGGACACATCGGGACACCTGTTGCAAGGGCACTCCTGCCTGCAAAAAGCAGAGGTCATTCCAGGGTTTGAAATGTTTGGCGGCAGGCGGGGGTGATCATCAACCGGTGCGTGCCGTGGCGCCATGCTCGTCTCGGGACTCAAGTCTGAAGCCAGTGCTGAAGCGGTCTCATATGCATCAACCCCAGCAGCACGACTGCCGCGGAGGATGCCATATGCCCAAGGAGCCTCTGGAAAAAGTTTTAAAGGGACCGTTGTGCCTGGCCTGAAGGTGGCGAGGCATTCCAGCACTGACTGCGCACGCTCATTGGTGAGACGTGCTAATATTGAGACTGCGTGTAACTCTATGTCGAGAAAATAGATGCTCTGAACCGGGGTGTGCTTGCTCTTTTCTCGGTTGACCTGAAGCCCCAAACGGCTGAGATGCCCCAGCACCTGGTCTCTGTGAGTGCATAGTAACTCTCGGGAGTGGGCCAGTATGAGCCAGTCGTCGAGGTAACGGAGTATGTGGAGGCTGGCTTCTCGGAGCGGGGCAAGGGCTGCCTCTGCGACTTTCGTGAAGCGAGGGCTCTGGGCTTAAACAGCTCACTGTGCAGCTGGATCCTGGGCTTCCTGTCAGGCAGACATCAGGTTGTTAGAATGGGCAGCAACATCTCCTCATCACTGACCCTCAACACTGGAGCCCCGAAAGGCTGTGTTCTCAGCCCACTCCTGTATTCCCTGTACACACATGACTGTGTGACAACTCATAGCTCCAATGCCATCATTAAGTTTGCTGACGATATGCCGGTAGTAGTTCTGATCACTGACAATGATGAAACAGCCTACAGAGAGGAGGTGTACACTCTGACATGCTGGTGTCAGGAGCATAACCTCTCCCTCAACGTCAGTAAGACCAAGGAGCTTGTAGTGGACTTCAGGAGGAAAGACAGAGGACACAGCCCCATCACCATTAATGGAGCCACGGTGGAGAGAGTCAGCAGCTTCAAGTTCCTCGGTGTCCACATCACTGAGGAATTCACATGGTCCATCCACACTGAGGCCGTTGTGAAGAAGGCCTCTTCTTCCTGAGACGGCTGAGGAAGTTTGGAATGAACCACCACATCTTCCTACGGTTCTACACCAGCACTGTAGAGAGCATCCTGACTGGCTGCATCACTGCTGGTATGGCAACAGCACCGCCCACAACCGCAAAGCCCTGCAAAGGGTGGTGCGAACTGCCAGACACATCATCGGAGGTGAGCTTTCCTCCCTCCAGGACATATATATAACAGGCGGTTTGTGAATAAAGCTTGGAGGATCACCCAAGCCATGGGCTTTTCTCACTGCTACCATTAGGCAGGCGGTATCACAGCATCAGGATACACACCAGCTGACTACGTGACAGCTTCTTCCCCCAAGCAATCAGACTTTTGACCACTTGATCTCTCACGATCAATATATCAGCACTGCACTTTATTAATCTTATTATCTCTTCACAATACACATACTGTATATATATTTTTTATATACTTTTTATTTCTACTGTATGTGTATTCTATATTGTGTGTATTGTTTACTGTACATTGTATATTATTATTGTGTTGTGTAATTATGAGTACATTTGATATGAAAATTGTGTAGTGTAAAAATGTTGTTTATTGTAAATTGGTATATGTCCCGTCACTGTCATGACTACTATGTTGCTCGGAACTGCACACAAGACTTTCACCCACTGTTGAACTTGTGTATATGGTCGTGTGACAATAAAGTGAAATTTGTCAAACAATAATTTATTTTTAAAGTTTGGTGCAGCTAGTGGTGCAAATTACACATTCACCTTTAAACAGCAGATAAAAAACTATTGGTAAGAGGTGAGGATCTTGTTCTGGGATGCTACCTGAAAGGGTTGTGAATGTCCAGGTCAATGTGTATTCCATTAATGAAAAGACTGGCATCTCCAGGATGGATTCCCATCGATTCGCTCAGCCTCTGCAAAGTAAACATCAGTTCAGATAAAGCTAACTACACAATTCAGTGAGCTTTTGCGATATTTGGCTTTAATCCAAAACAACTTCTTGTTTACTCATTGTAGGAACCCCTAGAGTCCTCCAAGAATAAGTGTCTTAAATTAATAAAAGGCTCATGGCTCACTGCTTGGCTTGAGCCAGCAACTTTCCAGTTGCCAACTGTATATCAGTCCCTGCTGATTCCAAGCCCTAATGGACATGCTATGACATGTAAGATGTTTTTTTATTGCATTTATCTGCCTTAGAGACCCAAGGGACTCCTGTCTTATAGAGGTCATTCATAATCATATCACAAATCATTATAGTTTGTATCTCAAACTTCTCTTCAAACCCAGGGCAGACACGAATATTTTAAGAGTAAATCAGCATGTTTGGGACCCATTTGATGGCACCTGAAACTTTTGAAAGCACTCTTCGTAAAAGTTTGTTTAGTAAAGAACACCTTTTGGTTCTGTTCTATTTCTTTCTTCATGTCTTGGTTCACGGCCACTCTTGTCAGTGATCTGTGGGGACAGTAAAACATGAACAGTCAGTACCAGCTCTTTCCAACATCCCAGACCAGTCATAAAAACTCATTTTAATCTCAGAAAACCTGTTCCACCTTAGATGCCATATCTGCTATGCTGACAAACCGTAAACCATCGTAACTCTGACTCAGCAAATTTTGAACACTGCACATAAAGCTGTCAAGAGCAGCAGTAGAGAAAGTCACAGTCACACATTAAAAATGACCTAGACATTCTGCATATGCATGCCTTCACTGGCTTTACACACACAATAACTATTTTTAAAGATGTTCCTGAGCCCAGGGTTGATTGATTTGGCTAGAGGTAAACATACAGTAGTCAAAAATGCAATTTTCTATGAAATATAAATTTTATGTTAATAAGAATACAAACCATTCTGAAGAGCTCCCTTCCAGGAAGTACATAAAAATAAATTTTAAATATAAATATTTTTCCTTATAGAATTCTAATTGAGGTAATCTTTATATGTACATTACATGTATAGTACTGTGTGAAAGTTTTAGGCACATAAGATGGTTCACAAAAAAGTGTGTCAATAGGAAACATTAATTTTAGACTCCCAAACATTACTTCTGCAAATAGAAAAGATTAGAATAGAAGAACAGAGCACTCTGTAAAAGATGGATTCGCCCCACAAAAAACCCCACTGAACATCGAGGCAGTCTGAGATTACATAAAAAGACAGAAGCAATTGAGCCTAAATAGATAGAACAACTGTGGCCAATTTTCCAAGACCTTGGAAACCAAGAAAAACTGTATCCAGGTTAACCTAGGAGAATGGCAAAGGTGGTCACACCAAATATTGATTTGGCTTTTTTATGTTTACTGAACTTTGTATGATGTTAATTGATAAATGAAAACTATTTATGGCATTATATTTGAAGACATCCTCACTATGCAACATTTTTCACAAGTGCCTAAAACTTTTGCACAGTACTGTTATTACAGGGTCAATCCCCCCGGAGCAGCCTGAAGTTAAGTGCCTTGCTCAAGGACACAATGCGAGAATTGGACCAGCAACTTTCTGCTTACCAATTCTGTGCTTTAGCCCACTAAGTCACCACCACTAATCAAACCACATTTAAACAAAGAATTCTCAGATACACTAAGAAGACATTTTTTATTTTTTTACCTGGCTCTGCCAGGGAAATATTGGCTGAGGTCTTGCATCAATTTGAGAGAATCAAACTTTGGCACACTCATGATCCGAGATGCCGCCTGGAAACTGAGGTCTATTGGAAAGACAGAGAAAGAATTTCAATTTGTGTTTTGGAGTTAATAACCAGAATATCTAATAATGCAGAATATCTGCAACATTAGAGTTACTACTATAAACGTGAGAAATATGAATCATCTAAATAAATCTTCTGTAATTAAAGTTCTTTAAACCTTTGCTGTTTTAATTAGGCAATTAATGTTTGAGGAATTAAAATATTATCACCATTATTACCATGACACATAATGACTTAATTATTTTAAATGGTTTTGACTTTAAAAAATCCATTGGGTTTTAGATTTCTGTTTTACTCAAAGTTATTACAAAACCAACAGTCGTGTCAATAGCCATCCTGGAGAGCGCTTCACTACAAGGAAATAAAAATGGCTTTATCTATCAACGCAGGACTAAAACTGCACTTATTTAGCCATTTTTGCTCCAAATATCTTAGAGCAAAATTTTACTTAGCTCTGAACATGAGCATCTGCTCAGGAGTCTGAACAGGACTAGGACTGATCGCTGCACCAAGCATGAGGTACAAACTGCAACCTTTCCACTGCTTCCCAATTCATCAAGTGGACAGTTCTCTCCAGCCCATAAGGATCACTTTAATCTTGCTGGGGAGCCAGAACACTGGACCAACTGCAAAAGGAGACCATCAATAACAGCAGCCTGCCCACCTTGGAGCTCCCACACTTTTAGGGGAATCATGTCATTGGTGCTTTCCAGAAGGTGCTTCCTCAGTTCTTCAAGTTCCTCCTGAAGTTCTGGGTGAGACTTTCTGGAGGAGTACACAGTTACAAACTATTTTACATATTGATTGTTGTGAGGAATCTGCTTGCTTTTATTAAGTTGGCATTTATTGGCCAAGTAAGATCACTCTTATAAAAAATATGTTTTGGTGAAACAAACTTTTGCAAACAAACATACAATTCAAATTCAGTGAGATGTATAGTTTTACCATGCTTTAGACATGGCAACAAGGCTTCAAGGCGTAAGAAAAAATATAAGAGTGCTTACTTCAATTTCCCAAACAGAAAACCTTGGACTTCATCATTTTCATCCTCATCATTGGTAGTAGCTGATTTGGAATCTGAACAAATACAGAAATTCAGAAGAAGACATCTCTTCTAAGATTAGTTAACATAATGGAGTCAGCAAAATGCGACATAAACCAAAATAAACACCTTGAATATAGTTATACTATTACTAAATATACTATATAAATTACTGTTGGAGAATAACTAACTAGAAGAAGCAACATTTCTAATTTAACTACAGTTTTCATAAACATAACAGCACCTCAGCTTTTGTATTTTTTCAAAAACATTTAAAGTTCCTTTCAATTATTTAAAAAACTGATTCACTGATTCTTTTTTAGTTTGGCAAGCTGCAGTTAACAATTAGCTTCCTCAAAATTTAAGCCACATCCACACTAATACGTTTTCGCATCTTTTTCTATATTTTGGCCTTCTGTCTCACAAAGAGACGGCATTTTTGACACTGTAAACTGAGCTGTAGTATGGACAGGTAAAATGGAGATATCTGAAAATGATGATGTCATGTAATGCAGTCATGTGATCCATTCAACCCAAATCAACCAAGATGGCAGCCCATGTTGTAGCAACATTATTTTGCCTGGTATCCACTTTGATAGCGTTGTTAAAGATAATGTTACTTTGTACAACCTTCACATTGTATTCCTTCAAATGAAACAGGAAGTTTACTCGGAATCGCTGTCCGGCGACGGAACACGAGGACAATTGCTTTTCAGTCTGTACACGGAACGGAATTTTTTTGCATGCACAGTAAGGGGATTTAAGAGTTTTCATATTTTTCAGTGTGGACAAGTGACTTTTTGGAAAACGTTTGAAAACTGTAGTGTGGATGGAGAGCGTTTCTAAAATTAAAATGCCGTTTTCAAATTTATAACCTTACTATTACACATGGTTCCTAAGTAACATATCAGTTACAGCCTAAACCTTTCCATTCTGGAAAACCAAAGGCACTTTTGACATTGTATGATACCTTTAACCTGTGTGTCATCAACAGCTTTGTACTCGGTGCTCTTTATCGCCAATTCAACACCATATCCAGACAGCAGCATCCTTTCCTTTTTCGGCTCCTGTGGTGGAAATCAGTGTGTGTAGCAATTTAATGTGGTACTAGGATATGGCATTATGATTTGCATAAGAGTGAAATTACACTGCTTACACTTACAGCCACAAAATGTCGCAGCATGTAGATGAGTTTGCCCTCCTCTGCCCGCTCTGAGAGCACCTTATGAAAAGTGTTGAATTCTTTAGTGCCGATCTCAGCATAAAGAACAGCTACAGGCAGATCTGTCCCATTAGCTCCAGGGTAACGGTGATCAGACTGGTATAGGTAAGGTCTTGGCCTGCACAAGATTAAAAATATGTATGTGTGTGCATTTTGCCTTTGTGCTACTTCTTAGCTGAAATGTTATTAGGGACCAAGCCTTGAAAAGGCGAAGGCCCTATTGTTTTCGTTAGGATTAATTAGGGCCCAAGCACAAAGTGCGTAGGACCCTATTGTTTTCGTTAGGATTATTATTATTATTATTCTTATTATTATTCTTATTATTATTATTATTATTTTTTTTACGACTTACGGGGCACTTTTGGGGCTCTTAACATGCTCAAAAACTCTTGAAACTTTGCACACGGGTCAGAACCTGCGGTCATTAGGGCCGGGCTGAAGCTGGTACCGGGCGTGGCAGGGGCTCGACAGCGCCCCTGGAACAGGGGCCGAAAACTTGGTCTATAACTCAAACACGCTTGCATGTAATAATATGAAACTCGCTACACATATAGATCTCATCGTTTCATATATCCTTCATACTTTTACTTTTTACCACAGACCAACAGGAAACCGTCTATTTAGGGTTGTTTGAAAACGCACGCAATGGAATTTGGAATACTCCTCCCAGAGAACTCCACCAATCGCCACCAAACTCGGTCAGCATGATGTCAAGACATTGAGCATGAACAATTGCCGGCAGATTTTTGATATCTCTAACGGTTTGGCCGTGGCGAGGAAACGAAATGCTGGCGAGAACGAGAAACAGTCAGAGTGTTATAACTTCTGCATACATTAATTGATCTCGATGAAACTTCAGCGGTGTGTTCGCTGTAAGAGGCCGATCGCATGGATGTGACTATTGTGAGTCAAAGTTATAGCGCCACCAACTGGCAGAAGGAAGTGTGTCACTTTCAAAATGCTTTAAAATCACCCACTTATTGTTACACGATTTACTTCAAACTTTAGGTGTATAATGTAAACACACGGCAGATGTAGACGTGTGAAAGGATTATTGATATCTTAAATACTGTTGTCGTGGCAGCTCTTCAAACTTGAATTCTCTTTTTTGATGCCTGGTGCAGGGGCTCAGTAGCGCCACCTTCAGACAAAAGTGGGGTATTGGTTTCATACTTTGACCTAGAGTCAGATATTTTGGTTTGAATGTGGAACACATTGCACAAGAACTTTGAAGCTCAAAAAGCACATAAATGCAGCTTAAACAGCAAGGAAGTGTGTTATAACTTCAGCATACATTACTTGATCTCGATGAAACTTCAGCAGTTTCTTCACTGGAAGAGGCCGGTTGCGTGGATGTGACTATTGTGAGTCAAAGTTATAGCGCCACCAACTGGCAGAAGGAAGTGTGTCACTTTCAAAATGCTTTGAAATCACCCCTTATGTCTCAATTGAACAAACAGTTGATAAAGAAATCGGTATCAATATATTGAATTATTAATTATTTCAGTGATCAACTGTGATGTCCGGTTAAGATGAAAATAAACTATTACTCTGTCTAAGCGATTATCTTTCTGAAACACGTCACAAAAACTTACAGAAACGGATAACACAAACATGATGTTGGAAATATACACTTATCAGAATAGTTATATTAAACTTGTCTATTTCAGTTATAAAGCTGTCTCATATGTAATTTCTCCTTTAATTCTATAATATAACCACTAGATGGAGGTCTAAGCACATTTTCTGTATTCTCGTTGTTTTAACGTAAGAAGAAGACTTGTACGTGTTGACTGTTGAGAACGGTGTTTGGAGATTTTAAAAGACGCGGACCAGACGGAAAAACAAGACATACTGCATCATTGCGTTCAATATTTTAACGAGGGCCACTCGTACGCTGTACACGGTGTAAACATCAGCTTGAGGACTCTTCAAAATGTATATAGGTCTCAGTTCTGGATGGACTTATTTGCAGACCTTACAGATGCTGGATACTTCAACGGGAGTCGTGAGCGTCATTGCTTTGGTGATACAATAAAAAAATACTCTACAAAAAAAAAAAAAAAAAAAACAGGGTTTCCGCGGGGTCTTAAAAAGTCTAAAATTTCAAAATCAAAATTTAAGGCCTTAAAAAGTCTTAAATTTGCTGAAGTATTGTGTTCTAGGTCTTAAATAATTTTTAACAGGTCTTAATTTTCCTACGTCCATGTAAATCTCATTTAAATGCTCCCGCAGCGCTTTGGAATGTTTCTTTTTTTTACTTCCGTGGTGTAGTTTCTTATTTCGCTAGTCCAAATATAATTC
This sequence comes from Xyrauchen texanus, assembly GCF_025860055.1. NCBI lineage: Eukaryota > Metazoa > Chordata > Actinopteri > Cypriniformes > Catostomidae > Xyrauchen > Xyrauchen texanus. The sequence goes on from NC_068289.1 coordinate 25,056,084, forward strand.
GCTGTATTATGACTACAAAATAGACCAACATGCAACAGCCAGCTTTGAGCTTTCGTGTTATTGGCGCGAGTCTCTCGGATACAACAGAAAGACGTTAAACGGATTTTATTCAGCTATGAGGAAGTGCAAGTTTAGCGATACTTGGCTTGAAAAATCTGAATTTCGTGCTTGGTTAAAGCCAGTTGCAAATAACGCATTTGAAGCCTACTGCTTATGCAAGAAAGCTATTACATTGGGAATGTTGGGTGTACGGGCGCTGGAGTCTCATTCAAAAAGTGAAAAATATCTAACTGCTGTGAAGGGTCTCCAGCAAACGACAGCCATCAGCCATTACGCTTTGGAACAGCGGATGATGACTAATTTCCAAAATCACGGGACCGTTCGTGCTGATGTTCGACGAAAGTCTTCATCGCACCACCAAAACGAAACAGCTGGACCTGCACGTACGCTTTTGGTCTGCTGCGAATGGGTCGAGACTGCAATACATAAAAATAAAAAGGAATAGGCTACAATAAATGATCTATGGCAGGGCTAGTATAATGGTGGCCCCCAGATCATCTTTATCTGGCCCTCCAACAGTTTTTTATTTTTAAAACCCTCACAATCTGATATCAAAGTGCCCTCTCAGCAAAGGTTTAGCTGTTCATAGGCAACCGCATTCATCGGTGAGTTTAACAACCCTCATTGTGGCGTACAACCCCATTCATCGGTGAGTTTAACAACGCTCAACTGCAGGTAAAGCAGCACTCAGAGGTTAGTTTAACCAAAACAACGCTAAACTGCATGTGGCTAATGTTTACACTCAGGGTACATTACGGCATGTTTTCCATAACGTTACGACGTTCTCAATATAATTCATAATCACACGTTTATAATGAACAACGCGTTATGGTTATTGTGTTATTAAAAACTGTGTACGCAGGTGTTACAGTTAACATGGTAACACTAAGTTACACCTGGTTTACTTGTATGTTACTGATTAAGAAGTAATGTAAAAAAAAAACAGTTATAACTGCATGAAGATGAATGGTAACACAATACTGGCAAAATACTGTTTACATCTTGCAAATGCATATGATTCAAGACTAGAATTCCCCAGAACGGAGGGAGGGGCGGGTGACCAAACCTCATTATCATTTAAAGTCATATGCACTGAAACGGCGTGCTGAAAACGGAGCTGTTTTTGAGCAGTTAAAATTAGTGTTTTCTTAAAATACTAATGAGAATTTTTAATAAAAGTATATTACAAAGTTTTCATTTAGACCCTAAAGATTCATATTAACTTGTACAAAAATGGCATTATATGACCCCTTTAAGGTTACAAATACACACACACACACACTCCATCATTGCAATCTTGACATTGCAGCCTGTTCATTATAGCCGCAATAAAATATAATAATAAAATAGTAAACCTACCATATAAAAATTACTCTGTTTAAATAGTCAGTAGTACAATTAGTATCATTCACAGTAAGCACCGCTCACTGTGATGTTTCCAAGCATATTTTTGCGCACGTAAAGAGGATGATTTTCTACGTCGGTATTGCAGCGTGAGTAAAGTACAAAGCCTATAATAACTGGCAGAAGGCAGTAAGAGAAACAGGAAGTCTGTTATAACTTCTGCATACATTAATTGATCTCGACTGAAACTTCAGCAGTGTGTTCGCTGTAAGAGGCCGATCGCATGGATGTTGCTATTGTGAGTCAGTTATAGCGCCACCAACTGGCAGAAGGAAGTGTGTCACTTTCAAAATGCTTTTAAATCACCCCCTTATGTCTCAAGTGAACAAACAGACCAACAGAAAGTCAGATATTTTGGTTTGAATGTGGATTTCTTGGAATTTGCACACATCTTCTCGACGGTCGAAGTGAGCTTACGTTATTGCCCGTCGTGCGCGGCGACCCTAAAGGCCCAGGGGTGGCGGTGCCACCGGCTTGGGCCCGTCATCGCTGCTCGCAGCTTTAATATTATTATTATTTTTTATTCGACTATTCGGGCACTAATGGGGCTCTTAACTTGCTCAAAAACTCTTGAAACTTTGCACACGGGTCAAAAACCGCGGCCATTAGGGCCGGGCTGAAGCTGGTACCCGGGCGTGGCAGGGGGGGCTCGACAGCGCCCCCTGGAACAGGGTCCGAAAACTTGGTCCATAAATCAAACACGCTTGCATGTAATAATATGAAACTCGATACACATATAGATCTCATAGTTTCATATATCCTTCATACTTTTACTTTTTACCTCAGACCAACAGGAAATCGTCTATTTAGGGTTTTTTGGAAAAATGCATGCAATGGAATTTGAAATACTCCTCCTAGAGAATTCCACCAATCGCCACGAAACTCGGTCAGCATGAAGGCAAAACATTGAGAATGAAAAATTGCCGGCGGATTTTTGATATCTCAAACGGTTTGGCCGTGGCGAGGAAACGAAATGATGGCACGAAAAGGGAAACAGGAAGTGTGTTATAACTTCTGCATACATTAATTGATCTCGATGAAACTTCAGCAGTGTGTACGATGTAAGAGGCCGATCGCATGGATGTGACTATTGTGAGTCAAGTTATAGCGCCACCAACTGGCAGAATGAAGTGTGTCACTTTCAAAATGCTTTGAAATCACCCTCTTATTTTTACCCGATTTACTTAAAACTTTAGGTGTATAATGTAAACACACGGCAGATGTAGACATGTGAAAGGATTATTGATATCTTCAATACTGTTGCCGTGGCAACGCTTCAAACTTGAATATTCTTTTTTTACGCTTTTGAGACTCTTAGCATACTTGAAATTTCATGAAACTCGACAGACACATCACATTTATTAGCCAGTAGACATGTGCAAAGTTTCAGAAACGGGCGTGGTGCAGGGGCTCAGTAGCGCCACCTTTTGACAAAAGTGGGGGGGTTGCGTTACACTTTGACCCACAGTCACAAAACTCAGTAATTATATTGTTCTCATCGAGCCAGACAACTTTCTAATTTACAGTCATTAGCTCAGACCAACAGAAAGTCAGATATTTTGGTTTGAATGTGGATGTTTTGGAGAATTTTCTCTCCCTCTCTCACTGACCCTACATCTCTCTGTGTCTGTGGGGAGGGGGGTGATTTGGCTGTTGAGTGAGAATGCTTTTATTTTTGTTTTTCAAGGTTTTGGGGCCCTTAACGTGCTCGAAAACTCTTGAATCTTTGCACACGGGTCGGAACCCGCGGCCATCAGGGCCGGGCCGAATATGGTACCCGGGCGTGGCAGGGGGGCTCGACAGCGCCCCCTGGAATGGGATTCGAACACTTGCCCATATATCAAACATGCTTGCATGTAATAATATGAAACTCGGTACACTTGTAGATCTCATGGGGCCGAAAAACTTTCGTGCTCTAAGATTTACGCCAGCCCAACAGGAAGTCGGCTATTATGGGTTGTTTGGAAACGCATGCTCTGGAATTATATATATTCCTCCTAGAGAATGAATCCAATCGCCACCAACCTCGGTCGGCATGAAGTCAAGACATTGAGGATGCTACATTCCGGACGGATTTTTTATATCTCGAACGGTTTGGCCGTGGCGATGAAATTGATTTAGGACTAAAAAAGGACACATAAAGTGTGTTATAACTTAGTTAGTTCTATCTACAGTTACAAAACTCGGTGTGTATATTGTTCTCGTCGAGCCAAACAACTTTCTAATTTACAGTCATTAGCTCCGACCAACAGAAAGTCAGATATTGTGGTTTGAATGTGGATTTCTTGGAATTTTTCTCTCCATGTCTCTCTCTGACAGACAGAGTGCCCCTGCCTGTGTGTGTGTGTGTGTGTGTGTGTGTGTGTGTGTGTGGAGAGGAGGGGGAGGGAGCCGGACAGCTTTCCAATTTACAGTCATTAGCTCAGACCAACAGAAAGTCAGATATTTTGGTTTGAATGTGGAACACATTGCAAATGAACTTTGAAGCTCCAAAAAGCACATAAAGGGTGCATAAACGCAAGGAAGTGTGTTATAACTTCTGCATACATTAACTGATCTCGAAGAAACTTCAGCGGTGTGTTCGCGGGAAGAGGCCAGTCACATGGATGTGACTATTGTGAGTCAAAGTTATAGTGCCACCAACAGGCAGAAGGAAGTGTGTCACTTTCAAAAAGCTTTGAAATCACCCTCTTATGTCTCAAGTGAACAAACAGACCAACAGAAAGTCAGATATTTTGGTTTGAATGTGGAACACATTGCAAATGAACTTTGAAGCTCCAAAAAGCACATAAAGTTAGCATAAAAGTAAGGAAGTGTGTTATAACTTCTGCATACATTAACTGATCTCGATGAAACTTCAGCAGTGTGTTTGCGGGAAGAGGCCGGTCGCATGGATGTGACTATTGTGAGTCAAAGTTATAGCGCCACCAACTGGCAGAAGGAAGTGTGTCACTTTCAAAATGCTTTGAAATCACCCTCTTATGTCTCAAGTGAACAAACAGACCAACAGAAAGTCAGACATTTTGGTTTGAATGTGGAACACATTGCAAATGAACTTTGAAGCTCCAAAAAGCACATAAAGGGTGCATAAACGCAAGGAAGTGTGTTATAACTTCTGCGTACATTAACTGATCTCGATGAAACTTCAGCAGTGCGTAAATTATAATTACATTAATAAACCTGTACAGAGACCTCCGGATAAATACTGGCCTTCTGGATTAACACGTTTAAGTGCTGCAAAAGATATTGACCTATGACATCCTATGACATTAAAAATTATTCTACATTTGAATTACCTCATAGATGTGACTATTGTGGTTCACGGTCATAGGCCCTGTCTCAAATGGCACACTTCATATGAATTTTCAGTCTTGTGTACTTATTTCGTGTGTCCATTAACTCCATGAGACCGTAGGGTGTCTCATTTTTCATTTTAGGTATCAGAAGGGTGCTCACGCATACTTTGTGGTTGATATGTGCCCTCCATGCGCACTTTTGCAGAGCCCGCGCTGATGCGAGCTCTACAGCACACGTCTTCTCGACGGTCAAAGCGAGGTTACGTTATTGCCCATCGTGCACAGCAACCCTAAAGGCACGGGGGTGGCGGTGCCACCAGCGACCCTAAAGGCACGCTATAAGGCATTATGTCAAAATAACATACCATTAACATGAAACCATGTGTGCACATACAGTATATTATCCCCAAATATCTACAAATACAATAAATTGTTGGCTTGCGTTACCTGCCCGCTGCTGCCTTTAATAGCTTCTTCATATCCTTGGTGTTGCAGGCATGTTGACTATGTACAGCCACAAAAGCAGAGCAGCCGTCAGGAGGAGGTTCATCACTTGCTATCTTTACGATGAGAAGAAAGGGTTAAAATTACAGTCTAAAAAGTAAACCACATAGTGACGACCAATATAAATGGACCAAAGTGACTAACAAAAAGTTTTTATATTCACTTTTTGTTAGTGCACTCTGGAAATCAGAAGCTTCTGAGAACATTAAAGCTGAAGTATGTAAATCAATGTTAATATACATGCTTCTATCCCAGCTTCATATGCAGAAACAAATAGAAGTAAGCAATTCATAGGTAAATTAAAAAAAAATTATAATACTTTGTCTCTGTGTCGCAATAAAAATACCTGTTTTTGTTTTCAGAGACCTGCTTAGACCCACCCCAAAAAAGACACCAATGGTGTGAGTTGGGGGAGGGACTATCTGACTGTTTGAACAACTGCTGACAAAGAGCGTATTCAGAAAGCTGTAGTGAAAACATTATTAGGGCCCAAGCCTTGAAAAGGCAAGGCCCTATTGTTTTCGTTAGAATATAATTTTTCTTACGAATATTCGGGCACTTTTGGGGCTCTTAACGTGCTCTAAAACTCTTGAAACTTTGCACAAGGGTCAGAACCCACGGCCATTAGGGCCGGGCTGAAGCTGGTACCGGGGCGTGGCAGGGGGGCTCGACGGCGCCCCCTGGAACGGGGTCTGAAAACTTTGTCCATAAATCAAACATGCTTGCATGTAATAATATGAAACTTGGTACACATATAGATCTCATCATTTCATATATCCTTCATACTTTTACTTTTTACCCCAGCCCAACAGGAAATCGTCTATTTAGGGTTGTTTGGAAAATGCATGCAATGGAATCTGAAATACTCCTCCTAGAGAATTCCACCAATCGCCACGAAACTCGGTCAGCATGAAGTCAAGACATTGAGGATGAAAAATTGCCGGCAGATTTTTGATATCTCGAACGGTTTGGCCGTGGCAAGGAAACGAAATGATGGCGCGAAAAGAGAAACAGGAAGTGTGTTATAACTTCTGCATACATTAATTGATCTCGATGAAACTTCAGCAGTGTGTTTGCTGTAACAGGCCGATCGCATGGATGTGACTATTGTGAGTCAAAGTTATAGCGCCACCAACTGGCAGAAGGAAGTGTGTCACTTTCAAAATGCTGTGAAATCACCCTCTTATTTTTACCCGATTTACTTAAAACTTTTGGTGTGTAATGTAAACACACGGCAGATGTAGACATGTGAAAGGATTATTGATATCTTGGATACTGTTGCCGCGGCAATGCTTCAAACTTCGAATATTCTTTTTGATGCTTTTGAGACTCTTAGCATTCTTGAAATTGCATGAAACTTCGACAGACACATCACACTTATTAGCCAGTAGACATGTGCAAAGTTTCAGAAACGGGCGTGGTGCAGGGGCTCAGTAGCGCCACCTTTTGACAAAAGTGAGGGGGTTGGTTTTACACTTTGACCCACAGTCACAAAACTCAGTAATTATATTGTTCTCATCGAGCCAGACAACTTTCTAATTTACAGTCATTAGCTCAGACCAACAGAAAGTCAGATATTTTGGTTTGAATGTGGATGTTTTGGAGAATTTTCTCTGCCTCTCCCACTGACCCTACGTCTCTCTGTGTCTGGGGGGAGGGGGATGATTTGGCTGTTGAGTGAGAATGCTTTTATTTTTGTTTTTCAAGGTTTTGGGGCCTTTAGCGTGCTCGAAAACTCTTGAAACTTTGCACACGGGTCGGAACCCGCGGCCATCAGGTCCGGGCTGAAGATGGTACCCGGGCGTGGCAGGGGGGCTCGACAGCGCCCCCTGGAATGGGATTCGAACACTTGTCCATATATCAAACATGCTTGCATGTAATAATATGAAACTCGGTACACTTGTAGATCTCATCGGGCCGAACAACTTTCGTGCTCTAAGTTTTACGCCAGCCCAACAGGAAGTCGGCTATTATGGGTTGTTTGGAAACACATGCTCTGGAATTATATATATTCCTCTTAGAGAATGAATCCAATCACCACCAAACTCGGTCGGCATGAAGTCAAGACATTGAGGATGCTACATTCCGGACGGATTATTGATATCTCGAACGGTTTGGCCGTGGCGAGGAAATTGATTTAGGACAAAAAAAGGACACATAAAGTGTGTTATAACTTAGTTAGTTCTATCTACAGTTACAAAACTCGGTGTGTATATTGGTCTCGTCAAGCCGAACAACTTTCTAATTTACAGTCATTAGCTCCGACCAACAGAAAGTCAGATATTGTGGTTTGAATGTGGATTTCTTTTTAAATTTTTCTCTCTCTGACAGACAGAGTGCCCCCTCCCGTTCTGTGTTTTTTCTCTCTGTCGCTCTCTGACAGACATAGTGGCCCTGCCATTCTGTCTGTGTGTGTGGGGAGGGGAGGGGGAGGGAATTTCTCTGTTGGAACTTTGAAGCTCCAAATCGCCCTGAACATAGACATCCCAAGTCATTGAAAAGTACAAATGGTATTATTTAATGTTTTTTTTATTTCTCTCTTACGTTGTAAAATGCCACGTTTTTGAATGGAATGTAAAATGTAAAAATAATCACTCAATCTCCATTTTTTCTCTGATCTGTTGCTATTTTAATGATTTAAAAATCAAAGCACTGACCATTTAAAGTGTGAGCTTGTACATTTTGAAATAGTTATAAACAGTCACAGCAATGCAGTGTTATTATGTGCCTAGATAGTCTTTCAAATAAAATGAGTTTACCCCAAAAAGATATTTCTCTCATCATTTACTCACCCTCAGGCACATGCACACATAGACATCAAAGGGGGCTTGAGCACCTGCCCTTTTTCTTCCTCGAGAGAAAGTGCCCTTATTTCTGGGGTGTTTTTTATTTATTTTTATAAATAAATTAATATATATATTCCTGTTTACGCACAGCTTCCTGTCAAACAAATATATTTATTAAATAAAAAATCAAAACATCAGGTCGGTAGATGACATTTTGTCGATGCCCGCTTTCCCTCCCTCCGCGTCGTGTACAGTGCCTCGACTATACAGCTAATTAGCCAAAAGCAAATATAGTTAACTTGTGTCTTGCTAACATTCATGACACATGAGCGACTAGCTAATGTAATAGGTTAGCTAAAGTCTAGCTAAGGCAATATATCATGGCCATACAGGCCAATATATACTGTACTTATTGGAGACATTACAGGTGAATACAGTCACATTTGTGTGATGTACTTAACATAATGATAAATAATCTTAAGATATTATATCGTATGCTATGTATTGTGAATACACCCATGTTAAACATAAAAATGTACTTCCATTGCATATCATAGGAACATATAAATGTAAATTATAATTACATTGATAAACCTGTACAAAGACCTCCAGATAAATACTGGCCTTCTGGATTAACACATTTAAGTGCTGCAAAAGATATTGACCTATGACATCCTATGACATAAAAAATCATTCTTCATTTGAATTATCTCATAGATGTGACTATTGTGGTTCACGGTCATAGGCCCTGTCCCAAATGGCACACTTCATATGAATTTTCAGTCTTGTGTACTTATTTCATGTGTCCATTAACTCCATGAGACCGTAGGGTGTCTCATTTTTCATTTTAGGTATCGGAAGGGTGCTCACGCATACTTTGTGGTCGATATGTGCCCTCAATGCGCACTTTTGCAGAGCCCACACTGATGCAAGCTCTACAGCACACATCTTCTCGACGGTCAAAGCGAGGTTACGTTATTGCCCATCGTGCACAGCGACCCTAAATTCACGGGGGTGGCGGTGCCACCAGCAACCCTAAAGGCACGGGGGTGGCGGTGCCACCGGCTTGGGCCCGCCATCGCTGCTTGCAGCTATATTTTATATTTGCAATTCTGTTTGGTGGTGCTAGTGTCGCAGAAATGACATATTTCAGCTTTGAGTTAGTTTTTTCTGGAATCTTTATGACATGAAATAAAAAAATATATTTAAAGACGTACTTGTTGGAAAGCATGTACAGCCGGCGAGTAAGCCCTTAGAGATAGAGATAGCTTCAGCAGGTTGAGCTGGATGTCCGACATAAACTGTCCAGCTTTCTTGATGATCAAGTTATAATATGACCGGACAGACTCTGAAGATGTAAATAATTACATAATTTTTTCATTCATATTTTGTTCAACAAAGCAAGATATACCATACAGTTAAAATCGGACCCACTTTATATTAGGTGGCCTTAACTACTATGTACTTAACCATTTGATACAATGTACTTGTTATGTACATACATGTTGTTGCATTGTAATTACATTTAAAGAACATGCATTTAATTACATTTGTAGTTATACTGTTAACTTTACCCCTAACCCATTCCTTACCCCAAAACATAACTGTAAACCCTAATGCTAACCCTACCCACACCTCAACCTCAGTAGCAGCAAATGTAGGAATTTTGCAGAGCAACATGTAGTTACACAGTAAATACATAATCTTGTATGTATTTAATGTTAGTACATTGTAGTTAAGGCCACCTAATATAAAGTGTGACCATTAATTATTTTGCATGTGCATTTCCTGATAGTGACAGAAAGTTATTAAGGCAGCTTCACAACTGTATCGATATTAAAGAATACCTCTACAAATGAATTATCATTCTCTCAGACAAATCAGCACACATGCAATGAGCTATCTGAGACCACTCATTTGAATTGTGAGTCATAACAAAAAAGATTACATTTCAGCCATTACCTCCACTTTTGTAAACCGTTAACTCCTTCACAGTATCTACAAATTGCCAGAACTTCTCATCACTATCCTCTCTGATGAACTCGCTGCGGAATATCAGATTTGTAGAATAAAACAGATGCACAAACTGAAACACATTAAATGCATTCAAAACAGTACAAAAAAAAAAAAAAAAAACTCTGCTGGTTAAAAATTAAAGCTAGCTAGAAGAATTACACTTCCAACCCACCTTGTTTCCAGCAGCAGAGGGGTCATGGCCCATTTGGCCTGAAGACTGGCGATGACTCCTTTAGATGCTGAGAGTGCATGCTGCACCCTTAGCAAGACCAGCACAACCAAGACCACCCTCATGTTCAGACACTGCTAAAAGAATAGATAATACTTTATTATAACTTCAAATAAAAACCATTAAAAAACATTATTCCGATATAAAATGCTTAACAGAACATATGCCAGTATACAGCAGAACAGTTATAAATGTCATAAAACTTTGATTCATATATATTCAAACAGAGGAGAACAGGGCTAGCTGTCACACATGGAAGTTGTCACCAAGGCTATATTTCAGAAATTACAAGTTTACATTCAAAAGTCCAATTTAATAAATGCTTAATATGGTAGTGGTTATGTATGTTCTTTTCAAGTTAAAGGGATAGTTCAACCAAAAAAAGAAAACATTATTTACTCACCCTCACGCCATCCCTTTTAGAAGAATATCTCAGCTCCATAAAATACAAATAAATGGAGGTCAAAACTTTGAAGGTTCAAAACGCATATAAAGGCAGCATAAAAGCATTCAATATGACTCCAGTGGTTAAATCTTTATATTCATAAGCGATATGATAGGTGTGGGTGAGAAACAGATCAATATTTAAGTCCTGTTTTACTATAAATTCTCCTTCCTGCCCTGTAGGTGGTGATATGCACAAAGAATGTATTGATCTGTTTCTCACCTACATCTATCATATATCTTCTGAAGACATAGATGTAACCACAATATGGATTACTTTTAAGATGCCTTTATATGCATTTTGGACCTTCAAAGTCCTAGCCACCATTCACTTGCATTGTATAGAACTAGGGTTGCAAAATTCTGGGAATTTTCAAAGATGGAAACTTTCCATGGGAATTAACAGGAATTTATGGGAATAAACGGGAATAAAGTGGGAATTTTCAAAGTTGAGGGTTGGCTCTTCATAGGGAACTTAAATATAGTTGAGGAAAGTATATTTTAGCATAATCTTGACTAAAACAAACAGATGCCATTCAAATACACTTGAATATCCATGCCATTCCTCAATCACATTTTTTAATTTTTAAATTTACCGGAAATTACCCGCCCCTTTGCAACCCTATATGGAACTACAGAACTCAAATATTTTTCTAAAAATCTTAATATGTGTTCATCAGAAGAAAGGAAGTCATACACATCTGGGATGGCATGAGGGTTTGTAAATTATGACATAAATAATTTCATTTTTGGGTAAATTATCCCTTTAAATTAGAATATGCTTTATGAGTTCTATCTTACAGATTAAAATTTCAATTTTGTAATATTTTTGTAACAGCTGTTGGGTAAGCAAGTGAACAAAAAGTAGGTAGATGGTAGATTCTGAAATGTTGGACTGTGTTCCGCTGACAAGGGATTTTTCAAACGTCAGGTCTGGGGTACTTTATCACATTGATATTGTTGCAAGCTTCCACCTTTGTTTTATATGTTGTCATTTTATCCAATTCATTAGTAGCAGTTTCTGTCAGCCAAAACAATTGTTTAATATTGTAGAAAATAACTGGTGAAAGGTATTTAAATAGAATACAATACACTTTAAATACAGATATTGTGAAATATTGCTTTCTTATGTTAGGCCTAAATAATATTTCAAACAAAGAATTTTCCCCCCTCAAATCAGTTTCAATAAACAGCAGATTCACATTGTGATAACCTACCTCGCATGACAACTTGCCCCTAAATGAACTATAGCCTTTTCTCTTGGACAATAATGATGGAATTATTTAATATCTTTTATGTAATCAAGACTTTTAGGCAGTCTATTTGTGTAAAAAGCAAATGACCTTAAAGTAAAGCTACCCTGAGAAACATTTACTGGAATAAATGTAACAATTAGCCCCCAGTCTCCCCAATATTCACATTTGAAGGTGCATGAAGCAGTGATTACTGTTAAGCAACCTGAAATGTATGTCCATAACTTATTGGTAAAATGTATATTAAAGTGTCTCCGAAAACAAAATGACCGCATGGGGTTTGTGTAGCAAACGCCACGTAGCTGCAACAATGTAACAAACATAATATGTAGCAAAATGCTCTAAAATTTTTACATTCACGGATGCTTTCATACGTCAATTGCATTTTAAACACTTCTGATTAAAGCAGGATTGCATGAAATAAAGACTAGAATTGTGATTGGTTTATATTAAGAATAAAGAAAGAATAAAATAGAAAAGAAAGAATAAAGAACATAGCGCAAACTGTTTCAACCCATATTCCTTCTGGGGCAACGTCAGCATTTTAATCGACCATTTCAACAACTCAATCTAAATCTTATTATATAAAATATGAATATAAAATACACACCTAAAACATCAGATGGTGAACCGTTGTGTTACCCCGGTTTCACAGGACGCCGCCATTGAGGGGTCCTGAATCTTTAATTCCCTCACCCACGGTTGGCAAATACATCGTTTCCACTCACATTATTAAATGATACGAGTTAACATTTCAGCGGTGAGTAGGGTGTTGATGGAAGTTTAATTTAGTTTGTGATTGTCGTTGAAATATCTGAGAGCATTAACATGTTTTGGAAGATTTACGCTGGAATCCGTTTTTCAGGCATTTCTGCGGACAGCTACAGGAAAATAACGGTAGAGCCGTTATCTACATGTGGACCACATGTAGATGTTTCAAACACATAACATACAAATGACCGTGATTTTCCTCTGTTTGATATATGTATATTTGTGATATTTTTATTTCACGACACACTTCCAGACGCTCTGTGGAATTCCAGATCCATCTAATTAGTTTATGTATTACAGTTGTTTTGTTATAAATATGTAGTGTTTTATTATGGAATTATTCTGTTTATATGATTGGATTTTTTTTATTTTGAGTATTGATGCATTTAAGTTAAAAATACTTTATACCATAGTAATAACATCAATAACTAGGCCTACAGTAGGCTACTGTGCAAAAGTCTTGATTTACAAAAAGCATTTGTCTTAAGATGGTTATTTATATCTTCAGCTTTAGTGTGTCAATAGGAAATATAAATGGTATACTCCCAAACATAACAAACACACACTTTTGCAAATAGAAAAGATTAGAATAGAAAAACAGGGAGCCCTGCATCAGATGTCATGGCCCCCACAAAGCCACCACTGAACCTCATGTCAGTCTGAGATTTCATAAAGTGGCAGAAGCAATTGAGACAGCCTAAATGGATAAAAGAACTGTGGCAAATTCTCCAAGAAGCTTGGAACATCCTATCTGCCTACAACCAAGATAGACAGCATACAGGTGTATAGGATAATTGGTGCAGTTTTAAAGGCAAAGGTGGTCACACCAAATATTGATTTAGCTTTTTTATGTTTATTGGACTTTGAAGACATCCTCACTATGCAACATTTTTCACAAGTGCCTAAAACTTTTGCACAGTACTGAATAAAGACACATTTTATTGCATTATAACGTAACTTTGTCATTTTATTTAAGTTTGTATAATTATACCTGGAAGGCAATTACTAAAGATAAAGAGATGTTTCAATTGGGGTAAAATATTTTCAGTAAGAAGAACTCAGCATTGCACTCTCATTAAAGAAATAGTTCACCCAAATATGCAAATTCTCTAATCATGTACTCAACCTCATGCCATCCAAGATGTGTTTTTTTTTTCATCTGCAGAACACAAAAGAAGATTTTTAGAAGACTATATCAGCTCTGTTGGTCCTTATAATGCAAGTGAATGGTGACCAGACCTTTGAAGCTCCAAAATCACATAACAGCAGTGTAAAACTAATCCATAAGACTCTAGGTTAAATCCATAACTTCAGAAGTTATATGATATGTGTGGGTGAGAAACAATCAATATTTAAGTCCTTTTTTATACTATAAATCTACACTTTCACATTATTTCACATTTTGAAAGTGAAAGTGGAGATTTATGTTTTTTTTTAATAAGGACTTAAATATTGATCTCTTTCTCACCCTAACTTATACCACTTATATGGATTTAACCTGGAGTCATATGGATTCGTTTTACACTGCTTGTATGTGCTTTTGGAGCTTCAAAGGTCTGGTCACCATTCACTTGCATTGTAAGGACCAACAGAGCTGACATGTTCCTCTAATATTCCTCTAATATAATTTTCATTTTTGGGTGAGCTATCCCTTTAATAGACCAAAGGGGGCGCCACATAAGAAAAGAGTGAATATTGACTCAGAAATGCTTGGTAACAATCGTTTACCTCCCATGTAAAATATAAACCACTGATTGCATTATTAATTTAAACATAAAACAATTTAAGATTCATGACAACATAATATTTTCTGCCTAAGTATGATACTCAAATACAAAGCGTTTTATTTATTTATTTTTTCAAATAAACATTTAATTTGTGAATCACATTTGGGCTATATGCATGCTATATTGAGGACATACATAAAAAATAAATTAAAAAAATACAATAAAATACCAAAGGAATTGGTCTTGGATAAAACAATGACTTCATTTTGTTTTCAGAATTGCATTTATCCCGATACTTAATTGAATCTTATAGCACTGTTGTTTGAGCCTATTAGAATAATTATAGAAATTAAATTAGAATACCTTTAGGATTTTTGAAAAGCATAGATGATATAGCACAGTAATAATTTTCAGTATACTGCAAAAAGAATTCTCTCAGAATAGGTTCGACGGTATATTGCTGAATATTCCAGAGCACTGAACTGGGTAGCCTATATGTGCGCACTCAGGTGCAGCTGAAACCCGTGCTACAGAAGAGCTTGTGGTACTGATGTGATTGTGTCTCTTCATTGATGCGCTTGTGCCTCATTGACATCATTCGCATCATCCCGCTGATGCGCGTCGCGGGATGGATATACAACACAGCCCACTCTCGTAACAAGTGCATGGTGGTTCCGCAGAATAAAACTGACTGGGAGGCTCTTTAAATCGTTTAATTTCCTCAGAACGAGAAACGTTAATATTTTTCACACTTTACAAACGCATTAACATGTTGCTCGGTTATGGAATAGCACTGGAAAGAATCGCCTTAAGTCATTTTATTTTGACTAGCGGCTTAATTAATTTGGCACTTTCTTTTAAACTTTGAGCCAGTTTAATGCGAAAACACCGCGGTGGATGTCAGACTTCCGCACATCTTTTTAGCAAATCAACATGTGGCATGGGACCCTTGGTGTGGGTCACGAAATAACGTCCTGGAAGAAGATCTGAAGAGGAGAACATGATTCACACGAACTGCATTCGTATTTCCTCGTGTTAAAATGAACGAGAATCCCATTAAATGGATTTTCATCCCAATTTTAGCCATTCTTTTTGTCATGATTGGGTATCAATATATTTGCCCAGCAGGCAGTCAGTCTTGTCATTTTAGAAAGGGCGACAAACTCGTGGGGATCGGTCCACTGTCCACTCCGTACCCAACCATCGATGACCTGGACCGCGACCAGGACCCGGAGGAAGACATTCCACCTATATGTGCGTTCAAATTCAACTTTACAGAGCGAGATTTGACACGCGACGTTGATTTCAACATAAAGGGAGACGATGTGATTGTGTTTCTGCACATTCAGAAGACAGGAGGGACCACTTTTGGAAGACACCTGGTCAGAAATATCCGCTTGGAACAGCCGTGCGAGTGCAAACCGGGACAGAAGAAATGCACGTGCCACCGGCCAGGTAAACAGGACTCCTGGCTCTTCTCGAGGTTTTCCACTGGCTGGAGTTGCGGTTTGCACGCTGATTGGACTGAACTGACCAACTGTGTGCCTGTGATTATGGACAAAAAGCAATCTCCAAAGCTAAAGAGGTAACACCCTCTCTCCTTTTCATAAACTAATTAAAGAGACAGTTCACCTAAAAATAAAATTCTCTCATCATTTTCTTACCCTCATGCCATCCAATATGTGAATGACTTTTTTCTTCTGCAAAACAAAAACAAAGAGTTTTAGAAGAATATCTCAGCTCTGTAGGTCCATACAATGCAAGTGAATGGTGACCGGACCTTTCAAGCTACAAATGTCACATAAAGGTAGCATAAAAGTAATCCATATGACTCCAGTGGATAAATATATGTCTTCAGAAGCGATGTAATAGGAGGGGGTTGGAACAGATCAATATTTAAATCACATATATTTAAGTTCCCGACAGTTTATGTAATATTTAAGTTCACATTCTGAAGGTGACAGTGGAGATATTTATATAAAAAAAAGGATTTACATTTTGATCGGATTTTCACCCAAAGTGATTTCATAGCTTCAGAAGACATGTATTTAACCACTGGAGTCATATGGATTACTTCTAATGCTGCCTTTATGTGAAATTCATACACATCTGGGATGGCATGAGGGTGAGTAATTGATGAGAGAATTATGGGTAAACCATCCCTTTCAGATAATTAATTAGTCGCTCTGTTTCTTCTAATTAGTGTAGTGCTGAAGTTTTTTCACACAGAGTCAACTCAGACTTTTTAAGTATGCCAAAAAGTGAACAGAGTGGCAAATAATCCAGTTGTCTTTGCATTCACGCTGTCCCTGGCCTTAAGATAAAATTTAGGTTCATTTTAGTTGTGACTGAGTTTCCATTTGGTACACAATCTGGTGATATAATAATAATAATGTGAATTTGTATTGTTGTTGTTCCCTACAAGTAATGATTTGCCTCTAATACTTTTTTCAGACAGTGCACTGATGTCTTATTGAATGGCTTCATTATTTTAACCTCAGAAGCCACTCAATAAGTTATGATCATAGATAAGTCCCCGATATGGGGATATGCAGGATGCTATATCCCCAAAGAGATCTGTGTATCTGTGTATAAATTCTGTGGGGTCTTTCTTAAAATCAGTCAGTATAAATCAAAGTCATGTATAATACCTTTATTCTATATCACTTTAAAAAATATATTTTGGTTCAACATACATCTTCTACTGTATATCTGCAAAGATGGATCTTCACCACATTACAATATGTTTTCAAGATACCCTGACTCTTTCAGAAAAGAAAATTGGGGTTTTTGTTGCCTGTGGCCCCGATGTGTGACTCAGACACATTGATATTATTAACCACATTCAAATACAGGAAATCACTTACCATCCAACATGATTTATGGTAAACACATTGATATGCAAAACAAAGCAATAGCTAGATCAAAATGACTGGAGGACAAGCCTAAAATGCTGAACAGAGTATTTCCTATTTGTTGCCATACTGTATCTCTCTTTCTTCAGAATAATTCCTTTAACTCAGATTCTGTTTAAATGATGGAAAGCCTGTGCTGTAATGAACTTTAAATGAGGTATCATAAAAGCTGAGCCAAGCTGTCGAGCATTCCCATCTATAAATTTGACAGTGCCAGTCTGGACAAGTAACCCATTAAAAAGTTATTTTAGTTGTTTACTAAGTATAATTATGGCTTAATATGGTGAAAATATGCAGACTTTACGTGCCTGCCAATAGAAGCCATATGTGTTTTTAGTGCCTGTAAATGCTGTTGTTGTAAATTACATTTAAAACAGTTTTTCCTTCATCCTCTGCTACTTGCTGATATAACATAACATTAGTTCATGAATTATGTGTCACAACTGGATGCATCCATATTTGTTTTGCTCTGTTCTCATGAAAAACACAGTTCCTTTGTTTGGCACTCATTTATTTTAACATTTGCCGAGCAAATGGATCAAGTTAATTAGTTGCTCGGCCTGCAGCAGTTTTTACTTGGTTCAATTTGTAATAAATGAAAATGTCGGGTAATTTCAGGGTAAGCAGAATTAATAGCAAATTTTAAGATGTTTTAAAAACAGCTTGAAATGATGAATGTATCCTATAAGGAAACATTCCTTTTTTGTTGAAGAGAAATTAAATCGCACCCCATAACTGCAAGGCCGTGGCTATACGATTCATCTCTGCTGTGTCAATGGGCTCTTTCTGTAGCTGCCTGTATGCGACAGAGACCCTAAACCCAAATGGAACATAAATTCATTGCTCTCACTCTTTCTGTACTTTCACATTGTTTCACATTGTTTCTCTAAAGAAACACCAGGAGACACAAATAAATCTCTTTTGACAACAGGCGCTTGTGCTCTCTGAACCGCATGTGCTAAGTGGGGACTGTATGAAAATTTCATTCTGATACGCAGCTCTGTTTATCGCATTCATGATGGATCACTCTGTACATGGAGGAGGCTTGTCACAAACATATACTTTAATCCTCATTTTTGGCTGTGTTAAAGGGTTAGTTCATATAAAAATGAAAAGTCTGTTGTCATTTACTCACACTCATTTTGTTTTAAACCGATATGAGTTTTTTGTGTGGAACACACAAGGGGGTGACGGAAGCTGCCAGTCCTAAACATTCTGCCTAACATCTCCTTTTGTGTTCCATGGCAGAAATAAAAGTCATATGCACAGTTTTAATTTTTAGGTGAACAATTCCTTTAAACTACTGCTTTCACACTTGAACCTTGTTTCACTCACAGTATTGCATAATCTAACAACCCAGATTAGTGCAGTACTGCAAAAGGATTGCTATTTTTTATTTTGTTTTATTGTGAGTGTGCTAAACTAGTTGTCACTGATGGCAGGCTGGCAGTGTTGCTGCCTGGGTTCTTTGGCATAGTGTGGCCATTTCAACCTGGTATTAAGCAGCACAAGCACAGCAAAGGACCTGGAAAGGTCAGACATGTCAGAGCAAATCAAAAGACACTCTAAGAGTTGATGGGAAGGCAGAGTTGCTGTGAGCACTTCAGAAAGAGAAGGGTCTCTTTTTGTGTCTCCCATGCTTATAGGATTGCCTTTTCTGTTGGCTCTTTGGAAAGTACACTGTATTAGAAGTGAAAGACTTGCATGATTTACCCATTGATTTGATCTGGTTCATTCTGTGTGTCTTAAGCTGCTTTCCAATCGCTGTGTCCCTAAACAGTATTCACTGCTCCTTACGCACTGTGCATGGGATTTTGGATACCTCGGTTGGTGTAATCATTTAATGCACCTGTGACTGGGCTATAAATGGACGCGCCACCAGTTATCAGATATTTTTTCTGAAGAGCAGTCCTGGGGCAACCCAGTGCGGCAAAGAAGCGCAGCAGTTTCGTTCCGCTTTTTTCAGGGAACAAGGGTTACAATACATAACCCGAGACGTTCCCTTTACAAAAAGCTTCACTAGGATGCTGCGCTGAGAGAAGCGCTTTGGAACGAGAATACCCACACCACTGCACTGAGGCTGTCCGGACCCCTACGGTTGTGAAGTGTGCTCACAAGAACGCGAGAGGTCTCAGACAAGAGCTTGAGATGTTGACTCAAGGACATAAGAGCCCGGAGTAGCATGAACATCCAAACTATAAAATCTGACGAATGTGTGCGGAGAGGACCAGCCTGCCGCATCACAAACTTGCTGCAGAGGGAACCCTCTAGCCAAGGCTTTAGAGGAGGCGACCCCTCTGGTGGAGTGAGCCCTGATACCTACTGGCGAAGCTTGACTGCACGCCTCATATGCCAGGGTAATAGCATCCCTCACCCAATGCGACATAGTCTGCTTGGTGGCGGCCGCCTCCTTGTCGCGGCCCTCATGGCAGACGAATAATTGCCCTGACTTACGCCACTGGCTAGTGCGGTGGACGTAGGTCTGAAGGGCACAGACTGGACAAAGTCTGTGAAGTCTTTCCTGCTCTGGCGTTGAAAACGGCGGGGAGCAGAAAGCTTCAAGAGTGACCGGATGCAATGTCAAAAAAGGCACCTTAGGAAGGTAGTCTGGATGAGGGTGCAAAATTGCTTTAGCCATACCTGGGGCAAATTCTAAACAGGCCGGCAAAACAGACAGAGCCTGTAGATCCCCAATCCTCTGTAGAGAGGTGATAGCCCTAAGAAAGACCATCTTGAGAGTCAGAAGTCTGTCAGACGCTGACTCTAGAGGTTCAAAGGGGGTCTCAACCAGACCCTCCAGGACTATTGCCAAGTCCCAAGAAGGAGTCCTGGTCCTAATAGGAGGCCTCAGTCGCATGGCTCCATGAATGAAGCGAGGGAGTAGAGGATGCCTCCCCAAAGGCACCCCGTCCATCAAGGCGTGGCAAGCCGAAATGGCGGCTACATAAATCCTGAGAGTAGCGGGGCATAGGACTGCTGACAGTTTTTCCTGCAGAAAGTCCAGAACTGAAACAATCTGGCAGTTAACTGGATCTGCACCATGTGAACTGCACCATCTTTCAAAGACACCCCACTTATTGGCATATATTCTTCTAGTGGAGGGAGCCCTAGCACTTAGAATGGTCTCGATGACCTCAGGTGAAAGTCCTGTGTCCCTCAGTTGGTACCCTTCAGGGGCCAAACATGAAGTTTCCACAATTCGTACCAGGGATGAAATTTTGTCCCCTGTGCCTGAGACAGAATGTCCCTCCTGTCCGGAATCACCCAAGGCGAGCCGTCGAGGAGAGATATTAGCTCCGAGAGCATACCCTGTTCGGCCAGTGTGGCGCTATCAGTAAGAGGCAAGACCCTTGTTAGCGATCTCTGGCCAAGACTCCCGGGAGCAGGGAAACGCATACAGATGCATTCTGGGCCATGTATGTGCCATCGCGTCCAGACCCAGGGGGGCTGGGTGACTCAGAGAGAAGTACATTGCGCTGTCTCTAGAGAGGCAAAGAGGTCCACTTCTGCCTTGTAAAATCTCCCCCAGATTTGTTGTACTACGTCGGGGTGGAGTTTCCACTTCCCTGTCAGTATCTTCTGTCAGGACAGTAAATCTGCTCCCACATTCAGGCGTCCAGGGATATAAATCGCCCAGAGTGACAGGAACTTGCCCTGAGCCCAAAGGACATGCCAGCAGATTCATGTGGCGAGAACGTAGACCTCCTTGATGATTTATGTAGGAGACTGCTGCTGTGTTGTCCACCCGCACAAGGACATGGCAGCCTCCCAGATGTCGGAGGAAGTATTTCAGGGCCAGAAATACCCCTATCAGCTCGAGGCAGTTGATGTGCCAACCGAGCTGGTGACCCTCCCATTCCCCTTGTGCTGGACAACCACTCAAGACAGCACCCCACCCCGTCAGAGAGGCGTCTGTCGTTAGCATTCTGCGACGACATGGCACACCCAGAGTGGGACCCAAGGTAAGAAACCGGGGTCTGAACCACATAGAAAGGGAACGAAGCGCTCAGCGCGTAACCCTTATTTGCCTTAGTGGACTGGCCCTTGGATGAAATCCCCTGGCTTTTAGCCACAGCTGAAATGGTCTCATATGGAGCAGGCCCAAAGGAATCACCGTGGACGCAGATGCCATGAGACCTAGTATTTGTTGGTACTGGTGAACAGTGCAACCTTGACCTAGCCTGAGTTTGCTCAGTGAGTTCTGAATGGATATGATACGAGCGGGAGACAACTGTGCCTGCATCGTGATCGAATTCCATATAACCCCCAGATAGGTAATTCCCTGGGTAGGAGAAAGAACGCTCTTTTTGACGTTGAGTCTCAGACCCAGAGAACACAGAAGAGCCAAGACAATATCCCTGTGCTGAACTGCCAGTTCTTGAGACTGTGCTATGATCAGCCAGTCGTCTATGTAATTCAGAATGTGGATGCCCTGGAGTCGCAAAGGAGCCAGTGCTGCATCCATGCATTTCGTGAATGTGCGGGATGATAGGGCTAGGCCGAATGGAAGAACCCGATACTGGAAGGCTGTGCTGTGGCAGAATTCTAATATGGAAATATGAGTCCATGAGATCGATCGTGACCAGCCAATCGTAATGTTGGATCTGAGACACGACCGTCTTGACAGTTAGCATCTTGTACTTGAACACCGCTCTAACCGAGCGGTTCAAGCCTCGAAGATCTAAAATCAGACGCAACCCCCCACCCTTCTTGGGGACCAGGAAGTATCTGCTGTAATAGCCTGACTCTTTCTCTGGAACCAATTAACCAAGAGAATTTGCAGCTCTTTCCACAGTAGACGTGCTTGCTCCGGTTTCACGGTAGTGGGAACCACGCCGTTGAAATGCAGAGGGCGGCGAGCAAATTTAATTCTGTAGCTTCCTTCTAATGTCTTCAGAACCCACATAGAAAAACCTGGCAGAAGTTTCCATGCTGCCAGGTTCTCTGAGATGGGTATCAATTTCGACACTTCCTGTTGAGGGGATGTTGAGTGTTCCGCATCCTGGATTAAGGCAGGAAGCAACGGTACACCCAACTCTTTGTTGGAAGCCTCTGTCACCCGAAACACCAAAGGCGGCGAGAGTGAAGAGGTTTCGTGAGGGTATCGGGAGGGCCGAAGTGGATGGTACACACGCCCCGTCCTGAGAGGAACTACCCCCACAAGGCTGGGTACAAGACCGTCAGGGTTTCTTTCTTTTAGATATCACAACCCTGAGGTCCTGCTTGGGGGGCTGCTGAGGGCGACGAGCCTGTTCCCAGTCTTTACCAGGGGGAGCACGACTCGCCATGCTCTGTTTCTGAGCCTCCCTCCTAGCAGAGTTGGGGTGGGTCTGGGTGGCCGACGGCCCCGCCCCCTGAGTGCAACGAGGAAAAAACTACCCGAAGGCTTCCTCATGGCTTTTCGCCTCCTGGAATCTGGAGATAACCATATTCATGGCGTCTCCGAAGAGTCCAGAAGGTGAAACCGGGGGATCGAGTAGGAAAACTCTGTCCTTATCCTTGATGCCCGAAATGTTAAGCCATAAATGCCTCTAAAGCCATAGACCGACCAATAAAGGACATAGACCGACCAATAACACGGGCTGTCTGCTTGGTCGCACGGAGAGATAAATCTGTGGCCCGACAAAGTTCAGAAAAGGCTTCTTCATCAAGCGTTGCACCCGCACTCAGGTCTTTCAGTAGGTCAGCCTGGTAAGCCTGTAACACGGCCATGGTGTGCAGCGCAGCACCAGCCTGACCTGCCGCTTGATAAGCCCTCCCTACTAGCATGGAGGTAGTCCTGCATGGCTTAGTGGGGAGAGCGGGTTTCTTCAGTGATGATTTGAACCCGACGAGAGATAACCCACAAGTGTCTCTTCGACCGGTGGCATCATTGAATACCCTCGCGCCTCAGCACCCACGATAGTCGAATATAACGACGTCGAGGGCATGTAAACAGGAGAGGTATAAGGCTTCCTCCACGAATGAGAAAGCTTGTTGTGGAGGTCATCAAAGAAGGGAAGGAACTGATGAGGCGTTTCCTTCCCCTGGCCACCAGACAGAAATCTATCCTCTAATTTGGAGTGTTTGGAGGTCTCTTGATCGCGTGGCCAGTCTAACTGGAGTCTGGCCACCGCACGAGTAACCACATCGAGTAACTCCTCAGAAGAGTTTGAGTCGTGTTTGGAGTGCTCGGATGTGGGTAACTCAAAGTCCGCAGACTCAAGAGAATCAAGGTCCCCCTCATGAACTGAAGAGGCGCCGGAGCGCTTCAAGATCACGGGAAGGACCAGTCGGCTCTGGGAAGAGAGCGAGCGAAAGGGATGGACCCGTCTCTCACTCCTCAACCAGATCCATACAAGATCCCCACGAATTAAGTGTGGGTGCCGGCTCTCGGAAGTAAGCAAGGCGAGCACAACGCATTTTGACTGAAAGTAAGTCGCAATGCGCGCACCCGCCATGCCCCAACGCGAGAGCAGCATGCTCTTCCCCCAAACAAACAAAACAAAACTGATGCGTGTCCCTGACACTGGCACTGCCTAACAAATTCAAAATCCTAGCAGAGGAAAGAAAGTTTCTGACAGGCTTGTGAGACACGCACACAGAGAATGCTCTGAAGAAAAGGATCTGACGACACGCTGGTGGCGTGTCCATTTATAGCCCAGTAACAGGTGCATCGAATGATTACACCAACCGAGGCTATAAATTCCGGTCAATGTTCATTGACGTGTTACACACATATTTCAGCTGGTCACACACATGTAGGATTGTTCCCAAAGCGCTTTTCTCAGCGCAGCATCCTAGTGAAGCTTTTTGTAAAGAGAACTAATATTCTAATTAAGAACGTTGTCTTACTCTTAATGATTTTTGTTTTTTTACTAAATAATTGCTAAAAATATATTATTATTTTTAAAGAATGTTGCTTCTAGAGTAGCAACAATAATGTTTACAACAGCAATGTCACTATATAAACTCAATATCTCACTGAAAACAAATCTAAAATGTCAATAAAATAATTGTATCCAATGGCTGTGAAGAAAGCAGGGAAGGCTGTCATCAAGGGGCTGTGTTTGATGTCAATCAAACTGTGCACACATGGGTCAAGTGCTGGTGGACCTGTCACCATCTTTGCTGCCTAATAGGGGTGTAACGGTATGATAACCGTCAGAACAATTACCACGGTATTATGGTTTCACGGTATTTAAGTGCATTGATAATATTAATAGCAGTTCAATATTTGGTTCTTGAACATCAGGACACTCTCTTAATCCGACAAGGTAAAAGAAGTCAGTTGATTATAATTAAAAAATATTTTGTTATTTTATTATTTATTAAATTGAATTGTAATAATTTGTAATGGTAATTGCCCAGGTTAACACTTCAAATATGCATTTGCATGCATTCAGTAATTTGTTACATTTGTGATTTAGTTCAATTCTACAATACCTACTGAAAATATATTATTCATGTGCAGTTTATTTTTTTGACATTTCGTCCAGTACTGACAATTTCTTGCACAGTTTCACTGTCAATTTCTTGTATTCATATGGTCAATGTCAATTTCCTGAACACCAAAACCATGCATTTTGTAAACCCTATTTAGTACAATATTTTACAAATAAACCATATTAGTAGTATTATCAAACACGTTGGCCCGCTGTTGCGCTGCACTTAGGCAAAAGAACAAATAGTTGGAACATCGTAATGTTGAACGAGGTTTTAAATTCAGTTGCTGCATTTGTGAATGCAACAGAAAACATAAACATAACTTTAGCCTAACAAGTCATTGCAAGTCATGTAAAACTACATTGAATCTTGTGTTTTTATGAAACGGGCTATAATTTATTAGCAGCAAACTTTACAGATGGGGTAGCCATCAACATTTATGGTGCTTTGTGTGTCTTTTACATAGCCAAGTAATCCCAGACAGTGGAAATAAAGGTTCAGGCTCGCCTGGACATGTCTGAATGATGCGCTCGTGCTGGACTTCTGATGTGATCGTGATGCGCTCACGACACCTGCTTGTCACCTTTAAATTGAGTGACAGTCAAATGCAACATGAAGAAGGTGCAATTTAAACATTTATTTTATCTAGCCAAGTTGTTGATTCTGTCTTAATTAAACTGATTAGGAGTTTAGAAAAGTTCTGAAAAAAATCTGTCAAACAAGCAGTAGTGATTAATAGCAGCTGACGGCAGTGGAGTAATCAGCTGGTGCTAAGCAACAAACAAGCACTACTCACACACACGCACATACACACACCCCGCACCTATAACACCCCAACAGATGACAAAATGAACACACGGATCGATGAACCGTGACAGTACCCCCTCCCCTACGAGTGCCTCCTGGCACTCCCAGGGGAGCTTACCTGACGATTGAAATCCTCGATAAGGGAGCGATCCAGTATGTCCCTAGCAGGAACCCAACTCCTCTCCTCCGGACCGTAACCCTCCCAGTCCACCAAGTACTGGAAACCGCGTCCCCTCCGTCTAGAGTCCAGAATACGATTAACTGAATATGTAGGCTCCCCATCTACGAGTCGCGGCAGTGGGGGAACCGGCATCGGCAGATTAAGGTTAGACCGAAAATCCGGTTTCAATTTGGAGACATGAAAGGCAGGGTGAATTCTCCTGTACGCTGGAGGAAGCTTGAGGTGGACTGCCACCGGACTAATGATCTTGGTGACAGTGAACGGGCCGATGAATTTGGGAGCTAGTTTATTAGACACTGAACAGAGGGGAATATTCTTAGTAGAAAGCCACACCTTTTGACCCACAACGTACACGGGAGGCTTTGACCGGTGGCGATCGGCCTTAGCCTTAGTGCGCGCCCCCACCTGGAGCAGAGTCTCGCGGGCTCTGGTCCAAGTGCGGTGGCACCTCTGGACGAAGGCGTGAGCAGAGGGGACCGCGACTTCGGATTCCAGACTGGGAAAAATAGGTGGCTGGTACCCTACGCTACCCTCAAATGGAGATAGGCCCGTGGATGACACAGGTAACGAGTTGTGTGCATACTCCACCCATGAGAGTTTCTGGCTCCAGGAGGAAGGATTCTGAGAAACCAAACATCGCAACACTCTCTCTAAGTCTTGGTTGGCACGCTCGGTCTGCCCGTTGCTCTGAGGGTGAAACCCAGAAGAAAGACTGACACTCGCCCCCAATAAGCGGCAAAACTCTCTCCAAAATTTGGAAATAAATTGGGGACCCCTGTCAGAGACCACGTCTAACGGGAGGCCATGTAATCGAAAGACGTGATTTATAACAGCAACCGCTGTCTTCTTGGCAGACGGTAATTTAGGCAAGGGAATGAAATGGGCCGCCTTCGAGAACCGGTCCACTACGGTCAAAATGACCGAATTGCCCTGGGAGGGCGGGACGGCAGTGATAAAATCTAGCGCGATGTGGGACCAGGGTCTAGAAGGGTCAGGCAGCGGTTGGAGTAACCCATCCGGTGGACGATTGGAAGTCTTACCACGAGCACAGACCGAACATGCCAATACATAACTCCGAATGTCGCGAGCCATAGAGGGCCACCAGAATCGTTGCCTGACCAAAAAACTGGTGCGATTAGCTCCTGGGTGACATGCTATAGTGGAACAATGACCCCACCGGATTACGTCGGACCTTGACCCTTCCGGTACAAATAAGCGACTCAGTGGACAACCGGGCGGAGGCGTTACTCCTTCTAAGGCCGCACGGACCTTCGACTCGATCTCCCAAACGAGTGTGGAGACAATGAGTCTCTCAGGAAAAATGCATTCGGGAGTAGACGGGTGAACGGAACGATCAAAAATGCGAGATAAAGCATCAGGCTTGATGTTTCTGGAGCCCGGACGATATGACAAGGAAAACTCGAAACGACCGAAAAAAGTGCCCATCGAGCCTGCCTGGAGTTGAGTCATTTAGCTGATCTGATATACTCAAGATTCTTATGATCAGTCCAGATGATAAAGAGTACCCCTGAACCCTCTAACCAATGACGCCATTGCTCCAACGCTAACTTGACTGCCAGCAGCTCTCTGTTACCAATGTCATAGTTACATTCCGCAGGAGACAAACGATGAGAAAAAAACGTGCAAGGATGCATCTTGTCGTCCGCGGGCGAGCGCTGGGAAAGAACCGCTCCTACCCCCACCTCTGACGCGTCGACCTCCACCACAAACTGACGTGAAGGATCAGGGGCTATAAGAATGGGAGCCGAAACGAAGCGGCTTTTGAGGTTGGTAAACGCAGCTTCAGCTACACCAGACCAACTGAACGTAGTCTTGGAAGAGGTCAAGGCGGTCAGAGGAGTGGCTAGTTGGCTGAAATTGCGAATGAAACGCCGGTAAAAATTGGCGAACCCCAGAAACCTCTGTAGGGCCTTACGGGAATCTGGAGTTGGCCAATCCACCACAGCCTTAACCTTGTCGGGATCCATGCGCACCCCCTCGGAGGAGATGATATAACCCAGAAATGGAACCGACTGAGCGTGGAACGAACATTTCTCCGCCTTGACAAAAAGCCCATTCTCTAACAGTCTCTGGAGCACTCGCCTGACGTGCTGAACGTGTTCCTGGAGAGAAGAAGAAAATATCAGTATGTCATCCAGGTAGACATATATGAACTGATCTACCATATCTCTCAGCACGTCATTAACGAGTGCCTGGAAAACCGCAGGGGAGTTAGACAGGCCGAACGGCATGACCAAATATTCAAAATGACCCCTGGGTGTGTTAAAAGCAGTTTTCCATTCATCCCCCTTCCTCATGCGGACCAAATGATAAGCGTTGCGTAAATCCAATTTTGTGAAGATGGATGCTCCCTGCAACCTCTCGAAAGCCGAAGACATCAACGGCAAAGGATAAGTATTCTTTACCGTGATGTTGTTCAACCCTCGGTAGTCAATACAAGGTCGCAGAGAGCCATCCTTCTTACCCACAAAAAAGAACCCTGCCCCCGCTGGAGAAGATGAGGGACGGATGAACCCAGAGGCTAGAGAATCAGAAATATACTTCTCCACTATACTATGGCCTCCCTTTCCGGAATGGAAAGTGAGTATAACTTGCCTTTCGGCAGAGACATACCTGTCAGTAAATCTATGGCACAGTCATAGGGACGATGCGGAGGGAGAGAAGCAGCCCGAGACTTAATGAACACTTCCTTCAGGTCGAGATACTCACGTGGCACGTTAGATAGATCCATGTGTTCATCCTGAAACACAACACAAGACACTGGAGAACATGCAGACATTAAACAAGAAGCATGACAATATTCACTCCAAGACAAAACAGAATTCCTGCACCAATTAATATGCGGGTTATGGAGTGCCAGCCAATGATGGCCAAGTACCACAGGAGCGGAAGGAGAGTGGATTAAGAGAAACTTAATCTCCTCTGAATGGTTACCAGAGGTAACGAGTCTCACTAAGGCCGTGGAATGAGTAACAGAGGGTAATAGTTGGCCGTTAAACGCTACTACAGAAATGGGTTGAGGGAGTGTCCTCACAGGTATCAAGAGTTTCTGAGCGAAGTTAAAGTCTAAAAAATTACCCTCTGCCCCCGAGTCTATCAGAGCTTCACAGTCAACGCTCTGAGCAGAAAGTCTTAAACTGACAGTGAGATGAGTGGCAGAAAAAGGGGATTTAGTCAAAATAGATCCACCCGTCAGTAACATCTTACCTACTGGCAGGCGCTGGCTTTTACTGGACATTGGAGAGCAATGTGGCCAGCAGCTCCACAATATAAGCACAGTCCTCTCTCTCTCCTTCTCTGCTTCTCCCTTTGCGATAGGCGAGATCTGCCCATCTGCATCGGCTCAGGACCTGAAAAAGAGTCTGTAGTCTCCACCGCAGGAAACGATACATTAGACTGAGCAGTAACCGGCCAACCTCGCTGTGTTCGTGGTCCCCGTCGTCGTAGTCGCGAGTCCACCAGAATGGCTAGGTCGATGAGTTTATCCACCCCCGTGGGTAAATCCAAGGCATAAATCTCGTCTTTGATGTGCTCAGAGATTCCGTGTAAGAACATGTCCCATTGAGCCTCCGAATTCCAGCCACACTCCGCAGCCAAGGTGCGGAACTCAATGGAATAGTCCGTGACTGGACGATCTCCTTGACGCAACTCCGCGAGAATGGGCACTGCGTCTCTACCGGAGGCTGTGCGATCAAAGACCTTTCTGAGCTCGTGTGAAAAACTATCAAACGAGTCACAACAAGGAAGTCGCTGTTCCCACACAGTAGTTCCCCAAGTCGCGGCTCTCCCCGATAAAAGTGTGATAACAAAAGCCACCTTAGATTCCTCAGTGGGGAAAGAAGAGGTTTGAAGAGAGATGTGTAGTGAACACTTCGCCAGAAAGGAGCGACATAATTGAGGCTCACCAGAATAAAACGCTGGAGGTGGAAGACGTGGTTCACTGGCTCGAATGGTCTGCGCGACCGAGGCAGGTGGAGGTGTAGTTGCTTGACTTCGCACTGAAGTCGACTCGGTTCTCAGCTGTTGCAACTGTGTAGTTAACTCGGAGACCTGGGTACCAGCGCCTCTATAGCGCGACCCGTGGCTACCGCCTGTTCCTCCTGTTGTTGCGTACGAGCCTCACTCCTAGACAGAATCTCTGTCAATTCGGTCACACTTGCTGGATTCATTCCGGTCGGTTCGTTCTGTCACACTGATGAGTCACAAATCCAAGTGCAAGTGAACAGTTTATTAAAGACTGACAGCACAGGGAAATACTTCAACGGCCGCGAGCAGGCGGGCGCTCTAGAAGTGACAATCTCGAGAAAAGATAAGCAGGCTGGAATATAGCGCGAACTCAGGTCAGCGTCAGGAACCAAACTCCTAGAGGAGTCCTCAGTAGACTGGAGGTAAAGGGGAAATCGGGTTGCACCCGTAAGGAACTAGGACACAAGACTGGGTAACAAAGCACAAACATGAATAACGAACCGACACCATGCATGACAATTTCCAGCTAGATAAAGGCAGCTAACAAGCAGTAGTGATTAATAGCAGCTGACGGCAGTGGAGTAATCAGCTGGTGCTAAGCAACAAACAAGCACTACTCACACACACGCACACACACACACCCCGCACCTATAACACCCCAACAGATGACAAAATGAACACACGGATCGATGAACCGTGACACCCTGTGGTTCTTCTCCTCACCTCTCGCCACAGGCTTCCAGTCTTAGTTCCATACTCTGAGTTCATATTTCTCCGTTGTTCTTTATCAAACTCTATGGAATGTTCTTCCGTGTTTGGGTCTTTCTTATAATAGTTGCTGCAAGGGAGAAGATATACACAAATCGCAATATCAGAGCATCCACTGGCCCAGTTTGCAGCATCTCGGCATAGCACAATGTTCACCAAGGGATGTGGCAAAACTGTCAAGAAGTTGTAATGTAAGTACAGTAGGAAAAGCCATAAAACCTGCTTGTTATAGCATTACAACACATTCTTTTCCCTGGACAGCCTCTTTATAGGACCCTTTAAAAAGCTTCAATGTTATTGTGTCGTATGGACAGGCTGTTCAAAACAAACTGGATTTTTATAGTCACAGAGACAGTGTTTACAGTTATGGAGAAACTTGTCCTAGAAATGGCTTACTTAAATTTGTCTCTACAAATTAAGCTGGGATAAGACTAATACTTTTTTAACTGAAAAAGTTACACACTTTAGCTTCAAGTATGTATAATGCGATCACACATTTGCAATATGTTGTCCAAGCATTCACATCTCCTTTTACATACTAGAGAATGTTTCTGGCCTAAGTCACTACATGATGTTTATTTAATTAAAGATGCTAATTTAATAATAACTGACTATATTGTAACACCACAATAAAAATGTATTTCTCATTCAACAGGAGATGGTTTTATTTGGGTGAAATCACATTTAGTACCCATAGGCTTATCTAAAGTTATATATATTTGTATTATTTTGTTTTGATGATAAAGAGGATACATGAAAATTTCTCTGAACCCCAGATACAGAAATACACTCTTGACTCATTCTTTTCACCTTCATTTTTTTTTCTTTTACAGATCTGCTTCTCTCCGGGACCTCTCTCTGGCTCTTTTTACTTTAGCTCTAATTAAATTTGCCAAGTCTCCTGGCATTTTAACCAAATGGAGTTTCTGGGCAGTCACAAATGTGCAATCTGCTGAAATGAGATGCAATTAACTAAACCAACTGCACACAGGTTCTGAAATTAAAGGCATCAAAAATCATTTGAAACAGAAACAGTCTCTAAAAGTTTGCAGTTATAAACAAAAACACCAAGACAGCCAGTCCATAATTAGGAACACAAAGCATTAAAACATTTTTTCTGCACAGCACTTATTTTGATGGTGTTTTCCTACCTGGAATTGTCTGTTTATTGTAACAGATTTCCTTGTCATGGCTGCCACCGAGCCAGAGTTCCTCGGCATGGCCGCCGAGCCAGAGTTTCACGTCATGGCCGTCGAGCCAGAGTTTGGAGTCATGGCTGCCAAGCCAGCATCCCACGTCATTGCCAATGAGCCAACGCCCATGCCTGCCATGGCCAAAGAGCCAACGCCCATACCTGCCACAGCCAACTAGCCAACGTTGCCAGTCTTGTCTGTCCCAGAGCCTGTAGTGTCTGCCAATGTTCATGGCCACGGAGTTCGTTTCCGAGTCTCAGTCCTTACTCCCGACCACAGAGGTTGTTCCAGAGTCTCTGTCTATGCCCACGACCCCAGAGGTTGTTACTGAGACTCTATCCCTGCCCATATACACAACCACGGAGGTCGTTTCCAAGTCTCTGCCCATGTACATGACCACGGAGGTCGTTTCCAAGTCTCTGCCCATGTTAACAACCATGGAGGTCGTTTCCAAGTCTCTGCCCATGTTCACGACCACGGAGGTCATTTCCAAGTGTCTGCCCATGTTCACGGCCGCGGAGTTTGTTTCCGAGTCTCAGTCCTTGCCCCCGACCACAGAGGTTGTTCCAGAGACTCTGTCTGCGGTACCCACATTCTCAATAAAAGAGCAATTCCCTTTGACTCTGGGTCACCTGGCCAGCAAATGCCATTCTCACGGCACTCTGCCGCCACACCTCAACAGTCCCGGCACATTGGACGCAGACCTCTCACGACAGCCCCACCATGACTGTTGTCCCCTGGCTGGCTGGTTCTGACAAGTCTAGAGGATGCCTCCGTAGGACCTCCTCCTCAGTCACTTACGCCGGGTGTGCGGAGCAAGGTAAGTGCTTCGAGTCTTCTCTCAGCACCAGAGCCTCGGACGCATTTTTGCCTTCCTGACACCGCATTACCTACTCCGCCCCGCTGCGAAGCCCCGCTGGGTACGTCAAAAATAATCGTCCCATTAGCACGGAGCTTGGACGCATGGCTCTTGCTTCCCAATCCGTCACGCTGGCTGGCCAGGACCATTCAACTCGGTTATGCAATTCAGTTTGCCAGGATGGGTTTCTACAGCCCTTACTTCATCGTACCCAAGAAAGGCGGCGGCTTACGACCAATCTTGGACTTGCAAGTTTTCAACCGGGCTTTGGGAAGCAGGCATCCGCATTCTCAACTACCTGGATGACTGGCTCATTCTGGCCCATTCCCGAGAGTTACTATGCGCCCATAGGGACCAGGTGCTCAGGCACCTCAGCCGTTTAGGGCTTGAGGTCAACTGGGAAAAGAGCAAGCTCACCCCGGGTCAGAGCATCTCTTTTTTCAGCATGGAGTTAGACTCAGTCTCAATGTTAGCGCGCCTCACCAACAAGCACGCGCAGTCAGTGCTGAAATGCCTCACCACCTTCAGGCCAGGCACGGCGTTCCCCTTAAAACATTTACAGAGGCTCCTGTGGCATATGGCATCCTCCGCGGCGGTCACGCTGCTGGGGTTGATGCATATGAGACCGCTTCACCACTGGCCCCAGACTCGAGTCCCGAGACGAGCATGGCGCCGCGGCACGCACCGTGTGACAGACCTCTGCTTTCTACAGACAGGAGTCCCCTTGCAGGTCTCCCGATGCGTCCTAGTCACCACAGACGCCTCCAAATTGGGTTGGGGTGCCGTGTGCCATGCGCTATCATGACAACGCTTGCCCAGTGGAAAGTGGAGGTTTCACCCCCAGTCGGTCCAGCTGATTTGGGAACGGTTCGGCAACTGTTTGCCTCCCAAGAAACCTCCCACTGCCTGTTCTGGTACGCCCGAACAGAGGCTCCCCTCGGGGCAGACTGACACACAGCTGGCCCGCAGTGTTGCGCATGTACACATTTCCCCCATTGAGTCTGCTTGCACAGGTGCTGTGCAAGGTCAGGGAGGACGGGGAACAAGTTATTCTAGTGGCTCACTATTGGCCCACTCAGACTTGGTTCTCGGATCTTGTACTCCTCCCGACAGCCCCTCCCTGGCAAATCCCCCTGAGAAAGGACCTTCTTTCTCAGGGACGGGGCATGCTCTGGCATCCACGTCTGGCCCCTGGACAGGATGCGGAAGATCTAGCTGATCTACCACCTGCTGTCGTAGACACGATCAACCAAGCCAGAGCCCCTTCTACCTGGCAACTTTACGCCCTGAAGTGGTGGCAAATTGGTGTTCTTCTCGGGCTCAAGACCCACAGAGGTGCGCAGTTAGGTCAGTGCTTTCATTCCTGCAGGAGGCTGGAGGGGAGGCTGTCCCCCTCCACCTTGAAGCTGTATGTCGCTGATATCACAGCCCACCACGACGCAGTAGACGGCAAGTCCCTAGATAAGTACGACTTGATTATCAGGTTCCTTACAGGCTCCTGGAGGTTTAACCCTTTCCGGCCAAGCCTGTTCCCCTCCTGGGATCTCTCAGTGGTCCACTCAGGCCTTCAGAGACCCCCCTTCGAGCTCAAAGCCCTCTCCTTGAAGATGGCCCTTCTGATTGCGCTCGCTTCCATCAACCAATAACGTAACTAACCTAAATGGCCAATGAAAAAGCAGCAGTCGTTCGCGCACTCAATTAGGCAATATATACTAGGCTTCAAATTTGAATAGCCTACAAACGGTCATTTGATTTCAAATGACGAACAAAGACGACAACAGCTCGGCCACCTGAACTGAACCGAAGAAAAAACGACATCAAAAACACTTTTTAAATTAATTACGGTCATTAGTGTGAGCCCTGAGCACTAATTATGCGCCTAATTATGTATTCCGCGTTATGTACAGAAAAAGCCGGTGAAAGCGCGCCTCTATTTTGCACTGAAAATTCTCCGCCTCTTAAAAGCATGTGTAACTTAGGAAGCAGCTCTCCTGGCATATCCTCCTGGTGAAGTGGCAGCAGTAATCCGAGCAAGACGAAGACATAGGCTAAGGAGAAGAGCTGAAAAGATTTTTGCGCAGGCCGCCTGTTGAGTACCTCTGAGTAACGCCCCCCATTTGTGCCTGAGCGCCCCCCTCTCTGCTGCCTCGTTCACACCGCCCCCCAACACTGTCCAAACGCCCCCTAGGGGGCGGTACCACCCCCGTTGAGAAACACTGCCCTAGCCTATCATACCCAGGCCGTACCACACTCTACAAGAAGTGTGGCATCCTCGTGGGCACAGCAGCTCCTTAGCAGACATCTGCAGAGCAGTGGGCTGGGCAATGCCCAACACCTTTGCTAGGTTCTACAACCTCAGGTTTGAGTCGGTCTCGTCCCGTGTTTTGTCAGGTCCGAGACGGTAGAACTCGGTAATACGGAACAGCCGACTGGGTGTTCCGCTTGCACCTTGCGCCCTTCACCAAGCTGATCCAGTGCACCTTCTCACCCAGGTTAGCCATTAAGCTCTCGCTTCCTGGATGCTCTTCCTCCCTAGCCCTATGGCCGCAGATTTAGCGGAGGAATTTGCCGCCAGACCCACCACAAGTCCAGTGCTCCGTGCTGGGCTTGGGCTCCACAGACATAGTTCCCGCTTCAGGCAACTCCCTGTGACGTATTTTTTCACGGTACGGTACCCCCGTTGGCAGGACCCGCGTCTCCCTTGGGCAGTCCTCACTGCCCCACAGTCACCGTGTCTGTAGCAACTCCTCCCTTGTCAGGCAGGATCTACCACCACACCATGTCCACGGGTGGCTTGACAACCCCCATGAGTATTCGCCACAAGTTACCTCCCTTCATTCTGGGCAGGTCGTGGTCTCCGCAGTGCCTTTTCCCCCTGAAAGAATAGGAACGGAAAAGGACGCCTTCCCTGACGCATCTATAGTGTTAAGACTGGCTCCCATGCAAGTCATGTCGCCTGTTTCCGTACGGGTATGGGGAACCTAAGAGCAGTATATGACACCTTTTATTGGGGCGTTGGGGAGGGTTACGTGCAGCCGACCCAGCTGCTTCTAGCACGCAACAGCCTGCTTGCACCTGGCTCAGCAGACACGTAACACGGGTTAGTGCATGCCATTTTTTAAGTGGGACCCTTTGTGTCACTACAATCGACACCACGTTGAGTGAGTGACAGAAGGGGAACATCATGGTTACTGTTGTAACCTCCATTCCGACGATGGAAGGAACGAGACATTGTGTTCCCCTTGCCATGTCACTATCCTTACCACTGTAATGCGCTGTAACCATATTCCCGGCTATTCAATGAAAACCTGTCTGGCATTCGCTCACCCGTTCCCTTTATAACCATATGTCCGGGGGCAGGGTATGCAAATTCTGTCTGCCAACTTGACATTGGCCTTTTCTCAAGTTCAAGTTCAGAGGTACGTGAGGCTCTCAGAAGAGACCCCTTTTGTCACTACAATTGACACAACGAGGTTACAACAGTATATACAGGTGCTGGTCATATAATTAGAATATCATCAAAAAGTTTATTTATTTCAGTAATTCCATTCAAAAAGTGCAACTTGGATAATGTATACATTCATTCCACACAGACTGATATATTTCAAGTGTTCATTCCTTTTAATTTTGATGATTATAACTGACAACTAATGAAAAAACCCCAAATCAGTATCTCAGAAAATTAGAATATTGTGAAAAGGTTCAATATTGAAGACACCGGGTGCCACACTCTAATCAGCTAATTAACTCAAAACACCTGCAAAGGCCTTTAAATGGTCTCTCAGTCTAGTTCTGTAGGCTACACAATCATGGGGAAGACTGCTGACTTGACAGCTGTCCAAAAGATGACCATTGACACCTTGCACAAGGAGGGCAAGACACAAAAGGTCATTGCTAAAGAGGCTGGCTGTTCACAGAGCTCTGTGTCCAAGCACATTAATAGAGAGGCGAAGGGAAGGAAAAGATGTGGTAGAAAAAAGTGTACAAGCAATAGGGATAATCGCACCCTGGAGAGGATTGTGAAACAAAACCCATTCAAAAATGTGGGGGAGATTCACAAAGAGTGGACTGAAGCTGGAGTCAGTGCTTCAAGAACCACCACGCACTGACGTATGCAAGACATGGGTTTCAGCTGTCGCATTCCTTGTGTCAAGCCACTCTTGAACAAGACACAGCGTCAGAAGCGTCTCGCCTGGGCTAAAGACAAAAAGGACTGGACTGCTGCTGAGTGGTCCAAAGTTATGTTCTCTGATGAAAGTAAATTTTGCATTGCCTTTGGAAATCAGGAAGAGAGGAGAGGCACAGAATCCATGTTGCTTGAAGTCCAGTGTAAAGTTTCCACAGTCAGTGATGGTTTGGGGTGCCATGTCATCTGCTGGTGTTGGTCCACTGTGTTTTCTGCGGTCCAAGGTCAACGCAGCCATCTACCAATAAGTTTTAGAGCACTTCATGCTTCCTGCTGCTGACCAACTTTATGGAGATTCAGATTTAATTTTCCAATAGGACTTGGCACCTGCACACAGTGCCAAAGCTACCAGTACCTGGTTTAAGGACCATGGTATCCCTGGCCAGCAAACTCGCCTGACCTTAACCCTACAGAAAATCAATGGGGTATTGTGAAGAAGAAGATGCGATATGCCAGACCCAACAATGCAGAAGAGCTGAAGGCCACTATCAGAGCAACCTGGGCTCTCATAACACCCGAGCAGTGCCACAGACTGATCGACTCCATGCCACGCCACATTGCTGCAGTAATTCAGGCAAAAGGAGCCCCAACTAAGTATTGAGTGCTGTACATGCTCATACTTTTCATGTTCATACTTTTCAGTTGGCCAACATTTCTAAAAATCATTTTTTTGTATTGGTCTTAAGTAATATTCAAATTTTTGGAGATACTGAATTTGGGATTTTCATTAGTTGTCAGTTTTTATCATCACAATTAAATGAAATAAACATTTGAAATATATCAGTCTGTGTGTAATGAATTAATATAATATCCAAGTTTCACTTTTTGAATGGAATTACTGAAATAAATAAACTTTTTGATGATATTCTAATTATATGACCATATATATATTTATATATACACACATTATATACAGTATACTGTGTATATATATACAGTGGGTACGGAAAGTATTCAGACCCACTTACATTTTTCACTCTTCATATTGCAGCCATTTGCTAAAATCATTTAAGTTCATTTTTTTTCCTCATTATTGTACACACAGCACCCCATATTGACAGAAAAACACAGAATTGTTGACATTTTTGCACATTTATTAAAAAAGAAAAACTGAAATATCACATATATTTGTACAATAATGAGGAAAAAAAATGAACTTAAATGATTTTAGCAAATGGCTGCAGTATAACAAAGAGTGAAAAATTTAAGGGGGTCTGAATACTTTCCGTACCCACTGTATATATTTTGGTATTTTATATAAATGGTAAATGGTCTGAAATTATATAGCATGTTTTTAACTTTAGAGGTTTTCAAAGCGCTTTACACTGTGACTCATTCACCCATTCACACACACACACTCACACACCAATGATGGCAGAGCTGCCATGCAAGGCGCTAGCCTGCCATTGGGAGCAATTTGGGGTTCAGTGTCTTGCCCATGGACACTTCGGCATGTAGAGTAATTTGCGCCAGGAATCGAACCATCACCCTTAGATTAGTGGCCAACCCACTCTACCGCCTGAGCTCAGCCACCCCATATAAATATATATTTTTATATTTAAAAAAAAAAATATCTTGCTTGCATATGTATTCAACCCCCACACTTTAATATTTGGTCGAGCCACCTTTTGCTGCAATAACTGCTTTAAAACTGCTCCAAGTTGTTCAGGTTTGTTGGGTGATGCTTGTGGACAGCAATTTTCAAATAATGCCAAAGATTCTTAATAGGATTGAGATCAGGACTTTCACTGGGCCACTGTAGGACATTTATCTTTTTGTTCTTGAGCCATTCCAATGTTGCTTTGGCCTTGTGTTTGAGATCATTGTCCTGCTGAGAGGTGAATTTCCTCCCAAGCTTCAGTTATTTTTTTGGCATTTACATTTTTTATTGATTCTGTTCATAAAAAAATATAAATAGATACAAAATTAGAATGGATCTTAACCCTTTACAATCTAGAGGGGGTCCAATAAAGTCAATGTAAAATCTTAAATTGCATAAGGCGAACCCTTGCATTTCTGGATGTAGACTTGATGTTTTTCGGGATCCTAGCCCACACTCCCTCCTCCAATGTCAAGTTTAGATCTTTCTCCCATAATTTTTTGAGGGAATTTAAAGCTCCGTTCCCCAGACTCTGGATTAGCAGGGAGTAATACACGGATGCCTCATGACCCTTCCCAAAAGCAGCAATCTCCACTCCCAGAGTACCTGCTGCACTAGGGGGGTGCGTGCCACTCCCAAAAACAGTGCAGTGTAGGTGGCGCATCTGTAAATACTTTAAATGCCAAAATGCTGAACCAAATTTTCAAAAGATCTCAGCACTCCACTCTCATAAAGGTCACCGGATGTATTAACCCCCCCTCACGATCCAATCTGACCAACAGAAAGGGGAATTATTAATACATAGTTTAGAGTTCAGCCATATGCTGGAAAAACACTCTGTTAAACACTCTGGACACTTTTGTTCATAGCGCATGTAAATGCAAGATAATTGGGTGTGACTTAACTTAAACGAAAGGTTTGCAGTAGCGAGATAGGGGCAAGAACTTTCTTTTCAATACAAAACCAGGCAAGGGCTCTCTCAGGTGGAAGCGGCCAATGAGCTAAATGTCTGAGACTGAATGTATAATAATAAAACAAAATCTTGGGTAGGCCTAACCCAACTTTGAGCCAACCCAACCTGAAAGAGCCCCTCCCTTGTTTTCTATTGAAAGGCAGCCCTCACCCCTATTTCGCCATTGCAAAGCCTTTCTATCAAACTAACCGGAGAAGTTAAGTCACACCCCATTATTTCACATTTGCACATGATTTGAACAAGAGTGGCCAGAGTATTTAATTCAGAAATGTATTTAAATGTTGCCTCAAGCATATGACTGAACCCCAAATTATGTATCAACAAGTCCCCTTTTTGTTGGTCAGAGTGGATTGTGAGGGGGGTTACTACACTCTGTGACATGTATGAGAGTGAAGTGTTGAGATATTTTTAGAATTTGGGTCATCATTTTGGGATTCCCAGATCTCAGTTTATAGGTATTTACACTGCGCCACATGCTCTGTACTGTTTTTGGGAGTAGCACACACCCCCCCCCTAAGGCGGCAGGTGCTTTGGGAGAGGTGATTGTTGCTTTTGGAAAAGGTCATGAGGCATTAGTGTATTACTCCATGCTAACTCAGAGTCTGGGGGATGGAGCTTTAACATCTATCAAGGGATTATGGGAGAAAGATTTTAATTTGGTATTGGTGGAGTGTGGACTAGGATTCTAAAAAATTACAATTCTGCATCTAGAGATGCAAGGGTTTGCCTTATACAATTTAAGATTTTACATATTTTATTGGACTCCCTCTAGATTATATAGGCTTGGTCTTAAAGACACACCCACTTGCTGGCGAAGCCAATCAGAAGTTGGAGACACAACCCATGACTTTTGGGGGTGTGTTAAGTTCCAAGATTTTAGTTCAAGGTTATTGAATATGGTCAGAATTATTTGTGTGATGTTTTGAACATTCAAATTTTACTTTGTCCCAGACTCTGTATTTTGGGTGATGGGGCGGTCATAAATTTGGGGGCTAATCACATTCAAAATTGGTTTCTGACCAGTCTCATGATCGGCAGACAAATAATTTTAAGGGGTTGGAAATCGAATGGAGCGCCCTTTTTTCCAGAGTGGTGTGTGGAAATGGGGAGGGTAGCCGCATTTGAGGAATTGGTAAGTAGAAGGCTGGGGTTTAGGAACTTATTTGTTAAAAAAATTTTTTTTTGGGGGGGACTCTTGGGAAGGAGATGTGGAGAGTGCAGTTTAGTTTAATTATGTATGTTTATTATTAGGGCCCAAGCCTTGAAAAGGCGAGGCCCTATTGATTTCATTGGAATTATTATTATTAGGGCCCAAGCCTTGAAAAGGCAAAGGCCCTATTGTTTTCGTTAGGATTATTCTTATTATTATTGGGGCCCAAGCCTTGAAAAGGCAAGGCCCTATTGTTTTCGTTAGGATTATTAGGGCCCAAGCCTTGAAAAGGCAAGGCCCTATTGTTTTCGTTAGGATTATTATTATTAGGGCCCAAGCCTTGAAAAGGCAAAGGCCCTATTGTTTTCGTTAGAATTATTAGGGCCCAAGCCTTGAAAAGGCAAGGCCCTATTGATTTCGTTAGAATTATTATTATTCTCAACAGACACATCACATTTATTAGCCAGTAGACATGTGCAAAGTTTCAGAAACGGGTGTGGTGCAGGGGCTCAGTAGCGCCACCTTTTGACAAAAGTGGGGCGGTTGCTTTACACTTTGACCCACAGTCACAAAACTCAGTAATTATATTGTTCTCATCGAGCCGGAGAACTTTCTAATTTACAGTCATTAGCTCAGACCAACAGAAAGTCAGATATTTTGGTTTGAATGTGGATGTTTTGGAGAATGTTCTCTCCCTCTCTCACTGACCCTACGTCTCTCTGTGTCTGTGGGGAGGGGGGTGATTTGGCTGTTGAGTGAGAATGCTTTTATTTTTGTTTTTCAAGGTTTTGGGGCTCTTAACGTGCTTGAAAACTCTTGAAACTTTGCACACGGGTCAGAACCCGCGGCCATCAGGGCCGGGCTGAAAATGGTACCCGGGTGTGGCAGGGGGGCTCGACAGCGCCCCCTGGAATGGGATTCGAACACCTGTCCGTATATCAAACATGCTTGCATGTAATAATATGAAACTCGGTACACTTGTAGATCTCATCGGGCCGAACAACGTTCGTGCTCTAAGTTTTACGCCAGCCCAACAGGAAGTCTGCTATTATGGGTTGTTTGGAAACACATGCTCTGGAATTATATATATTCCTCCTAGAGAATGAATCCAATCGCCACCAAACTTGGTCAGCATGAAGTCAAGACATTGAGGATGCTACATTGCGGACGGATTTTTGATATCTCGAACGGTTTGGCTGAGGCGAGGAAATTAATTTAGGACTAAAAAAGGACACATAAAGCAACACATTCTCACACCCCAACTCGTCACATACGGACGCTCGGGCAGGACCCCTTGGCGTCGCTTATCGACGCGCCGGGTGTACCTTTGGCGTCGTTTTACGACGCGTCCGGTTTCGAAAAATAAAAAACTGGTTGGAGGGCCATTGTAGCGTATTCCTTTTGATTTTTATTGATCGCGGTCTCGACTCTCGACCCGTTCGCGGCGTGAGCTTACCCGAGACGTGACATTTCAATGCCGCACGCTCCGGTTCGGAGATACATAGAACATGACGTGTCCGGGGTTTTAAACATCAAAAAACTGTTGGAGGGCCATTGCAGCCTATTCCTTTTGATTGTTATTGATCGCGGTCTCGACTGTCCACCCGTTCGCGGCGTGAGCTTACCCGAGACGTGACATTTCAACGCTGCACGCTCCGGTTCGCGCAGATACATGGAAGTCTATGGGACCGCCCTGCGCGTCGAAAAACGACGCCAAAGATGTACCCGGCGCGTCAATATGCGACGAAACCGCCTGAAGCGTCCGTATGTGACGAGTCGGGGTGAGAACGTGTTGCATAAAGTGTGTTATAACTTAGTTAGTTCTATCTACAGTTACAAAACTCGGCGTGTATGTTGTTCTCGTCAAGCCGAACAACTTTCTAATTTACAGTCATTAGCTCCGACCAACAGAAAGTCAGATATTGTGGTTTGAATGTGGATTTCTTGGAATTTTTCTCTCTCTGACAGACAGAGTGGTCCCTCCCGTTCTGTGTTTTTCTCTCTCTCTGTCTCTCTCTGACAAAGTGCCCCCTGCCAATTCTGTGTGTGTGTGTGTGTGTGTGGGGAGGGGAGGGGGAGGGAGCCGGACAACTTTCCAAATTTACAGTCATTAGTCCAACAGAAAGTCTGATATTTTGGTTTGAATGTGGAACACATTGCAAATGAAACTTTGAAGCTCCAAAAACCTCATAAAGGTAGCATTTAAAGGGAGCAAATAGCAAGAAAGTGTGTTATAACTTC
This sequence comes from Xyrauchen texanus, assembly GCF_025860055.1. Classification (NCBI taxonomy): domain Eukaryota; kingdom Metazoa; phylum Chordata; class Actinopteri; order Cypriniformes; family Catostomidae; genus Xyrauchen; species Xyrauchen texanus. The sequence goes on from NC_068289.1 coordinate 25,098,859, forward strand.
TGCATACATTAACTGATCTCGATGAAACTTTAGCAGTGTGTCACATGGATGTGACTATTGTGAGTCAAAGTTATAGCGCCACCAACTGGCAGAAGGAAGTGTGTCACTTTCAAAATGCTTTGAAATCACCCTCTTATGTCTCAAGTGAACAAACAGACCAACAGAAGGTCAGATATTTTGGTTTGAATGTGGAACACATTGCAAATGAAACTTTGAAGCTCCAAAAACCTCATAAAGGTAGCATATAAAGGGAGCAAATAGCAAGGAAGTGTGTTATAACTTCTGCATATATTAACTGATCTCGATGAAACTTCAGCAGTGTGTCACATGGATGTGACTATTGTGAGTCAAAGTTATAGCGCCACCAACTGGCAGAAGGAAGTGTGTCACTTTCAAAATGCTTTGAAATCACCCTCTTATGTCTCAAGTGAACAAACAGACCAACAGAAAGTCAGATATTTTGGTTTGAATGTGGAACACATTGCAAATGAACTTTGAAGCTCCAAAAAGCACATAAAGGGAGCTTAAAAGCAAGGTAGTGTGTTATAACTTCTGCATACATTAACTGATCTCGATGAAACTTCAGCAGTGCATTTAATTATAATTACATTAATAAACCTGTACAAAGACCTCCAGATAAATACTGGCCTTCTGGATTAACATGTTTAAGTGCTGCAAAAGATATTGACCTATGACATCCTATGACATTAAAAATTATTCTGCATTTGAATTACTTCATAGATGTGACTATTGTGGTTCACGGTCATAGACCCTGTCCCAAATGGCACACTTCATATGAATTTTCAGTCTTGTGTACTTATTTCGTGTGTCCTTTAACTCCATGAGACCATAGGGTGTCTCATTTTTCATTTTAGGTATAAAAAGGGTGCTCACGCATACTTTGTGGTAGATATGTGCCCTCGATGCGCACTTTTGCAGAGCCCACACTGAGGCAAGCTCTACAGCACACATCTTCTCGACAGTCAAAGCGAGGTTACGTTATTGCCCATCGTGCACAGCAACCCTAAAGGCACGGGGGTGGCGGTGCCACCGGCTTGGGCCCGCCATCGCTGCTTGCAGCTATATTTATTATTATTATTATTTATTTATTTTTTTACGAATTTTGGGGCACTTTTGGGGCTCTTAACGTGCTCGAAAACTCTTGAAATTTTGCACACGGGTCAGAACCCGCGGCCATTAGGGCTGGGCTGAAGCTGGTACCCGGGCGTGGCAGGGGGGCTCGACAGCGCCCCCTGGAACAGGGTCCAAAATCTTGGTCCATAAATCAAACACGCTTGCATGTAATAATATGAAACTCGGTACACATATAGATGTCATCATTTCATATATCCTTTATACTTTTACTTTTTACCTCAGGCCAACTTGAAATCGTCTGTTTAGGGTTTTTTGGAAAACGCATGCAATGGAATGTGAAATACTCCTCCTAGAGAATTCCACCAATCGCCACGAAACTCGGTCAGCATGAAGTCAAGATATTGAGGATGAAAAATAGACGGCAGATTTTTGATATCTCGAACGGTTTGGCCGTGGCGAGGAAACGAAATGATGGCACGAAAAGAGAAACAGGAAGTGTGTTATAACTTCTGCATACATTAATTGATCTCGATGAAACTTCAGCACTGTGTTCGCTGTAACAGGCCGATCGCATGGATGTGACTATTGTGAGTCAAAGTTGTAGCGCCACCAACTGGCAGAATGAAGTGTGTCACTTTTAAAATGCTTTGAAATCACCCTCTTATTTTTACCCGATTTACTTAAAAATTTAGGTGTATAATGTAAACACATGGCAGATGTAGACATGTGAAAGGATTATTGATATCTTCGATACTGTTGCCGCGGCAATGCTTCAAACTCGAATATTCTTTTTTTGATGCTTTTGAGACTCTTAGCATACTTGAAATTGCATGAAACTCGACAGACACATCACATTTATTAGCCAGTAGACATGTGCAAAGTTTCAGAAACGGGTGTGGTGCAGGGGCTCAGTAGCGCCACCTTTTGACAAAAGTGGGGCGGTTGCTTTACACTTTGACCCACAGTCACAAAACTCAGTAATTATATTGTTCTCATCGAGCCGGAGAACTTTCTAATTTACAGTCATTAGCTCAGACCAACAGAAAGTCAGATATTTTGGTTTGAATGTGGATGTTTTGGAGAATTTTCTCTCCCTCTCTCACTGACCCTACGTCTCTCTGTGTCTGTGGGGAGGGTGCTGATTTGGGTGATGAGTGAGAATGCTTTTATTTTTGTTTTTCAAGGTTTTGGGGCTCTTAACGTGCTCGAAAACTCTTGAAACTGCACACGGGTCAGAACCCGCGGCCATCAGGGCCGGGCTGAAAATGGTACCCGGGCGTGGCAGGGGGGCTCGACAGCGCCCCCTGGAATGGGATTCAAACACTTGTCCGTATATCAAACATGCTTGCATGTAATAATATGAAACTCGGTACACTTGTAGATCTCATCGGGCCGAACAACGTTCGTGCTCTAAGTTTTACGCCAGCCCAACAGGAAGTCTGCTATTATGGGTTGTTTGGAAACACATGCTCTGGAATTATATATATTCCTCCTAGAGAATGAATCCAATCGCCACCAAACTTGGTCAGCATGAAGTCAAGACATTGAGGATGCTACATTGTGGATGGATTTTTGATATCTCGAACGGTTTGGCCGAGGCGAGGAAATTAATTTAGGACTAAAAAAGGACACATAAAGTGTGTTATAACTTAATTACTTCTATCTACAGTTACAAAACTCGGCGTGTATATTGTTCTCGTCAAGCCTTTCTAATTTACAGTCATTAGCTCCGACCAACAGAAAGTCAGATATTGTGGTTTGAATGTGGATTTCTTGGAATTTTTCTCTCTCTGACAGACAGAGTGGCCCCTCCCGTTCTGTGTTTTTCTCTCTCTCTGTCTCTCTCTGACAAAGTGCCCCCTGCCAATTCTGTGTGTGTGTGTGTGTGTGTGGGGAGGGGAGGGGGAGGGAGCCGGACAACTTTCCAAATTTACAGTCATTAGTCCAACAGAAAGTCTGATATTTTGGTTTGAATGTGGAACACATTGCAAATGAAACTTTGAAGCTCCAAAAACCTCATAAAGGTAGCATATAAAGGGAACAAATAGCAAGGAAGTGTGTTATAACTTCTGCATATATTAACTGATCTCGATGAAACTTCAGCAGTGTGTCACATGGATGTGACTATTGTGAGTCAAAGTTATAGCGCCACCAACTGGCAGAAGGAAGTGTGTCACTTTCAAAATGCTTTGAAATCACCCTCTTATGTCTCAAGTGAACAAACAGACCAACAGAAGTCAGATATTTTGGTTTGAATGTGGAACACATTGCAAATGAACTTTGAAGCTCCAAAAAGCACATAAAGGGAGCTTAAAAGCAAGGTAGTGTGTTATAACTTCTGCATACATTAACTGATCTCGATGAAACTTCAGCAGTGCATTTAATTATAATTACATTAATAAACCTGTACAAAGACCTCCAGATAAATACTGGCCTTCTGGATTAACACATTTAAGTGCTGCAAAAGATATTGACCTATGACATCCTATGACATAAAAAATTATTCTACATTTGAATTACTTCATAGATGTGACTATTGTGGTTCACGGTCATAGACCCTGTCCCAAATGGCACACTTCATATGAATTTTCAGTCTTGTGTACTTATTTCGTGTGTCCTTTAACTCCATGAGACCATAGGGTGTCTCATTTTTCATTTTAGGTATAAAAAGGGTGCTCACGCATACTTTGAGGTTGATATGTGCCCTCGATGTGCACTTTTGCAGAGCCCACAATGATGCAAGCTCTACAGCACACATCTTCTCGACAGTCAAAGCGAGGTTACATTATTGCCCATCGTGCACAGCAACCCTAAATGCAACGGGGGTGGCGGTGCCACCAGCGACCCTAAAGGCACAGGGGTGGCGGTGCCACCGGCTTGGGCCCGCCATCGCTGCTTGCAGCTATATATATTATTATTTATATATATATATACATATATATATATATATATATATATATATATATATATATATATATATATTGTTTTTTTGTTTTCGGTTTTGTGTGTGTGTTATTATGTGGGACCACAGGGGTGTTCATTGGAGGTCAGTGTTGGATTGTATTTGTGGGGTTTGAATGTAAAATGTTGATTTCTGGTATATGTGTTTGGTTTTTCTTTGTCAAGTACATATGAATTAATAAAAAATGTTAATTACAAAAAAATTAAATACACATTTATCGGCCGAAAGCGATATGGCCCGAATACATCAAAATTAATTAACATGTCTCAGATGGCTCCTTCACGTGCAAGCAGGAAATTCTCGGCTCTGCCGTGGCTTGAGAAACTAATCAGCCAAATGGGAAAATTTATGAGCAGATGACGATAATTAAAAAATTCAGAATATTGTCCGATTTATCAGCCTCTGAAATATATTGGTTGACCATTAGTGTCAAGTTTTCATGGCTTCTGAGGTGTAGGTTTTTAGACAAAAGACCACACTAATGTAATGAGACACAGACCTAGAAAAACTCCCCATTTTTCTTACAGAAGTCCAACCTTTAATGCTACGTACAGCTGAGGTCCTCTGCTTCCCCTGAACAATTAGAGTACAAATAGATTCACAAGCTCCTCATTTCCTAGACAATCACAGTAATGAGCAACCTGCAGCTGCACTAATGGGCCATTATTACTCACATGAAGAAAGTGATGACACAATAACACTTTGCATTATATTTTACCCATTATAGTGAACACAGAGACATACAATTACTGTCATAGTTTCTGTCTGCATGTGCACAGTTCAATAAGGAGGTGCCATTACCCATCTTTTTCAAGTAATTTAAAGACGTTTTTTTAGGCTGTTTTCAAACTTGGTTAAATTGCTTGGTTCAGCCACCTCCCCCTCTTTTCACATTGTATGTTTGGGTCCAAATCAGTGTCAGAAATTAACCAGGGTTTGGGGCAAAAATACCACAGAATATGTCAATAATGCCCTATACTGTATATTTTAAATGTAGGGACACTAAATGTATGCTTTTATGTGGTATTGTATCTTTACACAGAATTTTGAGCAGGCAAAGATCCTGTTAGTCTGCACTCAGATGTGTTAAGACACCTTTAGGACAGATTGCATTACAACTGCAAACTGTACTGGAGTTCACATGAACCGTTTGCTGGTGCACACCTGATTTCAGAAACCCCTTTCTCACTAACCCAACGAACTGAACTCGGTCAAACTCGGTCCATGGCAAATCACTAGTGTGAAAGCACCCTTCAATTTTTCTTCCTGTTCCAAACACCACTGAGGTTCACCTTACCCTGTGGTGATACTGAAGCACATAGTGCATGCAATACGAGACACAGGTTCTGATCCCATAGAAACCAGAAAGTCATCGCATTCACATAAACATTGGTGAACGAGATTCTTTCACTCTAAAAAATACATTTGAACTTTGACGGTGAAATTTAGGGTTTGAGTTAGGGAGTGTTGTTAAAAAAATAACTGTTGACTGTTTTGCTTCATTTACAACTAACAATTCAACTTGCTTTTGGGACCACCCTGTGGATGTTTCACCTCAACAACACTTCTAGCTTTGTTCACTGGGGCAGTAGATCAAATATTGGTAAGCATAGACCGATTTCAGCAACAGAACTTTTAATCTGGTGTTGCTGAATTCACAGTGTGATAAGTCTGATCACCCTGTAGGATCAGGGAGCACCCTGCCTATTAAGCGACCTATGTGGATGCATAGAGCCCCTGGGGCAACTAGGGGCCCCCCTACCACGGGTTCAGCATAGGAAAATAATTATTTGCAATAAGACTAAATAGCACTGGGCACAAACTGGGCTCTATGCAAGCCAACAGTCCGATGGAACCTATCAAATCTATTTAAAATATTAAATACACTTTGAAGAAAAGACATGCAGAGATAAGTATGTGAATTCGACCTTCCTTAGCTTAAGATCTGATGTGATGACATTAGTTAGACAGCTGGTTATTTGCATGGGCGAATCATGTTGAAGTCCCTCTTTTGCCAATTATACTATTCTCCCCTTATCAAGACAGACAGTGGCTGTACATTCCATCAGTAAGTCATCTGCTCGGCATCTCACAGGCTGGTGGAAAGCGAGGGTAATGGCGGTGACTCAGTTACCCTTTTCCTGGACCTGGAGAGAACGCTCTAAAGCCAAGCTCCGCATTTAAATACTGCAGTGACGAGGTACCATTACGTGACACATCAGGTGCATTTCTTCCAACTGCCAGTGTAAAGTTCAGTCACAATACTTATACTAGGCCTACATACACTGATGTTTTTAGATTATAATTTATTATACACCAGGGCGCAAATAGCATATTTACTGTAAGTGTAAATATCCTCTACTGTAGCCTACCATACCTTAATTTGGTAATTTAATTATTTCTTATTCATTTGCACATAAATTCATTAAACATATTTATTAATTTGTGCATGTGATATGTGTTTATTTGTTTAAAAAGTGAAGTTCTTTTTTTGTACTTCTGAAGTAGATATAACTGTGCTGATAATCTACAGTTGATAGTTATGCATTTTTAAGCTTAATGCTTTTGAACAAATAACTGTATTTGCACAATTTATACTTGCTTAGCTTTTGATGTTGGGTGTGTTTGGATAGGTATACCTGTACTGTAGGTAGCTGGCCCCATTTTGAAAATCTGTTTAGGGCCCCCAAAATGCTGGCCGACTGGAGTTTTTTTTTTTTGCCATTATGACCGACTGAATATATGGAATATATATTTTTCACTAAAATGACATCCGGAAGGCACATTAAATGAGCCATTATTTGCAGTGTAGACAGCCAGACTTTGTAATGTTAATCGTGCGACAGGTTGTAAGTTAGGTTAGTAATTCCATTTCTTGCTTAAGAAGAGAAATTCCTCAGTTTAATTGATACAAATGGATTCACTTGTATTGTTCACCTCATTGTGTTCTTGTCCATTGTTTTTACTCAATAAAATGAATATTTGAGGTTGGTGCTTTCTGTCTTCACACAGTGACTGAACCAGACACATGGGTTTAACATTTTACTATCTCCTAGTGTAGTCCCTGTGTCTTCAGGGACAGGTGGTATAGCGGTATATCTCCTCATGTTGCTGAAATTCTGTATAAATCTTAAGAGGCTGAAGCCTACACTGTGAAAGCTACTCAGTGTAATGAGACAGGTCTTGCCAGAGCAGACTCTCAGCTCTTTTGACACTGCTGTCAGAATATTTGCTGCTAAAGCATATATATCTCCAATAGTCCAAACCAGTTCTTGGGCTCTTAATGGCTGCAGTCACAGCTTTGGCCTAAGCTTATTGCTGATGTTTATAGAGACTTTACTGCAATGTTTGGGATCCTGAGGTTTTTATAAAAAATAAAAAAAAAAGAACTTTCTTTATAATATGACTATTTCAAACTAAATGTAATGCATGCATAATGAAATGCATACCATAATTCTACAATTTTGATCACCTGTGACTTTTATTTCAATGTCGAGGGACAAAGCTCCCGAAAAATTACTGTAGAGCAGAGGAGGGCAGGGCCGGGCTGGACTTTATTAGGAACACCATGGTCCTAATAAAGTGCCTGATGTGGTCTTCTGCTGTTGTAGCCCATCCGCTTCAAGGTTTGACGGGTTGTGCATTCTGAGTGGTTATCTGAGTTACCATAGCCTACCATCAGCTCAAACCAATCTGGCCATTCTCTGTTGACCTCTCTCATCAACTATGCATTTCCATCCACAGAACTGCCACTCACTGGATGTTTTTTGGTTTTGGCACCATTCTGAGTAAACTCTAGAGACTGTTGTGCATGAAAATCCCAGGAGATCAGCAGTTACAAAAATACTCAAACCAGCCAGTCTGGCACCAACAATAATGCTATGGTCGAAATCACTGAGATAAATTTTATACTCATTCTGATGGTTGATATGAACATTAACTGATGCTTATAACCCGTATCTGCATGATTTTATGCACAGCTGCCACACGATTTGCTGATTAGATAATCGAATGAAAAAGTAGGTGTACAGGTGTTCTTTTATAAAGCGTGTGAGTGTATATGCAACATGATATCATTTATTGAGCTGAGATTTAATGGTAGACTGTATGAATGTGAATGTTAAGCTGTTGTCATATTTTCCAAATACTAATACCAAAGCATAATACCAAAGGTTGGAGTTTCATTGCAGGCTTTCCTCAGGATCAGGCTGAACATAAAAGTGCAGAAATCGGGGACAATGTAATGATGTTAAACATGGATGTTATTTGATAAGAGATGGAGGTGTTTTCCTCTAAACATTTTAGAACATTAACTACTTTACAATTTTTAATTGTATTTCCTTAGAATTGGATAACGCTATTATTTGAACTGTACAGAGCAGGCTGCCTCTATATACCACTATGAGCTGCAATTATTGCTGTTTGTTAGATGATGTATACTCCTCAAAATATTACTGCACCGACAGTGCTCCCCAGTTTGAATTAAATGTTTGAAAATCCTCTCTGCATACAGTTCGGTGGATTATGGGTTCATGGTTTAAAAGAAGCAATGCTCTACCACAGTTTATATGTTGTAGGCCTACATCATGATTGTAACTAATTTCAGCATTTTAAGTTATCATATTTCAAATTTGTTTGATTTATTTTTGAATAATTTCAAGACATCTTGTGGCCCAAATAATAGAACTTATAACGTCTAGGTTACGTATGTAACCCCGATGGAGGGAACGAGACGTTGTGTCAGAGAAGCGACACTAGGGGTCTCTCTTGAGCGCCGATATTCACCTCTGAACTATGAAAAAAGGCCAATGACAGTTGGCAACCAGTATTTTCATGTCCCGCCCCCGGACATATGGGTATTTAAGCGGCGTAAATACGGGAGTTCATTCAGGATTTTTCTGAAGAGCCGGAAATGGTCCGGCCACAACAGTGGCTCGGCTCAGCGACGTGGCAGGGGAGATACAACGTCTCGTTCCCTCCATCGGGGAACGGAGGTTACATACGTAACCTAGACGTTCCCCTTCTGTCGCTCTCTCCACGTTGTGTCAGAGAAGCGACACTAGGGGTCCACTTAAAAAGTGCCATGCGCTGAGCCGTGTACGTGAACTGCTGATACAGGAGCGAGCAGGTATTCTTACGTCCAGAACGACCAACTGTATCAGGCTGCACATACCCTTCCCCAATGCCCCATTTAAGCCATCAGTCTCCTTATCGTTACCCTGGAGGGGGGAACAAGGTGATGGCCGCCAACCTGGGAACGGGCCAGCCTGGCTGGGCCTCTTTTCTCTCTATGTTTCTCGCATAGAGCAACTACGGCCGGGGCCCTTACACGCATTGAGGGAAGGGGGTCTTAGCCCTCATTCAGGGTGGAGAAGACCCTGCTGAGGCCACACCTACCCGGGAGGGGAGGCAAATTTTTGTTGCAAATACATCAGATGGCCTAACTTAGGACCTATGTGGAAAAGTTGGTGCGGTGGTAGATCCAGCCTCGTAGAGGGGGGAAGCATACAGCACGGCGACCGAGGCAGCTGTAACTGCCTAAGGGAGACACGGGGGTCCGCTCGTGAGGGGACAGTACCGTGGCATTACACACAGGGGGAGTCCGAACAGGAGGCCTTACCTGCGGAGCACCTATACCAGTACAGGGTAGCTTGAGGTACCCGCAGTGGTTTGGGTCGGCGAGTTCCTCCGCTGAACTGCGGACCCACGAGGGCTAGGGAGGAGTCAACCAGCGACCCAAAAGATGGGATCTCCTAGGAAAGGAGGCACACTGTTTTCCCTTGGTTAGGGGGAAAGGGCGCTAGGTGCAAGCGGTTCACCCGGTCAGATCGTCGGCGTGCTACCGAGTTCTACGGGCTCGGACCTGAGAAAACACGGGACGATACTGATTCAACTCGGAGATTATAGAATCTCGCAAAAGTGTTAAGTGTTGCCCAGCCCGCTGCTCTACAGATGTCTGCTAGGGCGGTGCCCCTAGCCAGTGCCCACGAGGACGCAACACTCCTGGTGGAGTGAGCTCGGACCCGCAGGGGGGGCATGGCCTGGGTGTGATAAGCCAAGGAAATGGCGTCGACAACCCAGTGGGCGAGTCTCTGCTTGGAGACAGCGTTCCCTTTCAGCTGTCCCCCGAAGCAGATGAAGAGCTGCTCAGAGCGTCTAGTGCTCTGTGTGCGGTCCAGATAGATACGTAAAGCACGTACTGGACACAGCAGTGAAAGGGCTGGGTCTGCCTCCTCCCGGGGCAGCGCTTGCAGGTTCACTAGTTGATCCCTGAAGTGTGTGGTAGGAACCTTGGGCACATAGCCCGGTCGCGGTCTTAAGGTCACGGAAGTGTCTGCCGGACCGAACTCCAGGCAAGAGTTGCTAACAGAGAACGCTTGCAGGTCCCCTACCCTCTTGATGGAGGCGAGCGCGATCAGCAGTGCGGTCTTGAGAGAGAGGGCCCTGAGTCCAACTGAGTCTAGCGACTCCAAGGGGGGTCTCTGGAGTCCCGTGAGGACAACCGAGAGATCCCAGGAGGGGAACAGGTTAGGCCGGGAGGGAGTCAACCTCCGGGCACCTTTTAGGAACCTGAAAATTAAGTCGTGCTTACCAAGAGACTTGCCGTCTACCGTGTCGTGGTGGGCCACGATAGCGGCGACATACACCTTGAGGGTGGAGGGGGACAGCCTCCTCTCCAGCCTCTCCTGTAGAAACACGAGCACTGACCTAACCACGCACTTCTGTGGGTCTTCGGCTCGGGAAGAACACCAGTCTGCGAACGGGCGCCACTTTAGGGCGTAAAGATGCCTGGTCGAAGGGGCTCTGGCTTGGTTGATAGTGTCTATGACGGCTGGTGGTAGGCCGGCTAAATCTTCCGTGTCCTGTCCAGGGGCCAGATGTGGAGTATCCAGAGGTCTGGGTGCGGATGCCAGAGCGTGCCCCATCCCTGAGAAAGAAGATCCTTCCTCAGGGGAATTCGCCAGGGAGGGGCTGTCGTGAGGAGCGTGAGATCTGAGAACCACGTCCGGGTGGGCCAGTAGGGGGCCACCAGAGTGATTTCTCCTCGTCCTACCTGACCTTGCATAGCACCTGTGCAAGAAGGCTCACTGGGGAAAAGCGTACTTGCGCAGCCCCGCGGGCCAGCTGTGCGCCAGAACATCTGTCCCAAGGGGAGCCTTTGTGAGGGCATACCAGAGCAGGCAGTGGGAGGTTTCCTGGGAGGCAAACAGGTCTACCTGGGCCTTGCCGAACATTTCCTAAATCAGCTGAACCGACTGGGGATGGAGCCTCCACTCTCCGCCGGGCAAGCTTTGTCTTGATAGAGCGTCCGCTATCACATTGAGGTTGCCGGGATGTGAGTGGCGTGCAGTGACTTGAGTCGCTGCTGGCTCCAAAGGAGGAGACGACGGGCGAGCTGTGACATGTGGAGGGAGCGTACTCCGCCTTGGCGTTTTATGTAGGCTACCACCGTGGTGCTGTCTGTCCTGACTAGGACGTGCTTGCCGCGAATTAATGGAAGAAACCTCTTCAGGGCAAGAAAAACAGCTAGCAGCTCTAGGCAGTTGATGTGCCAGCGCAGCGGGCCTCGGTTCCACCGGCCTGCAGCTGCGCGCCCGTTGCACACGGCGCCCCAACCCAGTTTGGAGGCATCGGTCATAACCAGAACACGTCGGGACACCTGCTGCAAGGGTACTCCTGCCCTTAGAAAGCAGAGGTCTGTCCAGGGTTTGAAGGCTTGGCGGCAGGTAGTGGTAACTTTCACGTTTTGCGTGCTGCGGTGCCATGCTCATCTCGGGACTCGAGTCTGGAGCCAGTGCTGAAGTGGTCTCATATGCATCAACCACAGCGGCGCGACTGCCGCGGAGGATGCCATATGCCCCAGGAGCTGTTGGAAACGTTTTAAAGGGACCACGGTGCCTGGCTTGAAGGAAGCAAGGCATTCCAGCACTGACTGAGCACGCTCATTGGAGAGACGTGCTGTCACTGAGACTGAATCTAACTCCAACCCGAGAAAAGAGATGCTCTGGACCGGGGTGAGCTTGCTCTTCTCCCAGCTGACCTGAAACCCCAAACGGCCGAGGTGCTTGAGCACCTGGTCTCTGTGTGCGCATAGTAATTCCCGCGAGGAGGCCAGAATGAGCCAATCCTTGAGGTAATTGAGTATGCATATGCCAGCTCCTCAGAGCGGGGCAAGAGCCGCCTCTGCGACCTTCGTGAAGATGCGAGGGGACAGAGACAGGCCGAAGGGGAGGACTTTGTACTGATACGCCTGGCCGTCGAACGCGAACCGCAGAAAGGGTCAATGTCGAGGGAGAATCGAGACGTGGAAGTACGCGTCCTTCAGGTCTATCGCTGCGAACCAATCTAGATGCCAGACGCCAGATAGAATTTGTTTCTGGGTGAGCATTTTGAACGGGAGTTTGGACAAGGTCCGATTGAAAACTCGCAAGTCCAAGATCGGTCGTACGCCGCCGCCTTTCTTGGGTACAAAGAAGTAAGGGCTGTAGAAACCCTTCTTCGTTTTGGTTGGAGGGACAGGCTCTATCGCATCCTTGATTAAAAGGGAGGCGATTTCTTCACGCAGGGACTGAGCGTGTCTGTCGTGCACTGCGGAGAAACGAACGCCCACGAAGGGGGGCGGAGACCTGGCAAACTGAATTGCGTAACCGAGTCGAATGGTCCGGTGCAGCCATCGCGACGGGTTGGGCAGTGAAAGCCACGCCTCTAAGCTCCTTGCTAGGGGCACCAAGGGGACAGGGATTTTGGACGTACCCGGCGGGGCTTCGCAGCGGTGCGGAACAGGTAACGCGGCTTTGGGGGGCAACGTGGCACCCCGAGGCTCTGGTGCTGAGAGCAAACTCAAAGCACTTACCTTGCTCCACGCACCTGGCGGGGGCGGATTCGTGACTGCGGAGGAGGTCCGACACTGGCGTCCTCTGGACTCGTCTGAACCGGCCAGCAGGGGAACAGTCGTGGGGCTGAGGGCGGGGGCACCGCATCCAGGAAGCCGGGACTGTTGAGGCATGAAAGCAGAGTGCCGTGAGAACGGCATTTGCGGGCCATATGACCCAGAGGTAAAGGAAATAGCTCTTTTTTTGAGAATTTGGGTACCGCAGCCCCTGTTGAGGGGTGCGGCAAATGAAAAAAACAAAAGATTCTCCTCCCGGTCCTCCACCGGGGGACGGAGCGGTCTTACCACCTCCGGAGCTAACTTCTTGCACTCTGGGTCTCAGGAGCACCTGGGAGCCTTCCGGGTCCTCGATGGGGTCCGTGAGACAGGGGGCGTACGCTTCCCGCGGTTTGCTCGACGCCGGGGCTGAGAGCTGGGCCCAGGTTGAGGCAGAGCAGAAGGTCTTCTGGCCACGGGAGGACGCCCTCGGCGAGCAGATGGGGCCTGGGCCGTGGCGGCAGGCTTGCGGCAGGCTTGCGGCGAGGCGTGATCCAAGATGGCGGCAGCGGCCACTCCGGATCCACAATGGTGCTATTTTTGTTAAAAAAGCCCGACTTTTGCAACACAGGGACATTGGAGCAACCGGTGTTCGTGTCTACCATCGCCAGACACTACTGAAATATAAGACTCATGTACAAACCAAGCTGCATGATGACCTGCAGGAGGCGCTACGCGTACTCGGCTTGCTGCGGAGACCAGGCCTCCAGCCCTTGGCGTCGCCTGATGCCGGTGGCCGGGGGAGAGGACGTCGTAAGTGGTGTGCGAGAAAGCGGAAGCGCGGAAAGAGGGCGGGGTCCATGCTAGGCTAAAAACAAACCCTAGCCGGCCGGCTCTCCGTCTATCCTGCTCTCAAATGTTTGCTCCCTGGACAATAAACTGGACTATATCCGACTCCAGCAGGCTACGCAGCGTGAGTTTAGAGACTGCTGCGTCTTTGTTTTCACGGAGACGTGGCTCAGCGACAGAGTTCGGATGCCGCCATTCAGCTAGATGGGCTCGCCTCGTTTCGTGCCGACAGAAATACAGCTCTCTGCGGTAAGACTCGCGGTGGTGGCTTGTGTGTTTACATCAACACGGAATGGTGCAAGAACTCTATGCTAGTCTGTAGTTACTGTTCATCGCTGTTGGAGCTTGTGACTGTTAGATGCAGACCTTTTTATCTACCACGGAATTCACCACTGTTTGCATAACTGGAGTTTACATTCCCCAGCGCTAACGCTAAGGAAGCGCTCTGTGAACTGTATGGGGCTATGAGCGAACTGCAGAACGCTCACCCCGATGGACTGTTTATTGTCGCCGGAGATTTCAACCATGCAAATCTCAAGACAGTGCTCCCTAAATTCCATCAGTATGTGGACTTTGCAACGAGAGGTGCTGAACGCGCTTGATCTTGTTTACACAAACATCCCAGGCGCGTACCGGGTGGAGCCCCGCCCCCACCTCGGCTACTCAGACCACATCTCTGTTATGTTAATTCCAGCATACAGACCGCTCGTCAGACGCACAAAACCGCTTCAGAAGCAGGTGAAAACCTGGCCAGCAGGAGCCATCTCTGCTCTTCAGGACTGTTTTGAGTGTACTGACTGGCACATGTTCAGGGAGGCTGCAACATATGGCGATTCTACCAACTTGGAGGAATACACAGCATCAGTGACCAGCTACATCAGCAAGTGCATTGATGATGTCACTTTCTCCAAGACCATCACCACACGCTCCAACCAGAAGCCGTGGATGACTGCGGAGGTGCGCACGCTGCTGAGGTCCCGAGACTCCGCCTTCAGAGCAGGCGATACGGCAGCCCTAAGAACAGCTAGGGCCAAACTGTCACGGGCAATCAGAGGCAAAGCGCGCACACGCCCAGAGAATCCACAGTCACTTCCAGGACAGCAGTGACACGTGGCGCATGTGGCAGGGCATCCAGGCCATCACCAACTACAGGACAACATCAGTTGCCTGTGACAAAGATGCCTCCCTTCCAGATGCGCTGAACGACTTCTACGCTCGGTTTGAAGTGCAGAACGACGTGATGGCGAGGAAGTGAACCCCTCCTCCCAACGACCAGGTGCTCTGTCTTACCACGGCAGATGTGAGGAAAACTCTACGTAGAGTCAACCCACGGAAGGCTGCTGGACCAGACAACATTCCTGGCAGAGTGCTCAGAGGATGTGCAGACCAGCTAGCAGATGTTCTTACCGACATCTTCAACATCTCTCTGAGCAGCGCCGTCGTTCCAACGTGCTTCAAGGCCACCACCATCATCTCCATGCCAAAGAAGTCTTCAGTGTCTTGCCTCAACGACTACCGTCCCGTCGCACTTACACCCATCATCATGAAGTGCTTCGAGAGACTCGTCATGAGGCAGATTAAGACCCAGCTGCCCCCCTCACTAGACCCACTGCAGTTTAAGTATCGTTCAAACCGTTCAACGGATGATGCCATCACCACAACCCTCCATCTGGCCCTCACCCACCTAGACAATAAGGACTCATACGTTCGAATGCTGTTCATAGATTTCAGCTCAGCATTCAACACAATCATTCCCCAGCACCTGATTGGAAAGCTGAACCTGCTGGGCCTGGACACCTCCCTCTGCAACTGGATCCTGGACTTCCTGACTGGGAGACCTCAGTCAGTCCGGATTGGGAACAGCATCTCCACCACCACCACACTGAGCACTGGGGCCCCCCAGGGCTGTGTGCTCAGTCCACTGCTGTTCACTCTGCTGACTCACGACTGTGCAGCAATGCACAGCTCGAATCACATCATCAAGTTCGCTGATGACACGACCGTGGTGGGTCTCATCAGCAAGAACGACGAGTCAGCATACAGAGAGGAGGTGCAGCGGCTAGCACCGTCTATACTTTCTTCGAAGGCTGAGGAAAGCACATCTCCCAACCCCCATCCTCACTACATTCTATAGAGGGACTATTGAGAGCATCCTGAGCAGCTGCATCACTGCCTGGTTTGGGACTTGCACCGTTTCGGACCGCAAAGCCCTGCAGAGGATAGCTGAGAAGATCATTGGGGTCTCTCTTCCCTCCATCAAAGACATTTACAAAAAACACTGTATCCGCAAAGCAACCAGCATTGTGGACGACCCCACACACCCCTCACACAAACTCTTTACCCTCCTCCCGTCTGGCAAGAGGTACCGAAGCATTCGGGCCCTCACGGCCAGACTGTGTAACAGCTTCTTCCCCCAAGCCATCAGACTCCTCAATACTCAGAGACTGGTTTGACACACACGTGTCCTGAGTTGCACTTTAATTACTGTCACTTATAACTGTCTGCTGCCTCAATAACTGCTATGTGCATAGAACATTATTTCATAGTATGTTATGTTTACATTTTTAGAAACTGTCATCTTTTTGCACTGAGTACTGGTCGGCACTGCACTGTCTATTGTCCTGTTCATTGTCAGAAATTTGTTGTACTGTCCTGTACTTTTTGCACATGTTTGCACGTGCACTTTATATAGGTATATATAGGTTTTTTATATAGGTATTTTATTTCGCTGTGTTGTCTCATGTGGTCCTGTGTTGGTCCTTTGTTGTTTTTATGTCGCACCATGGTCCTGGAGGAACGTTGTCTCGTTTTGCTGTGTACTGTACTAACTGTATATGGTTGAAACGACAATAAAAACCACTTGACTTGAAATGGCCTCCGTCTGCTTCTTCACCAGGGAGAACTGCTGGGCGAAGTCCTCAACGGTGTCGCCGAAGAGGCCGAACTGGGAGACAGGGGCGTTGAGAAAGCGAGTCTTGTCGGTTTCACGCATCTCAACCAAGTTCAGACATTTCTGACGTTCCTGGACCACCAGTGTGGCCATCGCCTGCCCGAGCGCCTGCGCTGTGACCTTCGTTGCTCTCAGGGCGAGGTCGGTCGCTGAGCACAGTTCCTGCAGCGTGTCGGGATCAGGGCCACCCCCGTGCATGTTTCGCAGTGCCTTGGCTTGGTGGACGTGCAGGAGAGCCATGGCATGCAGGGCGGAAGCGGCGTGTCCGGTAGCGCTGTAGGCCTTCGCGGTGAGTGAGGATGTTGCTCTACAGGACCGGGAATGGAGTACAGGGCGACCCCGCCAGTTGGTAGTGCTTCCGGGGCATAGGTGGAGCGCAACAGCCCTATCCACCTGGGGAATCGGCGTGTATCCTCCGTGGCGCGTTCCGCAGTCGAGGGTGGCGAGGGCGGATGAGCAGGTGGCGGTGCGACGAGTGGAGAGGGGTGCTCTCCTCGAAGACGTCAGCTCATCATGCACCTCCGGTAAGAATGGAACCGGGGGGGGGGGCGAGGCTTTGAGCGTGTATCGCCGCTTCCGCCCTGCATGCCATGGCTCTCCTGCACGGTTGTAAGCAAGCTGCGACCGCAACGTTGTCATGGTCATGTTCTCGCAATGAGAACATGAACCATCCACAAACGCAGCCTCGGTGTGATCGCTACCCAGACACACGAGACAACGCCTGTGGCCGTCGGAAGCGGAGAGTACTCTACCGCATCCAGGAACAACACAGGGGCGGAAAGGCATCTTTAAAAAGACGCGTCCTTAAAAGGACGTTCAATGCCGCTGTGTTTTTGCTCTTTTAGAGGAAATTATTCTTTTAAATAAAATCACTCTTTTATGAAGAAAAAGAACTCGTAAGAGATCTTTATTATCTGCACTGTCGAAGCGCTCAGGGGCAGGAAGTGCACAGCCGTGCAAACAGGAGAAAGCCGCTGTTGTGCGCCGTAGAATCCAACAGCATGCAGCAGAGGGATAGCAGGAACGCGGTGTGTACACGCAGCAGTTGCAGACACAACCATCGGCTCCGAAGAAATTTTCTGAATGAACTCCCGTATTTACGCTGCTTAAATACCCGTATGTCCGGGGGCGGGACATGCAAATACTGGTTGCCAACTCTCATTGGCCTTTTTTCATAGTTCAGAGGAGAATATCGGCACTCAAGAGAGACCCCTAGTGTCGCTTCTCTGACACAATGTGGAGAGAGCGACAGAAGGGGAACAGGACATTTGAGATATCTTTCCTGTGTTTATATTGCAATAGAACAGATGTCAAAATGAACCAATACACTTTCAGTTATTAAGATTATGGAGGTCATGAAAGGCTATTTTTGTTATTCAACATTATGATTGGCCTGCAGCCCCTCAAATACACCATATTTGAAATTCAATCAGAAGAGAATGAACAAGCTCCACATTATAAAAACACATTTCAGGGTTTACACATGACACACATCCAACACACTGCATCCAAATATATTAAACTGTTCATCTCAAGCGCAACTGTTAACTCTCAGCACCATAAACTATCAAACAGTCATAATCTTTGAAATATTCATGAATGGAACTGTTTACTTATGGCTTTGCAATAGGGTCCAAGTGTTTTTAACTGCCACATCCTTCAATAACAGCTGAAATACGCTGAGGACACAACCAAATGATGCACATACATAGTCCAAAGCACGGTGTGAACTAGACATACGCACATCCAGTTTCCAGTATAATCCTGCACTGAAATACACCGGAAACGCATCAAAGATGGCCATCTAGTGCTTGTTTAAATACACTACAACTAAAATAGGGCAGATAGGCGTGAGAACACGTCCATGATAGTTTGCGCTTAAAACAGCAAGAGGCACAGCAGCCGAATGAAACTGAATGGCTTCCTTTTCAGAGTTGTAACTTGACACAGCGTCTTTTAAAAGCAGCCTGAGATACATGAAAATAGTCATAGATGTCTGTCTAGTGCATGTTTATATACAATACAAAAATAATAAAAAGAATAGTCCAGAGAGGTCCCCATTGGTGTTCAGAAATATATTTTGCCACGCTAGGCCTTTCTGTCCTACTCTCTCTCAGTTTATGAGCTGAAACGCAAGGGTGCAATAATGTGAAGTAGGCATTGATGTTTTTTCGCTGTAGAGATGGTCCTGAATTAATGGGCCGCCTAGTGACATAGGGAAGTCGCAGAAGTAGAGAATGCAATGTTTTTGCTGCTTGGTTTCAAATAACACTTGTATTGCAGTGTGGGGGGGGGGGGGTTACAATTTGTGTTCTGCAATTTACAGGATGTTTTTTTTTAATAGTAGAATGACTTCTTATGTCAAAGTATCAAGGAAAATTTTATTCCTCATGATCTGACCCCTTTAATGCAAGAAACCTCTTGCACTACTTTCGTTCAAGCCTGTCACATGATACCCCATTCTATGTGGTATTCCAGTCTATACCAATCTTTATTTTTACTGTCTTTTATTTTGTAAGAATGCTAGTGTGGTGCAAATTTAGTGTTGCAGATGTCAGTGTTGCTGCAAACAGGGATTTACTCCCCTCTTGGTGCTCTCCTGAAGCCCTATTTATTTGACAGATTGACAGAGAAAATGCCAGCTCAGAGGCTTCCTGCATGTTATTTTTCAATCGTGATCATTCAGGCCTAACCAAAGGTATCTGTACAAAATAAGTCAGTACAAGCATGATTCATCACTGCCTAACAATGAAATGTCATGATATTTCCTTATTAGGCTTGGCCCTGCTGACAGGTAAATGATGGGGCAAGTGGGCAAACGGCTGTAGGGAAGTGTCCAAAATAGAGTCACCTTCATAACGCCTAATCTGATCAGTGGACCTGTGGCTGACCAACCTGATGGCAACAGTATTGCTCAATTCCTCAGACAATTTTGTTGTACCCTACAGGCAATGTCCATGAAAATACTGCAGCACCCAAACAATAAGTGTAAAAATGCTTTAGACAGGACCCCAAAATTGTTCTGACTGTGTAAACAATATTGTCCTGTGGTCAGACTTTTTAATATTTTTTGTTGTTTTTGTTGTTGTTGCAGTTTACAGATGCATGGTATTCCAAAAAAATATTTTATCTTTGTCTCAGATGTTTCTCCTAAAATTCCTTAGCAGAAATAAAACTGACGAATGAGACAATTGTTGACAATTAGCATAGCTATGTGAAAATATGTGAACATTTATTGAGAAATTGAATGTGAGGTTTCACATTGTAATCTCTGACTTCTGATAGGGAAATCTAAACAGTTTGTTACATTGCTAAGATCTGAGAGCTCTCCTTAAACTCTACATTTGAGGTTGCTAATTACTGATTTCTCTCTTCCTTTGCATCACATCTGGCAACTTTAATGTGGAGCTGTAAATGTTGCTCTAAAATGGTCTTTGGTGTGTTTTTATATTTTCTTGACATGCTTTGAGTGGTTCTGAAGTGGTTTTGGGAGCTCAGTGCTTGAAAACAGAGTATGATCTCAGTGAGCAGATTGCCGTCCAGATTGCATCTTAAATTTGCATTTTTATAAATAGGCGGCTCTATGTGATGGCTTCCATTTGCATGATCATTTGATATGTCTGCCTAAGCTGAGCACAACTTTAAAAAATTTTCTGATTTTTAAATATCATCATAGAATCGTTACTGAACAACTTTCCATCACTATGGATTTAGCGGCTTAATTATTACTGTCTCTCAAACAAGGTGACGATACCAATCGAGCAGTCTACAGCATTTCTACAGTCTCAACAAGGTTTTTAATTGGGGAGATATTGCGTATGTTATCATTTTGGACTCAACGAGCCTGTGAAATCCTGTCTGCCTGGAGGCAGATTTGAACTTTGCCTAATGGAAATCATTGATAATGCCTTGAGGCTCACATTCTCTCCTTACACTGTGGGGTATATTAGTAATCCTTTGCCGCTGTCAGTGGCCACACTTGCCACGGTCCATGAGCCAGCGGCCAAGCCTGCCATGATCCACGAGCCAGCATCCATGCCTGCCACGGTCTATGAGCCAGCGCCCACGCCTGCCACGGTCCGCGAGCCAGCGCCCACGCCTGCCACGTTCAACAAGCCAGCGCCCACACCTGCCACAGTCAAAAAGCCAGTGCCTGAAGCTTCGACCTTCCCAGAGCCAGCACCTGAAGCCTCGACGATCCCAGTGCCAGTGTCCTCGGAGTCTGTTCCCACAGCAGTGCTCCTGGCCGTCCGGAAAAATGAGGATGAGAAGGGCTCCTGCTCCCCTGTCACTCTCTGTGCTCATGACCACAGAGGCCATTTCCCTCTCACTGCCTGTGCCCACGGCCACAAAGGTCGTACCCCTGTCACTGCCAGTGTCCAACTAAGGAGGCCGGTCCCCTGAAACTGCCACTGCCAATGCTCTTGGCCACAGAGGCCGTTCCCCTTTCACTGCCTGTACTTCTGACCACGGAGGCTGTCGACGAGCCTGTCCAGTTCCCTGAGGCTGTCAAAGAACCTGTCTTGTTCCCTGCAGACATTGACTCTGTCCTGTTCCCTGAGGCTATCGATGAGCCTGTCCAGTTCCCTGAGGCTGTTGACAAGCCTGTCCATTTCCCTCAGGTTGTTGACGAGCCAGTCCAGTTCCCTGTGGCTGTCGAAGAGCCTATCCAATTCCCTCTTTCAACGAGACTGTCCAGCCCTCGGAGACCTTTGAGACCTCCATGGCTCTGCCCCTTGAATACTTCTGAGCCTCTGAGCCCTCTGAGTTCCCTGCTGCCTTGCTCCCTAATGCCCTAACCTCTTAGTCCCGTAGTGCCCTAACCTCCTTGGTCTGATCCAAGATGGCGGCGCGGTAGCACGCAGCTGCCACTCCTGATCCAAAATGGTGCTATTTTTGTGACTTAGCCTGACTTTTACAGCACATGGACATTGGAGCAACTGGTGTTCATGTCTTCCATTGCCAGACACTGTTAAAATATAAGATTCAACAAACAAGTTGCTACACGAACTAGGCTTGCTGAGGAGATCAGGCCTCCAGTCCTCGGTGTCGCCTGTTGCCGGTGCCTGGGGGAGGGGACGTCATAAGCAGTGTGTGAGGAAGCGAAAGGGTGGCAAGAGGGCAGGGGTCCATGCTAGGCTAAAAACAAACCCTAGCTGGCTGGCTCTCCCATCTTTCCTGCTCTCAAATGTTTGCTCCCTGGACAATAAACTGGACTACATCCTACTCCAGCAGACTACACAGCGTGAGCTTAGAGACTGCTGCATCTTTGTTTTCAAGGAGACATGGCTCAGGGACAGAGTTCCAGACGCCGCCATTCAGCTAGACGGGCTCGCCTCGTTTCGTGCCGACAGAAATGCAGCTCTGTGCGGTAAGACTCGCGGTGGTGGCTTGTGTGTTTACATCAACACGGAATGGTGCAATAACTCTATGCTAGTCTCTAGTTACTGCTCATCGCTGGTGGAGCTTGTGACTGTTAGATGCAGACCTTTTTATTTACTATGTGAATTCACCACTGTTATTATAACTGGAGTTTACATTCCCCCTAACGCTAAGGAAACGCTCTGTGAAATGTATGGGGCTATGAGTGAACTGCAGAACGCTCACCCTGACGGACTGTTTGTTGTCGCCGGAGATTTCAACCATGCAAATCTCAAGACAGTGCTCCCTAAATTCCATCAGTATGTGGACTTTGCAACGAGAGGGGTGAACACGTTTGATCTTGTTTACACAAACATCCCAGGCATGTACCAGGCGGAGCCCCGCCCCCACCTTGACTACTCAGACCACATCTCTGTTATGCTAATTCCAGCATACAGACCCCTCGTCAGACGCACAAAACCGCTCCAGAAGCAGGTGAAAACCTGGCCAGCAGGAGCCATCTCTGCTCTTCAGGACTGTTTTGAGTGTACTGACTGGCACATGTTAAGGGAGGTTGCAACAAATGGCGACTATACCAACTTGAAGGAATACACAGCATCAGTGACCTGCTACATCAGCAAGTGCATTGATGATGTCACCTTCTCCGAGACCATCACCACACGCTCCAACCAGAAGCCGTGGATGACTGCGGAGGTGCGTGCGCTGCTGAGGACCCGAGATTCTGCCTTCAGAGCAGGCAACAAGGCTGCCCTAAGAACAGCGAGGGCCAAAATGTCCCGGGCCATCAGAGAGGCAAAGCGCGCACAGTGGATTGTGCTTCCAGGCCAGCATGTGGCAGGGCATCCAGGCCATCACTAACTACAGGACAACATCAGTTGCCTGTGACAAAGCTGCCTCCCTTCCAGATGCGCTGAACCACTTCTACGCTAGGTTTGAGTCAACCCACAGAAGCTATGTGCATAGAACACTCATCTCATAGTATGTTATGTTTACATTTGGCATTTTTAGAAACTGTCATCTTTTTGCACTACTGTGTACTGGTTGGCTGTGCACTGTCTCTCACTGTGCCTATTGTCCTGTAAATTTTTAGTCATTTATTGTACTGTCCCGTACTTTTTGCACACGTTTGCACATGCACTTTATATAGGTATGTTATTTAGTCTGTGTAGTCTCATGGGGTTCTGTGTTTGTCCTATGTTGTTTTATGTAGCACCATGGTCCTGGAGGAACGTTGTATTGTTTCACTGTGTACTGTACTAACTTTATATGGTTGAACGACAATAAAAACCACTTGACTTGACACTATGAGGCTCTAGCCCCTGAGCCTCAGCCTCCTGTGCCTCATGTGGCTCCGGCCCCATGGCCTCTGTGGCTCTGCCCCCTGGACCTTTGCCTCCTGCGGCTCTGCCCCCTGGGCCTCCGCCTCCTGTGGCTCTGCCCCCTTGGCTTCCGCCTCCTGCTCCTCCTGTGAACTTCTGGAGCCGCTCCTTAGATGGGTAATAATAATTATTACCCAGGCAACCAACAGATGTCGCTATGTATGTTTATTGTTCATTTTGTGTCTTTTGTTTATGGGTTTTGTTGTTCTTTTTCATTGTCTTTGTTCCTTGGCCCTTGTGGTCATTAGATTCAGATGTCTCTAGTTTCATCATTAGTTCTCTGTGTATTTAGTCCCCATTTGTCCCCAAAAGGAGGAAGTGGGAGATGGCTTTGGCGAACCACGTGAGTTTATTTGCTCACTCTCAATGCAACTCAAACAAAAATGATTCTTTTCAGTGGCCAACGTAAAACTTTTCAGCCAGACAGTGAAGTTTCTTTAACACACACACACTGTACTCAGGTTCAGAGGACTGGGCCATCTTTTATCTCCCCCGACTCTCACTGTGAACATCGAAATGGTAATTAGCCACAATTCATCTCAGGTTGATGTCCTTACCGCTTTCTCTCTCCCCAGATGGGCGCTCAACCATGCCCAGTTCTAATTTTGTATTTGAGTTTATGTTTATTTATCTGAGTTTTGATGAAAAAGCCTGCATGTAGATCCATTTTCTCTCGTCTCATTCCTGCAATTGTTACAAGAATGATCAAATAAATCCACTAAGATTAATCTGCAACCTGCAGTTTCTACACGAGAAAGTCAAAATTAAGGGAAGGTCCAGTTTAATTAAAAATGAATCACTTTGAATGTGCAGCAACATAAATAAAATTAATTATTGCAGGTGCCATTTTCATAACACCTTGAAGGTTTGTCTTATATACCATTACATTTATTTCAGCAGCAAAAAGCTTAAAAATGTTGGTTAACAGTGGTTAAAAAATATGCTGTGAAGCTAATGAAGAATGAGTTTTCAGTGTTCATAATAGATGATTTGCAGTTATTAGCATTTTGTTTAATCATGGCATACTCCACAATAGAGGCTGGAAAAAATAAGCTAAATTCTTATTCATGGGATGTGTTTACTTTTTCTCTGCATGTAATAATTAGTGGAAATTTGTTGTTTTAAAAATACTATCAGCTTTTTGATGATTTTTATTTTTGGAATTAAGTGGGGTTTTTTTTGTTCTTCTTTCTTCTCCTGTTACCAAGTCTTCAATACGATATGCCCTCATTTGGGAGCTTGAAAGGTTTGTTTGGAATTTTAGTTGGCCCACAATATAAAATGGTAATTTAACAATGCTTTGAACATGGTAAACATTTTTTATGGGACCAACAGTATATTAGATAAGAATGCCTCCTACTGTGTGCCACCACAAAACTAGATTATGGCTGAGACTAGGCTTCTGACTTGGAAAACAGTAATTAAAGGGCACCTATTATGGCATTTAAAATGTTCCTAATATTGTTTTGGGAGTCCCCAACAACAGTTTTACATGCATGCAATGACAAAAAACACTTTTGTTGTCTTATAATATGCATTTATGTTTACCTGATTTGCTCACCGACTCCCAAATGATTCGTTCAACGACTAATTTTTCCAAACCCCTCCTTTGCGTGACGCTAATCTGCGGTGATTGGTCAGATGACCCAGTCAGTTGTGATTGGTATACTCTGTGCAGAGATTGTCGGAAACAGAACGCCCATCACATCGCTTTGTAGTAAAAAAATCTAAATCAGAGAAGGAATTTGAGTTGATTTATGTTAGCGATCATAGCCCAAAGTTCGGTGGTAAACACCCAATCAGTTATTGTTTGCGTTAGCCCAACGCATAAACATATTGGTAAAGCACTGCATTACTACAAGTTATTGCTCTATTCTTTATGACAACTCCAATAACATCGACAAACATTTCACATATTTCAAAAAAATTGACATTGGAGACCTAGAAGCTGCGCTGAGTAACTTACACAACACACACAAATACTTATTAAGCATGCTAAAAAACACATAAAAGCAACAATTATTAATAATACTTACAAGTTGTGATTCGGAGGAGGAAGTTGATCCAAATAAACTTGGTACTGAACCTTCCTTCAGTATCAATCGGCTCGCGAATCCACACTTGAAAGCATTCATGTTCGTAAAGCAATCGTCATTAAAATGACGTGAACACAGCACAAGGTTCGGGCTATACTTGTGTGGTATAGTTGTAAATATAAACTCTAGCCACTGATTCTTCACATGCTCGTCCCTGGGCAGTGAAAAAGAGGTCGCTTTTGATATGCACTTCAGAACACAGCGTCTTGTTGTCGACATGATGTTTTCAAGTTTTCCCTGGTGTCCAATTTGATAATTTTTCGTCTTGACGTCACAATGAAAAGGAAAATGACTCATTGGAAAAACGATTCATTACATTGGCTCAGAGTCGACTCCTACTTTTGAGAGACAATAACGTTTTTTACAGTGAACTTTCATATATAAAACTTTGCAGGATGTTTTTGTTCACTTAAATCTATGTTACACACTACATGAAAGGTAATTTTCAAAATTCCATAATAGGTGCCCTTTAAAAGCCACTTTACTGCAGCATGGTCAGTCATTTGAAAGGTTTTTAGTTTTAAATTGTGTGATGAATTTATTGTTCAGCTCTTGAAGTGATTTGTGGTCAGACTCAAACACAGGTATTTAATCTTTGCAGGTTTTCATCAAAGACCACATTAGATATCCAACTGTGTTCCTGTGATTGAATAGGAAGGGTCAAAATCAGGCTGCTTTCTTCACCACTAGCATAAGAAAAAAAAGAAAGAAAAAGAAGCCCTACAAACGGTGCTTAATTAAACCATATTTTTCTAGATGTCAGATTGAATTTGCATAGGAGATGAATAATAGATATTAGGGTATCTGCCAGTGTGGTCGACTAATTTACTAGTTGTCCAATAACTGACTAGTCCATTAGTAGAATTAGCCGATTATGAAAGTTGATATTAGGTATTGTTGTGGCAAAGAATTATTAACTAACCATTATCACTGCATAAGAGACACT
This sequence comes from Xyrauchen texanus, assembly GCF_025860055.1. NCBI lineage: Eukaryota > Metazoa > Chordata > Actinopteri > Cypriniformes > Catostomidae > Xyrauchen > Xyrauchen texanus. The sequence continues at coordinate 25,125,387 of NC_068289.1, forward strand.
CTGAATCAAACAGTCTTTTAAAAGGATTTATTCTTGCAAGAAGGACCCAGTCATTACACAGGAATTACTCTGTGACATGAGTGAGACGAGTCAGGAAGGGCTGGGCTGTTTTTTATACCTCTTTTCCCCAAGGTCTCCAACAGAAGCAGATCTTCCCCCTCTACATTCCTTAGATACAGGGACTAGGTGTCATGTTCACTGTTGTCTTTTGTTTTGTGCTTTTATGTTGAAGCTTAGTTTAGTTCCTGTTTCCTGTTTTGGTTTTTGTAGTCCTTTGTAGTTTCTTCTATTACCTTGTCTTGTTTCACTGTTGCCCTTTGTTTGTCATTTTTGTCACTTTTGTAATTCCTTAGTTTTTCACTTTTGTCACCCTTGTACTTCCATAGTTTTCTTGTTAGCGTTCGTGTTCTCCGTTCATTGTTTTCACCTGCCCTCGTTAATTTGCCATTGGTTTCTGTTCATCACCTTGTTACCTTGTTTGAGTTCTATTTGTTCATTGGCCCCTTTTTCCCTTGTTCATGTATTTAACCCTGTCTGTTTGGGGCTCTGCCTCCCAAGTCTCTCGAGCCTCCCAGGGCGCCGCCTCCCGAGCCTTCCACGGCTCCGCCTCCCGAGCCTTCCACGGCTCCGTCTCCAGAGCCTTCCAGGCCTCCGCCTCTAGAGCTGCCTACGGCGCCACCGCCCTCGGCTCCACCTCCTGAACCATCCTCGGCTCCGCCTCCTAGGCCTTCCTCAGCTCCATCTCCTGAGCCTTCCTCGGTTCCGTCTCCTGAGCCTCCTTCGGCTCCACCTCCAGAGCCTTCCAGGCCTCCACCTCTGAAGCCCCCTACGACGCCACCTCCATTGGCTCCACCTCCTGAGCCTTCCAGGCCTCCGCCTCTAGAGCCTCCTACGGCGCCGCCTCCATCGGCTCCGCCGCCAAAGCCTTCCAGGTCGTCGCCTCTAGAGCCTCCTGCGGCGCCACCTCCCTCTGCCCGTTCTCCTGGGCCTCCCATGGCACCGCCCCCTGAGCCTCCTGAGCCTCCCACGGCTCTGCCTCCTGAGCCTCCCATGGCTCTGCCTCCTGAGCCTCCCACGGCTCTGGCCCCTGAGCCTCCCTCTGCTCGGCCTCTTGAGCCTCCCACGGCTCCGCCCCTGATCCTCCAGAGCTTCCCATGGTTCTGCCTCCCTTGGCTCCGCCTCCTGAGCCTCCAGAGCCTCCCACAGCTTCGTCTCCAGAGCCCCTCTCAGCTCCGCCTCCTGGACCTGTCCCTGTCCGATGGCCACCTCCCAGGTCCCCTGAACCGGCCCTTGCCAAGTGGCCAGCTCCCGGGCCATCTAAACCGGCCTCTGTCCTGTGGCCACCTCCCAGGCCCCCTGAACCGGCCCCTGCTCTGCGGCCATCTCCCAGACCACCTAAACCTGTCCCTACCCGGTGGACGCCCCCCAGACCACCCGACCTGGTTCCCTGCACACACCCCCAGAGACTGCTTACCTGCCCTCTCGGCCTCCCTGGTCTGCTTGTCTGCCCTTTGTGCCCCCGTGGACTGTCTCATTTCCCCTTTTGCCCCCTCGGACTGCCTGATTGCCCCTTGTGCCCCCTTTGGTCTGTCTGTTTGCCCCTGGGTCCCTCACTTTGTTTCTTGTGTTTTTTTTTGTCATTTATTTTTTTAGGATCGTCTGGAATCCGATCCTTTGAGGGGGGGTTCTGTCATGTTCACTGTTGTCTTTTGTTTTGTGCTTTTATGTTGAAGCTTAGTTTAGTTCCTGTTTCCTGTTTTGGTTTTTGTAGTCCTTTGTAGTTTCTTCTATTACCTTGTCTTGTTTCACTGTTGCCCTTTGTTTGTCATTTTTGTCACTTTTGTAATTCCTTAGTTTTTCACTTTTGTCACCCTTGTACTTCCATAGTTTTCTTGTTAGCGATCGTGTTCTCCGTTCATTGTTTTCACCTGCCCTCGTTAATTTGCCATTGGTTTCTGTTCATCACCTTGTTACCTTGTTTGAGTTCTGTTTGTTCATTGGCCCCTTTTTCCCTTGTTCATGTATTTAACCCTGTCTGTTTGTTCAGTCTCTGTCGGTTGTTGTTTGTGAATGGATGTATGGATCGTTTCATGTTTGCTGTTCTTGCCCCCGATGTTGATTCGTGTTCGTCCGAGGTTCCCTCTCCCCTTCGTGGATGTTTGTCAACTTGTGTTCACCCGTGTGTCACTGTGTGTTTGAATGCACTTTTCCCATCGTGGACTTTTGATTTGTTCCCGTGTTTTCTTATCTGTGTACTTTCATTAATAAAAACCGTGTTTGGATCCGCATCTACCGTCTGCCTTCTCCTGACTCCCCAAACCGTGACACTAGGCTACTAGCATTAAAATTTCTACAACAATTCCCCGCTTTTTATCATTCATATTACACAATCACAATAATAAACAATAAGACAAATTTTAAGTCATATCATCACACTTACACTCTTCATCTCTGATTTTAGCATAAATTATCACTCTCTTAAACATTTGTGAAATAAAATATTTTTTTTTTGTGGGGATAGTCCCTTAAGTATTAGCAAGCAAGTAAAGACTTTATCTGAAGCCGGGCTAAATGAGTAAACACTGTTACTGCACTTCTGACATAAAATCAGACCCTCAGTCACCTCAGTATAAACAAGAAATAGTGTACAGATTAAGTAGGAAAAACACATCAATTTAACATCTGTCAGCAGGCTATAAAAATGCAAAGAATAAAAGTAGAATAAAATCCCTAATTTCAAACCCTCTCCTTGTACGTCATCTCGTAACACGGTTGACCGCTGCTTATAACCCTCTTTACATATCAAAACATTCTCAGAAAGAAAAGACATACCTCATTTTAACACATTTCACAGTAGCTCTCGCTACTTGTATCATCATATTTGTGTTCATCATCCTCTGGATAGACTGTCATCTTTTACCAATTGAACAGCCATCCCTGCTTTAACCAGTCTCTGTACTGAGCTGGATAGACTGTCATCTTTTACCAATTGAACAGACATCCCTGCTTTAACCAGTCTCTGTACTGAGCTGGAAACACACGTTATAATGAGAAGGCCAATGAGAAGCTGAATAATTTGATGGCAGTTTGCCAGATGTCACGACCTCAAATTCAGTGGTTATCACGTAACCAACCTTATTCTTTCCTGTTTGTGGATCTTTGGAAGCCGACCCATCCAGAAAGAGGATATTGTCACAATTGTCTAATGGCGTGTCTAATAGATCTGGACGCGGTGTGCACACCTGTTCAAGCGCTGACAGACAACAGTGATGTCCCTCGCCATCCTCCTCTGTGGGGAGAAGGGTTGCAGGATTCAAAGTTGTGCATCTTTTAACAGTTTTGTTTTGCATGTCCAATAAAATTGTGTGGTACCTCAGCCATCGGGCTTTAGATAAATGTGACGTTCTCTGTTCTTGCAAAATCATGGAGACTGCATGTGGAACCATCAAAGTTAAATCAGAATACCCCACAAATTCCCTGGATGCCAGTACTGCCAGTACTGCCAGCAGCCGCCACAGACCTCAAACAGTGTGGTAGACCTGCTGCTACTGCATCAAGTTTGGTTGAAAAATATGCCACAGGTCGCAGTCTGTCTCCATGAGTCTGCAAAAGAACAGAAGTCATAAACCCATTTTTCTCATCAACCATCTGAACAAACGGTTTGTTTACATCTGGCAGACCCAAAGTGGGAGCCAGAGTCATTTGCAGTTTCATGTTAGCAAATGCCTCCTCGGCTTCGCTTGTTCAAACAAGCTTGTCACATGACCTCAGCCCTTTCCCTGTCATCAGGGCTCGCAAAGGCTGTTCAAGAATGGCATAATTAGGAATAAATGTATGACAATAAGCACACATTCCTAAAAATGACAATAATTGTTTTATTGCCTGTACACGTTTGTCACAGATGGATTTACTGTTTGGTCTGATAACATGTCCCAAAAACTTATACTGTAACAAAGCCGTTCCAGCTGTCAGTGTTAAGGGTTCAAGGCTTCTTCGAAGCGCTTCATTATAGATCGTCGGGGATTCAGCGTACCCCAACTGATTGGAGTGATTGGAGTGCGCACTGGAGAATCATGACATGGCATAATTATGCCCTCTTTCAATAAGGAGTCAAAAACTGGCATAATACCCTGACACGGTCTGTAATCAGATTTTGGGGTGATTACAACCGGTTTACAGCCTTTGATCAAGCCCACATCATATTTGTGTTTTGCCCACAACCTAGGAGGTACTTCTGTCAGAGCAGGGTGAATGTTTCTCAACCGCACTCTTCACAATAGCAGTTACAGTTCTCTGTACTTCAATCTCAAAATCACATATTGACATAAATGCTCCTACACTTTTGCTGTGTTTCACTTCTGCACTTATTTCAGCCCAATCTGTTGCTTTCATGCATTCTCTCACAAAAGGGCCCAGATCTGCCCACAGCTGCTCTTTGGCCTTGATCGCTGATAAGGGTGGCGCAGTGTCTCCTGCTATCAAATAGAACTGCATTTGTTTTTCTGTCAGGCAAGCTGAGAGCGCACACACATTTTCTGTCCAGAAAATCGTATCAAATTTCACAGTCTCATTTTCTACCCCGTTAAACCACCCCTCCACATATTGTGGTTCACGTTCAATTACGACATGTGACGTGCAATGCAATTGGTCAGGCGTCATATTTTCTGTGTTAAAATGACATTGTTCGATCCTTTGCCAATTTCAAGATCATTTTTGCCCAATCATCATTTTACACACGCCATTCATATGCCCACTGCGGTTCAAATTTAGAACAACATATTTGTGGTTCTTCCTCAATGGTAATCTCTCTCTTGAGCACTTAATATACCTCTGATCTATGAAAAAAGGCCAATGAGAAGTTGGCAGCTAGTATTTGCATACCCTGCCCCCGGACATACGGGTACAAAGGCGAGGCAAATACTAGAGTTCATTCAGGATTTTTCTGAGGAGCCGGAAATGGTCTGGCCACTACAGCGGCTCGGCTCAGCAACGTGGCCGGGAACGACACAACGTCTCGTTCCCTCCATCAGGGAACGGAGGTTACATTCGTAACCTAGATGTTCCCTTTCTGTCACTCTCTACACGTTGTGTCGGAGAAGCGATACTAGGGGTCCAGTTTAAATCAAGCCAGGCACCGTTGTGCCTGGCTTGAACTTTGCGAGGCATTTCAGCACCGACTGTGCATGCTCATTGGTGAGACGTGCAGACATTGAGACTGAGTCTAACTCCATGCTGAGAAAGGAGATGCTCTGAACCGGAGTGAGCTTGATCTTTTCTCGGTTGACCTGAAGCCCCAAGCGGCTGAGGTGTTTAAGCACCTGGTCTCTGTGAGCGCATAGTAACTCTCGGGAGTGGGCCAGTATGAGGCAGTTTGTCGAGGTAGTTGAGTATGCGGATGCCGACTTCTCGGAGCGGGGCAAGGGCTGCCTCTGCGACTTTCGTGAAGACGCGAGGGGACAGAGACATGCCGAAGGGGAGGACTTTGTACTGAAATGCCTGGCCGTCAAACGAGAACGGTAGGAAGGGTTGGTGTGGCGGCAGAATTGAGACGTGGAAGTACGCGTCCTTCAAGTCTACCGCTGGGAACCAATCTAGGTGCCGGACGCATGTTAAGATACACTTTTGCGTGAGCATTTTGAACGGGAGTTTGAGCAGTGCTCGGTTGAAAAACTCGCAAGTCCAAGATTGGTCGTAAGCCGCCGCCTTTCTTGGGTACAACGAAGTAATGGCTATAGAGACCCTTCTCCATTTCGGTTGGGGGGACAGGCCCTATCACGTCTTTGCGCAGGGATTTGGCATGCTTGCTGTCTACTGCGGAAACGGACGCCCACGAAGGGGGGGCGGTGCCTGGCAAAATGAATTGCGTAACCAAGTCGAATGGTCCGGTACAGCCAGCGTGACGGGTTGGGCAGTGAAAGCCACGCCTCCAAACTCTGTGCTGGGGGTACCATGGGGACGAGTATTTTGGACGTACCCGGCGGGGGCTTTGCAGTGAGGCAAAGCAGGTAGTGTGGCATCAGGAGGCAAGGGTGCGTCCCGAGGCTTTGGTGCTGAGAACAATAACTTACCTTGGGTTCGTGACTGGAGGAGGAGGTCCGGTTGCAGGCGTCCTCTAGACTCATCAGAACCGGCTGGCCGGGGGACAGTCGTGGGGCTGAAGGCGGACTGTGGCCGCGTCCAGCATGCCGGGACTGTTGAGGCCTTGCGGCAGAGTGCCGTGAGAACGGCATTTGCGGGCCAGGTGACCCAGAGACAAAAAAAGAAATAGCTCTATTATTGAGAATGTGAGTACCGCAGCCCCCGTTAGGGGGTGTGGCCAAATTAGATGAATTCAACAAAAGATTCTCATCCCGGCCCCCCACCGGGGGATGGAGTGGTCTTACCAGCTCCGGAGCTAACGTCACGGTCTCTGGGTCGGTCATCTCAGGAGCGCCTGGGAACCTTCCGGGTCCTCAAGGGGGTCCGTGAGATGAGGGGGCGTCCATCTTCTGCGGGGAGCTCGACGCCGGGGCTGAGTGCTGGGCCCATACTTGTTGAGGCGGAGCACCACTTTTCTATCTTTCTTGAAAGCTGCAGGAGGACGCCCTCAGCGAGCAGAGAGGGCATGGCCCCTGGTGGCAGGTTTGCGGCAGGGCAGGATGTGTTAAATAGCCTCCGTCTGTTTCTTCACCACTGAGGACTGCTGGGTGGAGTCGTCATGTGGTGTCGCCGAATGGATGGAGCTGGGAGACGGGAGCGTTTGAGAAAGCGTGCTTTGTCTACCTCCTCTACTGCGACCAGGTCCAGTCCATGTGTTGCGTTTCCGGACCACGAGGGTGGCCATCGCCTGTTTGAATGCAGTTCCTGCGGCACGTCAAGAACAGGACTACCCAAGTGCAAATTTTGGAGTGCCTTGGCCCGGTGGACTTGCAGGAGGGGGCCATGGCGTGCAGGGGGGGAGTGGTCTGGGACCACTCTACCGCCGAGGGTAGTGAGAGCAGAGGAGCGAGGAAGCTTGGCTTGCTCAGCTCGTCATGCACGTCCGGGAAGAAAGGAACCGGAAGGGGGTGCATGGCTGTGAGCTGCGCACATCCCCGTGGAACCAATCAAATAGCCGTGAGGGGGACAGGATTTTCCGGTCCAACCTCGTGCTCGCGGTACCCGGGGAAGCATCTCGGACTTTGCAGACACGAAGGTGGCGGCGCAGATGAGCCATCAACATCAGACGCCACTGTAACGCTCTCCGATGCAGCAGTGATTATCGTCATCCAATTCCGGGAGCTCAAGGGACCGGAAGGCCGGCCTCGAAGTGGGCCGCACTCATCCTGAGCTCAGATGGGAGCAAGCAAGCGTGCCGGGGAGGCAGGTGGTTCGCGGGTATTTACCCGGCGAACACAGCCCGTCATTTTCCCCAAATCACCTTCATCGCCCGCGGCGCCTGCCTCAATCCCGTGGGAAAGAGGCAAGGCACGGGGGGCGGCTGAAGTGGCTTTCTCTCATGACAAAAGAAGCCGCGACCGCAATGCTGCCTCAGCTATGTTCTCGCACTGAGAACATAACCCATTGGAGAGAAATCGCTCATCCCGAGCTCGAATGGAAGCCAGCAAGCGTGCCGGGGAGGCGGGTGGTTCGCAGGGATTTACCCGGCGAACACAGCCCGTCAGTGTCCCCAAATCGCCTCCATCGCCCGCGGCGCCTGCATCAATCCCGTAGGAAGGAGGCGAGGCGCGGGGGGCGGCTGAAGTGGCTTTCTCTCATGACAAAAGAAAGCCTACGACCGCAATGCTGTTATGGCTATGTTCTCGCCCTGAAAACATAGACCATTCATAAAAATGCTGCCTGCATGTAATCGCAGCCCAGGTACGCCAGTCAGCTTTTATGACCGTCGGAGGTGGGGAGAAATCAACCGCATCCATAAACTACACAGAGGCGGAAACACATCTTTAAAAAGACGCGTCCTGAAAAGGATGTTCAACGCCACTGTGTATTGCTCTTTTAGAGAAAATCACTCTTTTAAACAACTCTCTTAGAGTTTGGGTTTCTGCACTGTCGAAGCGCCCAGGGGCAATTGCACTGCCGTGCAAGAAGGAGAAATCGCCGCTGTATTGTGCCATCAATCCAACAGCATGCAGAGCGTCAGAGGAATACTGGAACTGGTGTGATCTCACGCGAACAACATGCACAACCATCGGCTCCGAAGAAAATTTCTGAATGAACTCTAGTATTTGGCTCGCCTTTGTACCCGTATGTCCGGGGGCGGGGTATGCAAATACTAGCTGCCAACTTCTCATTGGCCTTTTTTCATAGATCAGAGGTATATTCAGTGCTCAAGAGAGACCCCTAGTGTTGCTTCTCCGACACAACGTGGAGAGAGCGACAGAAGGGGAAACACAGACATTGGACAACAGTGAATTGGAAAAGAACGTTATGGATCTTAATCCCAATGAGCTTTTGTGGGATAAGCTAGATTTTAAGGTGCTTGAGAAGTGCCTGACAAGACAACCACATCTATGGCAAGTGGTACCGGAAGCGTGGGGTGAAATGTCACCTGAGTATCTGGACAAACTGAATGCCAAGGATCTGCAAAGCTGTCATTGCTGCAAGTGAGGGATTATTTGATGAGAACTCTTTGAAGTAGTTTATTGTAGATTGTAATAGTAATTTTTCATGTTATTAATGTCCTGACTATACATTGTGATCAGTTGAATTCCACTTTGGTTAATAAAAGTACCAATTTATTTCCATAAGTGCAAAATCTGTACATTATTCCAAACTTGACATTTGATTGCTGGATTTGGTATCTTGGCAAGTCTGAGCACAGTTTGAAACATTGTTGAGATCTGGTTTTAAACTGTAAAAGACACATATGTGAGATTTCTGTGGTTTATTCCTCAGAAGATACATTTGAGATGCAGGAGATATAAGAAAGTCTCAATCTGCTCTCTGTTTAATCTCATTGCTGTCTAGGAGAAACAAATGAGATCTAGTTTGTGATGGGTTTTTTTCCCTATGATTATCACTTCCATAGAAATATTGCAAAGTGCCTATAAATCAAAGTCATATACAGTATAATGTATGGATATGAAATCAATTATTGAATCCAAACACTTCAAATGTCCCAGCCCCCAGCCACCTCAGACAAACAGATAGTCCCTCCCCTTCTCATGCTAGTGGCTGAGTCAGAAGTTGACCTGTTGGCCTCTCAAACAAATAGCAAAGTTTAAAAAGCTCCACAGAGCCACAGTGTTTAAACTAAAATCTTTACCGGATCCCAACTTAATATGCATAGTGAAATGAAAGCCAGTTGTTAGTTGATTTCATCTCAAAGTGTGAACACTGTGGCTCTGTTGCATTATCAAAAAAACATTAGATTGACTAATGGAGTAAGTTTGGGGTAGGACTATCTATTTTTACAAACAATGGAAGACAGGAGTTTTCTTGTATCTGTTTGAAAACAGTGAATATGTTTGTAACTCCATTTGATGATGCTCGTGGCGTAGAAATGGCACACTTCAGAAGTTGCCCACTGTTGTCCCTGTTCCTCTGCCCATATTGACAAATATTTTCATCAACACAGACATAGCAACATGGTTGCTGAAAATGTAAATGAACAGAAACAAAACATCCAGTGAGCAACAATGTCAGAGACTAGGGCTGCACGATATGGAAAAAACTGAGCAGAGAATAATCCTCTCTTTCCAACTTAAAGCACAAAAAACATGAATGAACATCAGAGGGTATGTTGAAAGATACAGTATAGATAACAGTCTGTTAGTGTTAAAGTACAAGTACTTAGGTAGACACTTGTTACAACATGACTTTGATGAATGGTTTCTCGCTCCACGTAAAGAAGACAAACAACATGCAGAGAAGGGTGACACTACTGCTATTTTTAATTACTGCACCGCACTTGCAATCACAGCAATAAACCTGTCAACCGCTCCTGTTTAATGAAGGCAGATCAAAATCAGAGCTGTCCAACGCGGCTTTCATTCTGTCTGCTAATGTAACTCGTCTGGGAATCTTGGGGAATATTTATTGCCTGTGTTCATTGTCACTATGCATTTGAAGGTGTCAGCTCAGCCGGATGTTTGATGGTTTATCCCCAAATTTGAAGATGTGGGTACACGTGGAGGTGGAGTCTGAAAAAGGTGTTCTGCAGCAAATTATTCTTTCATTTATGAGTGGCAAGGAGAAGAGAATTTAAAAGAATATTTCTCCAAAAAAATACAAATTCTGTCATAATTAATTCACCTTCATGTCATTCCAAACTTTCCTGTGTGGAACACAAAAGGAGAAATTTTAATATACTCACTGGACACTTTATTAGGAACACCTGTACACCTACTTATTCATTCATCATGATTATCTAATCATCATGTGGCAGCAGTGTAATGTATAGAATCATTCAGGTATGGGTCAGGAGCTTCAGTTAATGTTCACATGAACCATCAGACTGGGGAAAGAATTTGATCTCAGTGATTTCGACCGTGGAATGATTGTTGATGCCAGAAGGCTGGTTTGAGAATTTCAGTACCTGCTGATCTCCTCGGATAATCATGCACAACAGACTCTAGAGTTTATTCAGAATGGTACCAAAAACCCAAAACATCCAGTGAGTGCCAATTCTGCAGAGGGAAATGCCTGTTGATGACCGTAGTGTTCCTAATAAAGTGTTCAGTGAGTGTAGATCCAAATCCTGTCTTTTCAAATCAATGTTAGAGACTAGGGCTGCATGATATGGAAAAAACTGAGCAGAGCATAATGCTCTCTTTCCAACTTAAAGGACAATAAAACATGAATGAACATCAGAGGGTATGTTGAAAGATACAGTACTACTTACTGAAATGTGTCAATTGTCAAGTAATTGCTCCATCTGTTAGTGTTAAAATACAAGTACTTAGGTATAACTTGATCTCAGTTAAAATGGGCCCATCAATTAGAGTATGTTTATTCATGAGTTAGTCAGCATTTGCATTTTTTGCAAAGGCTCAGGGTCCATGGATAGGATAAAAGCATTATGTTATCATTTTACATGGCAGTCCTTGAATCAATTATCCGCTATGGAATCACAACATGGTTTGGTAATCTGTCCGTTAAACTCAGATCACAACTCCAAAACTTGATTAGATGGCTGGAAAAATAACTGGGATGCTGCCCTCATCATATCTTCAGGAGATATTTGAGGAGACTGTGAGGAAGCAGGGCCTTAAAATCATTTGTGACACTAATCACATCCTTCACAAAGAGAATGAGCTGATGACTTTGGGCAGAAGGTACAGATTACCAAACTATAAGTTGAACAGGTACACATTTTTCTTAGTTCCACTAACCCACAGTACTTTTTGTTGAACATGAAAATCCCAGGAGATCAGTAGTTACTCATGCCAGCCCGTTTAGTGCCAACAATCATGCCACAGTCTAAATCACTGAGATCAAGTTTTTTCCCATTCCGATGGTTGATGTGAACATTAACTGACACTCCTGACCCCATAGCTGCATGATTTTAAACATTACACTGCTGCCAAACAATTGACTGATTAGATAATCGCATGAATAAGTAGATGTACAGGTGTACCTAATAAAGTGGCTGGTGAGTGTATATGGCCTTGTTCAGACTGCCACTAATAATCCGATTTTTTGCATATATAGATTGTATCCAGATGAGTTTTGATAGTCTGGACAGCAAAAAACAACATGAAATATGATTATTCCGAAACTGATTCAAACCACATTGGGAGGTGGATTCAAATGTGATTGAAATCTGATTTTTTCAGAGGCGTCTCAGTCCAGACGATCTGGCTGCTCAAATTTGATTTCAAATGGTCTTTAGCGTAACTCTTAACGTGACACACAACAATGACGGCTGTGTCTCGTTTCGAAGGCTGCGTGCAAGGTAGGACGCTTCATTTGAAGGCTGCAGTATTCCGAGCATCCTCCTTTAAACAAGTCTCATTTAAATGAGACAGCCTTTTTAGGACAATGCCGAAAATGGAACGTAACATAGTTGCTATGACAGCACGACACTTTTTAACAACTGCGAGCGCTTTGAGTGAGAAGGTAACATATGTGGTCAATTTTAGGAGAGTTATAATGATTTGGAGAGAAAAGAAAATAGATTTTTATAGGTGTAGTTTTTGTTTAATACTTTATATTAATTATATATTAATATAATTATACATATAATATACTCTGCATCCATCTACTGAGGTACTTCAACTTGGGAATTAACAACTTGCATTTGAAAGAATTATAGGTTGTGAGCACCCACAAAGGATACACCTCATGCATCCTCCAAATTCCTATAAAATAAGGTCGCATTCGAAGTGTCCTACTCTCTTTTCTGAAATGAGACAGCCTCGATGACGTATGCGGCTGGCAAATGCGACCTCCGGAGGATGCAGCCTTCCAAACGAGACACAGTCGATGTCAAAAATCGGTGACTGCAGCACGGAACATCACAATATTTACCAGTCTCCTCCGTCGCTGAGTTTTTCTTGTGCGACGGAGGAGTTCTGCACCGCGACTGGGCAGGGCGCTTATTTGGAGGGCGAGATGATGCACCTCTATTTCCCCCGCATCTGTTTTGAAAGCACCATCACGTAGGTATGCCTACATCATTACCAAAGCAACACACGCAGATAGGTTGTTATGTCTGAACATGCAAATCTGATTTGATCTCTTGCAATTAATAGTGCAGACAGTCAGCCTGAAAAGATCTAATTTGCCTGCAGTCTGAACATATGGTTGTCTATGTTTGCAGATAAGTTTCTCATGCAAAAAGGTGTGTACGCACCTAAATGTGGATGAATTCAGATTATCGTAAATGTGGGAGCATCAGCATAATACACTGCCAAACCATCTCTTTATATGTACTTTCCACACAAACTCTCCTGTACAACCATAGATGTATTGTAGTGTCACTTAATTATTCAATTTGCAGTAAATATTTACAAATTCATAAATATTTAATCTTAACACCTTCCATGTATCTGAGGCCACGAGTCTAAATTAAGACTTAGACCCATTTTCTTTTTAAATACAGTTCTTGATATTCCAGTGGATGAATAAAAAGTAATTTAGTTCAGAATATACGCAGAAAGACAATTAGGTTGTGTTATTGAACGTATATTTGGATATGTTCCAAAATGCCTTCTGCTATGTTTGGCGTAAAGTTAAGCTGGATGTATTTGTACTAATTTGTTTTATTGTAGTCTCCAGCTGAGAGCTGCCGATGATAATAAAGCCACCAATATAAATGGTTCCGTCACTCATGATTAAATACTGTGTCATGCTCACAGTAATTGCCTTAATTAGCTATTGAGCAGTTTTGAGGGTTAATGGGACAACATGTTGGTAGCGAATGTGTTTTAGCACTAGAAGTTAATGTTTTTACTCTTAAAATCAATCTTTTCTGAAATGATTTGAATAACAGTAGACAGAAAAGGATCCCTTGTTTGTTATTACAAAATCAATTTCATGGCTGGATGAATTTTCTCTGATGCCGTTTTTCTTGGACGAACAGTGTCTTTGCTCAAAAACCAGATAGCCAACAGACACATCCTGCAGGGATTAGCCACAGTAAATATGGCTTCCTCTTAGGAAATAAAACAGCCCCCTGCATTTGTTGTACTCAACTGGCTGATATCCTTCTGCTGTTTGTTTCTTGAAGACAGACCAATAACTTTTTTATTTTTTTAGATAGACCTCTCAGACTCATAAGGAGGCTCTCTGGTGAAATGTTTGAGGAACAGAACATTGAGGATAATTAGTGGAGACACTATGCTGCCAAGCACCAGTGAAGGCAAATTAATGGACTTTTGAAATAGCGCTAGTCTGAAAAACCAGCTGGGAAATTGAAATTATGTTTCTGGGGAATATATAAATAGCTAATATGGTTAGGTGGAACACTTAGTGTCACATGCATTTCTAAACAAATTCTATGTTCTCTTGTCCTGTTTCCAACGAAACAGCTTTGCTCTGTGATTAAGAAATAAGAAGAAACACAAATTAGGATTTTTTGTATTTTGTCATTACTACACAAGTAAAAAGTTGCAGGAAGAGTATACGAACCCATTAGATTTAATGGGGTTGTGCATAAATTGGTCATAAAATTTGATCTGATCTTCAACTAATTCACAACAATAGACAAACAAAGTCTGTTTTAACAAATATTACACTAACAATGCATGTCTTTATTGAAAAAATTATATGAAAAATGTATGTAGAAATCCAGGTAAATCGCATTAATATGATTTATTTTTTTTACATGATTCGTCTCGGGTTACTTATCTGTAACCCCTGTTCCCTGATAAAAGCGGAACGAGATGCTGCGATGATTTAGCGCTTTGGGAACGTCTTTAGGAGTGATCAGCTGTGAATATGTGTGCAACACGTCAATGAAATTGACTAGAATTTATAGCCTCTGCTGGTGAGATCATCAGGATGCAGCTGTAGCAGGGCTATAAATAGATGCGTCACAGGTGTATAGTCAGGTATTTTGTCTGAAGAGCAGTCCTGTGGCATCCTCAGTGCAGCAATGAAGCGCAGTTCCGCTTTTATCAGGGAACAGGGGTTACAGTTAAGTAACCCAAGACATTACCCGGCCCTATGGGCCCGACTTATTTATGCCCATAGGGCCGGGCTTCAGGACAATTTTCACGTCATAGTTCACACGCGGGCCGGGCATCGGGCCTGTTTTATGATCCTCAATTTTTATATTTTATTTATTAAAATCTATTTATTTATTAAAAGAAACTATGAGAAGTTGATGGTAAAACAAACATAGAAAGACGTTTTATAACCTATCACACTGACACAGTCTGCACACACACATGTACACCGGTTTCCCACAGACCCACGATTCACCTCACGTGCAATGGAGAACATAAAGAGAAAAATCGCCAATGGCAAACTTAAAACTGCTGTGCCTGCACCTGTTGCTGCGGGCCATGCAGCATAGAGAGCGCTGGCCGAAGAGTGGGAAAACATTGTGGAGCATGAAGAGGATAACGATGAAGTAAAACATTACCTGTGCCTCAATCCCAACATGGAAGGTGATGGAAGAGATGTGCTGCGCTGGTGGAAACAACACGAGACCATGCTACCGCAACTGTCAAGACTGGCTCGCACTGTGTTTAGTGTCCCCGCCAGCAGCAGTAGCAGCGAGCGTGCCTTCAGCGCAGCTGGAATAGTTGTGGAAGAAAGGAGGACTAGTATAGGTTGTGTAATGAAAAAAATAAATAAATAACGGGCTCCAGACGGACTCGGGCTGAGATTTCTGATAAGCTGCCGGACAAGAGTCGGGCTAGGGCCTGAGCATCTCGGGCCGGGGCCGGGCTAGGGCCAAGATTTGAGGCCCGTGCAGGGCTCTAGCCTGCAGATCCCCAATTCTTCTTAGAGAAGTAAATGCCATAAGAAAAACCATCTAGAGAGTCAGGAGTTTATCAAATGCTGACTCTAGAGGGGGTCTCAACCAGACCCTCAAGGACTATTGCTAAGTCCCATGAAGGGATCCTGATCCTAGCAGGAGGTCTCAATCACATGGCTCCATGAACGAAGCGAGCAAGCAGAGGATGTTTCCCCAATGGCATCCTGTCAATCAAGGAGTGGCAAGCCGACAGAGTGGCCACATAAACCCTGAGAGTGTCTGGGCATGTGCCTGCTGATAAATTTTCCTGCAGAAAGTCCAGAACTGAAGCAATCTGGCAGTTAACTGGATCTGCATTATATGCACTGCACCATCTTTCAAAGACACCCCATTTATTGGCATAACTTCTTCTAGTAGAGGGAGCCCTAGCACTCAGAATGGTCTCGATAACTTCAGGTGAAAGCCCAGTGTCCCTCAGTTGGTACCCTTCAGAGGCCAAACATGAAGGTTCCACAGATCGGGCCGGGGATGAAATATTGTCCTCTGTGCCTGAGACAGAAGGTCCCTCCTGTCCGGAATCACCCAAGGCGAGCCGTCAAGGAGAGACATTATCTCCGAGAACCCTACCCTGTTCGGCCAACGTGGCGCTATCAGTAAGAGGCAGGACCCTTGCAAGCGAACTCTGGCCAAGACTCCTGGGAGCAGAGAAGGAAATGCATACAGGTGCATTCTGGGCCATGTATGTGCCATCTTGTCCAGATCCAGGAGGGCTTGGTGACTCAGAGAGAAGTAGAGGGGACATTATGCTGTCTGTTGGGAGGCGAAGAGGTCCACTTCTGCTCTGTAAAATCTCAAACAGATTTGTTCCACTACCTTGGGGTGGAGTTACCACTCCCCGGTCGGTATTTTCTGTCTGGACAGTAAATCTGCTCCCACATTAAGGCATCCAGGGATATAAACTGCCCTGATTGACAGGAGCTTGCCCTGGGCCCAAAGGTGAATCTGCAGTGCCAGTCTGTTCAACTGGCGTGAATGTAGACCTCCTTGATGGTTTATGTAAGAGACTACTGCTGTGTTGTCCACCCGAACCAGGACATGGCAGCCTTTCAGATACTGGAGGAAGTATTTCAGAGCAAAAAATACAGCCATCAACTCAAGGCAGTTGATGTGCCAATCAAGCTGATGACCCTCCCATTCCTCTTGAGCTGGACGACCACTTAAGACCGCTCCCCAGCCCATCAGGGAGGCGTCTTTCGTTAGTAACTTGCAATGGCAAGACGCACCTAGAGTGGGACCCAAAGTGAGGAACCGGGGTCTGAACCACATAGAAAGGGAAGCGCGTGGCACGTAAACCTTATCAGCCTTAGGAGACTGGCCCTGGGATGAAATCCCCTGGCTTTGAGCCACAACTGAAATGGTCTCATGTCCCAAAGGGATCACAGAGGACACAGATGCCATGAGACCTAGTATTCGTTGATACTGATGAACAGTGCACGCATTGTGATCGAATTCCATACGATCCCCAGATAGGTAGTTTTCTGAGTGGGAGAGAGGACGTTTTCTTGGCGTTGAGCCTCAACCCCAGAGAAACCAGATGAGCTAAGATGATATCTCTGTGTTGTAATGCCAGTTCTTGTGACTGTGCGAGGATCAGACAGTCGTCTATGTAATTCAGAATGTGGATGCCCAGGAGTCGCAAAGGAGCCAGTGCTGTATCCATTAATTCCGTGAATGTGTGGGGTGATAAGGCTAGACCGAATGGAAGAACCCGATATTGGAAAGCTTTGCCCCCAAAAGCGAACCTCAGGAACTTCCACTGTTGTGGCAGACTTTCTATATGAAAGTGCGCATCCATGAGATCGATTGTGACCAACCAATCGCGATGTTGGATTTGAGACACAAACGTCTTGACGGTTAACATCTTGAACTTGAATTCCTTCTGAGTGATTCAAGTCTCGAAGGTCTAAAATTGGACGCAACCCTCCATCCTTCTGTGGGACCAGGAAGTATCACTGTAGTAACTCTCTCTCCGCCTCAGAGACTCTCTCTCTGGAAGGGGAACATGTTCTATGGCCCCTTTGACCAAGAGATTGGCTGTTCTTCCCACAGTAGACATGCTTGTTCCGGTTTCACGGTAGTCCGGTCCCCAGTCTCTGCAAGGGGGAATGAGATTTGCCACGCTCTGTTTTTGAGCCTCCCTTCTAGAAGTACTGGGGCGGGGCTGGGTGGCCGGCGGCCCCTCCCCCTCAGGGCGGCGAGCAAGAAATTTTCCGAAGGCTCAGTTCCCTGATGGGAACGGAGGTTACAACAATAACCTAGATGTTCCCCGTCTGTCGTTCAATTCGACGTTGTGTCGAATGAAGCAACACTAAGGGTCCCTATTCAATCACGCCATGTGCTGAACCATGTACATGCACTGCTGATGCAGGTGCGGGCAGGCAGTTGCGTGCCAAAGCGACAGGCTGTGTCAGTTCAACCTCCGGGTGCCTCAAAGGAAACTGATAATCAGATTGTGCTTCCCTAGGGACTTACTGTCCACTGTGTCGTGTGGGCCGATATGGCGGCTACATAAACCTTCAAGGTAGAGGGGGACAACCTCCCCTCCCGCCTCTCCTGCAGAAACGACTGCGCATCTCTTCAGATTGGGAAGAAGTGGGTCTTCAGATTGGAAAGAACACCAATTCGTGAACAAGCGCCACTTTAGGGTGTAAAGTTGCCTGGTAGAGGGAGCTCTGACTTGGTTGATTGTGTCTACGACAGCAGGTGGTAGGTCACTTAGATCTTCCGCATCCTGTCCAGGGGCCAGACGTGGAGGTTCCAGAGGTCTGGGCGCAGATGCCAGAGGGTGCCCCATCCCTGAGAAAGAAGGTCCTTCCTCAGGGGAATTCGCTAGGGAGGGGCTGTCGCGAGGAGTGTGAGATCCGAGAACCAAGTCCGTGTGGGCAAGTAGGGGGCCACCAGAGTGATTTGTTCCTTGTCCTCCCTGACCTTGCATAGCACCAGTGCAAGTAGGCTCAATGGGGGAAATGCGTATTTGCGCAGCCCCCAGGGCCAGCTGTGTGCCAGCGCGTCAGTCCCGAGGGGAGCCTCAACTAGGGAGTACAATAGGAGGTCTCTTGGGAAGCGAACAGTTCTATCTGTGCTTTGCCGAATTGCTCCCAAATCAGCTGGACTGCCTGGGGGTGGATTCTCCATTCTCCGCTGAGCGTAGCTTGTTGTGACAGCACTTCCGCTGCCGTGTTGAGGTTGCCCGGGATGTGAGTGGCGCGCAATGACTTGGAGATGGCGGGCGAGTTGTAACATATGACGAGAGCGCACGCCACCTTGACGATTTATGTATGCTATCGTAGCGGTGCTGTCTGAGCGAATCAAGACGTGATTGCCCTGTATTAGTGGGAGAAACCTTCACATTGCAAGTATTACAGCCAGCAACTGGAAGTTACCACAGTCAGCAGTGGAAGTACGCGTCCTTCAGGTCTACCGCTGCAAACCAATCTTGATGTCGGACTCAAGTTAGAATGTGTCTTTGCGTGAGCATTTTGAACGGGAGTTTGTGCAAGGCCCAGTTGAAAAATTACAAGTCCAAGATCGGTCAAGATCGGTAAAAGGGTCTCAATCTCCGCACGCAGGGTGCTGGCGTGTTCGCCGTGCACCGAGGTAAAGCGGACGCCAGCAAAGGGGGGTGGGGGCCTAGTGAACTGAATCGCTTAGCCGAGTCTGATGGTCCTGGCCAACCAGCATGATGGGTTGGGAAGTGAGAGCCACACGTCCAAGCTCCGTGCAAGGGGCACTAAAGGGACGATCGTTTTTGACATACCTGGTGAGGCTTCGCAGCAGAGCAGAGCAGGTAGTGTGGCATCGGGAGGCAAAAGCACATCCTGAGGCTCTGGTGCTGAGAGAAGACTCAAGTCTTCAACGGTGAAGATGAAGTCCTCAACGGTGTGGCCAAATAGACCGAACTGGGAGACGGGGGCGTTGAGGAAGTGTGCTTTGTCCACATCCCGCATCTCGATCAGGTTCAGCCATAGATGATGCTCTTGGACCACGAGGGTGGCCATTGCCTGCCCGAGTGTCCGTGCTGTAACCTTCGCGGCCCTGAGGGCGAGGTCGGTCGCAGAGTGCATTTCCTGCAACACGTCGGGGTCAGGACTACCCAAGTGTAGATCTTTGAGTGCCTTGGCCTGGTGAAATTGCAGGAGGGCCATGGCATGCAGGGTGGAGGTGGCCTTTCCAGCTGCGCTGTTGGCTTTGGCGGTCAGTGACGATGTCATCCTACAGGCCTTGGAGGGGAGCACTGGGCGATCCCGTCAGGAGGCGGCGTTCTCGGGACACAGGTGGATTGCAACTGTTCTGTCCACTTTGTGGACCTCCGAGTACCCGAGGGACCACCCTGCCGTCGAGGGTAGTGAGAGGTGGCTGTGAGCGGTGCCCAGACCCGAGGAACCAATCGTCTAGCTGTGAAGGCTATGGGAAGGAGAGAGGGTTCCAGTCCAGCCCCACGCTGACGGCGGCCTGGGCAAGCATGTCGGCCATCTGGGCGTCAGCCACAGACTGGGTGTGCCGACCCAAAGCCGGCAGTCCAGTCGAGTGTTCCGCGTCAGATGCCGGAACGTTCTCCGATGCAGCGGCAAACTCATCATTCAGCTCGGGGGGCTCAAGGGAGTAACCGAAATGGCCGTGAGGTGAGCCGCTCTCACCTCAAGCTTGGATGGAAGTCAACGAGCGTGCCGGGGGGCAGGTGGTTTGCGAGGATCTACCCAGCAAAACCGAGCCCACTGCCATCCCCAAATCACCTCCACCCGGGTCATCCTCAATCCCGTGGGAAGACGGAGCGACGTGGGGGGCGACTGGAGTGGCATTCCTCCTTAAGAAGGACAGCCACGACCACATTGTTGCCATGGTAATGTTCTCGCAGTGAGAACACGAACCATCCACAAACGCCCAGACACATGAGGCAGCGCCTGTGACTGTCAGGAGCGGAGAGAAATTGACCGCATCCAGGAACTACACAGGGGCGGAAGGGCATCTTTATAAAGACGCATCCTGAAAAGGACATTTAACGGCAGCTGTGTATTGCTCTTTTAAAGAAAATAAAATCTTTTATAGAAAATACTCTCTTTTAGCAGCGCTTTCGAAGCGGCCAGGGGCAAAGCTGCACTGCCGTGCAAAGAAGGAGAAAGCCGCTGATATGTGCCGTAGATCCAACAGCATACACTCTACAGAGGTGAGTGGAACAGTAAGTGATCTCAGCTCGCTAAATGCACAACCGCTCGGCTCCGAAGAAGAAATCTGAATGGACAGACGCATGATTCCCTCCTTTTAGACATGCACATTCTGTCTGCCAATTTCTCATTGGCCTTTTTCAAGTTTAGAGGTAACCGAGGCCTTCAAGAAGTCCCCTAGTGTCTCTTCATTTGACACAACGTCAAAGTGAGCGACAGATGGGGAAACACCTTGGCATTATCTGTAAAAGCATTTTAGAAAATCATCATCCAGTAATAATAAACGACTGTGATTGGCACATCCTGGCCAGTACCGAGAGCAGGTACCAAGTGACACCGCCATCTATGCTAGAGGGGGAGTTTGCAACACTAGATGGGCGATAATAACTCGTACAATGGAGGGGGGACATCAGTTTTTTGTCTGATAATGACAGACTCACAGTCACGCAATTGCAAAGCATCTCATACTACATTATTTTCAGCGTTGATTAAAAATGTATAAACATTTTTATATAAAATATGGGGGTTGGGGTCATCAATATCTTAGTACCTGTCTGTTTTTTTAAAAGCAATCATGACAAACACTACGGTCACCCTAGTGCATCTCAAGAAGTCTCTCCTTTCCACTTTAGTGTTTGATGAAGTTTTAATATGTTCTCTGTGACCACAGTCTCTCCTATTTTTCAAGCTCATATAGTATGTTTGTCTGTTCTCTCTCCTACATTATCATTAAGACTTGGCTTTCAAAGGCAGACAAAAACTCAATTATGAAAGTTCTGCCACTAAATACCACAATGAAGGCAATGAAATTATTTGAAAAAATATGACCCTTTAAAGCTTTTGACATAATTTACTAATGCAAGGTTTTAGTGATGCCATTTTTCTCATGATATTTGCCTGTGTTCAATTTCCTGCAGTTTTGAGAACAATAATCATGAAGTCCACTCAGCCTAAGTCAGCTCATTTATAAATCTTTATGCCCACACAACTGTATGCAATTAAAGAAATCCATTAATGGCCTGTTGGCATCAGGTCTGATTACACCTGCTGGAACGAGATCTGGTAAGATGGAACAAAAGCAGAGGGTGAGAGGGGGTGGACAGGAGATGAACTGTAATATTGTAAGATAAGTGGAAAAGTATTCATTTTATCACTGATCAGGCGGTGGGCAATGCAATTACATTTTCTACCTGTCTCACTCTCACTCTGTTTTATCACCTTTGTCTCTCTTTTGATCTCCTGAAGGGGTGATATTATTTTCTTATTAGTGTGTTTAAATATGAAGTGAAGTGTTAAAATGCTTTCGCATTTCCCAGTTTAATATAAAGTTTCAAAAATAAGTAAGCCATTTGTTGGTTGATTTCCCTGAAAAGTGTAAACACTGTGGCTCTTTGACACTGTCAAAACATTCCTCTGTTTATTAGGGTATCCTAATCAGTCTGTCTGGTGTAAGCTTGGGGTGAGGTTATCTTTTTGTTTATCTAATGGCAAAAAGGGGGAGTGTTTGGGAGACCTCTTTGAAATAATTATTTTTGCAATACTGTTTTGTGGTGCAGAAATTACATGCTTCATCGTTAAAACTAAAGCAAAAAGCTTACAAGACAAGCACTAGCTCATGGGAATTTATTGGTCTGGCTGGAGAGGTGTTCTGCATTTATGAATTCAGAGCAACACAACACTTTTAAAGATACAATTGTGTGCATCAACTTAATCATGAATCAGCCAAACCTGGGTCACAAAGTTAGTAATTATAATTTTGAAGGGCCATTTCTTCAGTTTCCATGGTTACAGATTTTTATTGCAGCCATTCAGTCATGTTTGTCCTGAGAAGTTTTTATTTTGTGTGAGTGTGTGGCTTTCACAACCATGACTATGGATGTCCCAATACCGATACTGGTATCAGAATTGGGTCAGATAGTGTGCTCATGTACTTGTACTGTGCTCGTTAAAATGCTTTTATACCAAAAACCGATACCATCTGGCATACGAATGTCATTACATAAACATTCAGCGCACAAATTAAAATCACGTCATGTCTTTGTAAGATTATTTAACAACAAAAGCAGCAATTTAATGTGATAAATATACAGTTAGCATGCACAGCATTTTAAATGTGAGTGTCTGTGAATGTGTGTTGTTCAGACATAAAGACACAAACTGCTCATACCTTTTAGAGATACTTGGCTCATACACGGAAAACACTATCATGAGCATTGCATGCTCTGTTTGTAGCAGATGACAGCATGCAGAGCGCTAATCCACTTTTTAGCATGAGGCACATACAGCACCGACTACATACTGTATTTATTTATTTAAATAGTAGCCTTTTTAATTTTAATAATCACTTTGAGTCACCATTTTGATGATCAAATTTAAATAAACTGTTGATATGGAGGTTTCAGACTCAAAATGACAAAAATGTATCGGTACTCATCCTTGTTCTCGAAAAATGGTATCGGGGCATCCCTAATCATTACTATTGGTTAATCCTTTGTTCAGTGTTGCCAGATAGTGATTTCACACTCACATTTCACACTGTTTTTGTATGTTTATGTTTTTAAGGCTGTCAATTTAACATGTGCAAATGAACTCAATTAATCATGTTCCCGGACTGTATTAAGGTATATATGAAGTACCACCTGTTTTAAACAGGGGGCAGTAATTGAAACTCCAGCTGTATAGACAATGCATAGCTGCACAGATAACAAACAACACTCAGGTTTCTTCTAATTAATCAGAAGGCTGCAGCCTCGTTTGACTGGATATCTTGGCTGCCAAGTCATCAAGCACCGTCAAAGGTTGTGAATCTCAGTTGTGAGGAGTCTTGGAGGCCAGCATTGTTTTGCAGCCTTCGTTTGCCATATTTTAGAGGATGCATCAAATGCATACTTAGTGACCTTCTATCACCCACAATCCCTTGCACATGTCCCAAATTATTTTACAAAATGGCTGAATAGGAGTCAAGTGACCACAGAGGTGAAAACCTTTATGACGCAGACATGCATACTTTTTTCTCTAGCATTTATATGCATTTGCAAAAATGACAAAAAGGGCAATTAATTGTTGTATTAGATAATACAACAAATTTGAAGATACAAAGCACAAAATACATAAAAAAATAAATAAAAGGACAATTACATGAGTCTGAAAAACTTTAAAAGTTTTAAAGTCTAGGGTTCCATATTTTCGTATTTGAAAGGGTTTCAATATACATTCTAAGATCAGTGATGCAAAATGTAGTATATAAAGATGTTTTTGAGTGAGTATTTTTACTAAAATAATGTAGAGATTAAGGACATATTTCTAATTTTCTGAAATATATGGATTTTCTAAACAAATTAAAATATCACATGGTTCTAAGCATATGTACTGCCATGCACACTTACTAGACCATCTTATTCTAGAGCTGAATGCTGAGGAGCCAAGCCCACAGCCTCAGAAGGACTGGCCTAGGAAAGACAGCCTAACAAGGCTGCAACCTTCCGATTGGGAAGCACCCTCAGGCTTGCTTGACACTAGCATCACAAGATGAGAATGCATTCTTTGGTTCAAACACAAATCAAACTCAGCAAATGTATGCGATTCTTTTGATTAATTAATTGCATATCATTTAATTCATTCGATTACTTTTTTTTTTAATCAATTTACAGACAATTTAAGTTTTTTTCCTTGACTGTAACGATGTGCAGTAAATGTATGTTATTAAAGGTGAAATGTTAAACTTTTTGAATGTAAAAATACTTTCTTGTATTTATGGTGATTACACAAAAACAATTTTAAGTAGGCCATTTGTAGGCTTCCTGAAAAATTTAAACAACCAATGGCATGAGTTTGGGTTGGGACAATTAATTTTGTTTGACCAATGTCAGATAGGGGGAGTGTTTGGGAAACTTGTTGCAATTCATGGTGGTAAACAAACAAACCTCCAAGGTGCATAAAAATTACCTAGCTGTATAATGTAATATATTTATTGACAGATTGATTGATTCATTTACTGCATTATTGACTAATTGGTGCAATGGGCTGTTCTAGTCATCATATTCTTACATGTTCATTTCAGCTGTTCAGGTTCGGTCTGTGGAATAACCTCTAATGCACCTGGAGGACTATTGATTTTAGTCCAGCTCAAGATGTTTTATAGATTGTTGTATTCAATTCCTCTCTTTTATTGATTATGGTTTTTGTGGGCAGCAGTGACAAATAATTTCTGGAGGGCATTATCACAGGGATGAAGCATGGATCAATTCACCAAAATATATTGCGTTTCGAATCATTTACCAGAACATCTGAGGAAAGTAATCAGATTAAACTGTTAATATCAGCAAGAGAGAGACAGAGCTCCTGTTTTAAGTAACTTTTGTGGAAAAGACTGTCCACATATTGTTTGTAACTGCAGTCAAATCACAATCATTCCAAACAGAAGCTGGAGAGTAAATGTCAGTGAGGCTATAAAATAAATTATAAATAAATAAAGGAAAGAGAGATGCAAGTTGAGGCTGAAAATAGGAGAAAATACCACTGGTTGTACTGTCTTGTTGGCTGTTAGCCGAGAGTTGTTATTTTGTAATGAGGTATAGAGGAACCGTCACTGTTGGACCCCTGCATCCCACACACACACACACACACAAACCTCTCTCATGAGACTCAAGCTGTGGCACTTCGTGTGGTGGCAGTGGATGCTTGTAACAGATGCACAGAGAGCGGTGTCATATTCCCATTCAAACCATGAGCACAATGCTTTACCCTGACATGATTTGTGAAGGATTGTGCATTGTGGGATGGTGTTTGTTTGTTGGTGTGGTTGTGTATGTGGGATTTTGTGATATGTCTGCTTCGTCATGGTAATGACTGTGACCAGTGTGTGTGAGCATTCATATGCAACATGCATACAATATGTAAGAACATGCATATATAGATAGATATACTGTACATAGTTATTACATTCTTGATTGTGAGTTGTTGTGTGTGTGTGTGTGTGTGTGTGTGTGTGTGTGTGTGTGTGTGTGTGTGTGTGTGTTTGGGCTGCGGTCCAGCTCTGCAGGGCTGTGAAATCATCCAGGTCTCCAGCATGCATCAGGATTATCTCCTTCACACAGCAGAGGGAAGCAGGCATCACTGTGCTCTGCACTGCTCAAGGCCATCAAACCTACTTTGTCATACTTTGCGTTATAACTGTACATAAATATAGAGATGAGAAGCAAATTATGTATATTTGTGCATTCTGCTTTCACAAATTTAAAGCATGGTTTTTAAAGATCATTTGAATGTATAGAATTGTTCCGTTAAACAACACAAAAAGAATTTTGAAACTTTCCAAAAGAAAATTGGTGATTTTTTTCCCTCTCTTTTGGAATGGTGATGAGCTGCAAACATCTAGGTTACGAATGTAACCTCCGTTCCCCGATTGAGGGAACGAGACATTGTGTCGGAGAAGCGACACTAGGGGTCTCTCTTGAGCACCGAATATACCGCTGATCTATGAAAAAAGGCCAATGAGAAGTTGGCAGCTAGTATTTGCATACTCCGCCCCCGGACATACGGGTACAAAGGCGAGGCAAATACTAGAGTTCATTCAGGATTTTTCTGAGGAGCCGGAAATGGTCCAGCCACTACAGCGGCTTGGCTCAGTGACGTGGCCGGGAAGGACACAACGTCTCATTCCCTCCATCGGGGAACGGAGGTTACATTCATAACCTAGACGTTCCCCTTCTGTCGCTTTCTCCACGTTGTGTCGGAGAAGCGACACTAGGGGTCCAATTTAAATCACGCCATGCGCTGAGCCGTGTACGTGGTCTGACACAGGAGCAGGCAGGTGTTTTTTACGTGCCAGACGACCAGCTGTATCAGACTACACGTACCCTTCACCAATGCCCCACAAAAGTCGGCGGAATCCTTTTGGTTACCCTGACAGGGGAACAAGGAGACGCTTGCCAACCTGGGAACGGGCAAGCCTGGCTGGGCCTCTTTTCTCTCTATGATTCTCACATAGAGCAAAAGACAGCCGAGGCCCTTACACGCACTGAGGGAAGGGGGTCTTACCCAATTTCCTATTCTTTCAGGGGGAAAAGACCCTGCGGAGACCACCCCTACCAAGCTGGGGAGGTAAGGTGGTGAATACATAACATGTGTTTTTAGGCGACACGTGGAAGTGGCGCGGTGGTAGATCCAGCCTCAGCGAGGGAAGACTGGGAGCCTTCCGGGTCCTCGAGGGGGTCCGTGAGATGAGGGGGCGTCCATCTTCTGCAGGGAGCTCGACGTCGGGGCTGAGAGCTGGGCCCATGTTTGTTGAGGCGGATCACTGCTTTTCTTTCTTTCTTGAAAGCCGCAGGAGGACGCCCTCGGCGAGCAGACAGGGCAGGGCCCCTGGCGGCAGGTTTGCGGCAGGGCAGGATGTGTGAAATAGCCTCCGTCTGTTTCTTCACCACTGAGGACTGCTGGGTGGAGTCGTCATGTGGTGTCGCCGAATGGATGGAGCTGGGAGACGGGAGCATTTGAGAAAGCATGCTTTGTCTTCCTCCTCTACTGCAACCAGGTCCAGTCCATGTGTTGCTTTCCGGACCACGAGGGTGGCCATCGCCTGTTCGAGTGCAGTTCCTGCGGCACGTCAAGAACAGGACTACCCAAGTGCAAATTTTGGAGTACCTTGGCCCGGTGGACTTGCAGGAGGGGGCCATGGCGTGCAGGGGGGTGTGGTCTGGGACCGCTCTACCGCCGAGGGTAGTGAGAGCAGAGGAGCGAGGAAGCTTGGCTTGCTCAGCTCGTTATGCACGTCCGGGAAGAAAGGAATCGGTGGGGGGGCGCAGCTGTGAGTGGCGCACATGCCCGTGGAACCAATCAAATAGCCGTGAGGGGGAGGGGGACAGGATTTTCCGGTCCAACCTCACGCTCGCGGTACCCGGGGAAGCATATCGGACCTCTGCGCATCAGGCTCAGATTGGGCTCGCAGACCCGAAGGTGGCGGCGCAGACGAGCCATCAACATCAGACGCCGCTGTAACGCTCTCCAATGCAGCGGTGATTATCGTCATCCAATTCCGGGAACTCAAGGGAACGGAAGGCCGGCCGCGAAGCGGGCCGCACTCATCCCAAGCTCAGATGGGAGGCAAGCAAGCGTGCCAGGGAGGCGGGTGGTTCACGGGGATTTACCCGGCGAACACAGCCTGTCATTTTCCCCAAATCGCCTCCATCGCCCGCGGCGCCTGCCTCAATCCCGTAGGAAAGAGGTGAGGTGCGGGAGGCTGCTGAAGTGGCTTTCTCTCATGACAAAAGAAGCTGCGACCGCAATGCTGCCTCAGCTATGTTCTCGCTCTGAGAACATAACCCATTGGAGAGAAATCGCTCATCCCGAGCTTGGACGGAAGCCAGCAAGCGTGCCATGAGGCGGGTGGTTCGCGGGGATTTACCCGGTGAACACAGCCCGTCATTGTTCCCAAATCGTCTCCATCGCCCGCGGCGCCTGCCTTAATCCCGTGGGAAGGAGGTGAGGCGCGGGGGGCGGCTGAAGTGGCTTTCTCTCATGACAAAAGAAAGCCTACGACCGCAATGCTGTTATGGCTATGTTCTCGCCCTGAAAACATAGACCATTCATAAAAACGCTGCCTGCGTGTTATCGCAGCCCAGGGAGGCCAGGCAGCTTCTATGACCGTCGGAGGTGGGGAGAAATCAACCGCATCCAGAAACTACACAGAGGCGGAAACACGTCTTTTATAAAGACGCGTCCTGAAAAGGATGTTCAACGCCGCTTTGTATTGCTCTTTTAGAGAAAATCACTCTTTTAAACAACTCTCTTAGAGTTTGGGTATCTGCACTGTCGAAGCTCCCAGGGGCAATTGCACTGCCGGGCAAGAAGGAAAAATCCAACAGCATGCAGAGTGTCAGAGGAATACTGAAACTGGTGTGATCTCACACGAACAGCATGCACAACCATCGGCTCCGAAGAAAATTTCTGAATGAACTCTAGTATTTTCCTCGCCTTTGTACCCATATGTCTGGGGGTGGGGTATGCAAATACTAGCTGCCAACTTCTCATTGGCCTTTTTTCATAGATCAGAGGTATATTCGTTGCTCAAGAGAGACCCCTAGTGTCGCTTCTCTGAAACAACGTGGAGAGAGTGACAGAAGGGGAAATCATATTATATATGTAAATATTTAATTATATTGAAATGATTATAACTAGTTTCTGTTCTTTTAACATGCTCTCACAAGGAAAACATCACTCTTCCCACACTTATCCGGTCACCACCAAAAAAAAAAAGTCACTCTGAAAACGTTTTTCTTTTTTCAGAAAATTCCATGAAGTCTTAATTATGATTATATGTTGCCAGCATGTATTCTACGTCACACAAAAATAGGATTGCATTCAAATATGATAACATCTGAAAAGAAGCTAATTCTGTCAAATGAGGTTAAAACCAGGGCTGTAATTTCATTAAGATATCGTAAATTGAAGCACTGTAGTTACATTATTAGGAACCCACTATGGCAGGTAAAAGAGTCATACTTTGACAACAATAAAAGCTGCTATTTGAATGAGGAAGAGGACTGAAATAAAAAATATTAGTCATGGTGCAGTTTTATTTTTAGAAGCATTTTTTAAACAAAATGACTCTATACTGTATAGCCCTATGGTAGTAATCAGAAGGCTGAAATTGTGTGTGGAATTTGAACATCGGACATGTCAGTATTTTTTCCAGAATACAAAATATTTTATGACAGCCTCTTTAAATCTGCAACTCATAAAACAGTAACACCACACAAGGAAGGTGTTTCATTATTCACAAGAAAACAATGTCACTTATTAAATGCACATCTGTGACATATGATAACAGGTGGTGAATTTTCTGACAGCATCTTATAGGACGTGAAACAGGTATGGGGAGTATTATTTGTTAGCAGGGAATTCTTAGGCTAGTACATAATCTCTCTCTCTAACACACACTCACATATGTTTGTTTTACACCATGGTGGTGACACTCCATTGACTTTTGTTTTTATTCTAAATTAAATATATTTTCTATCCTCTAGCACTCTTAAACTAGCCCTCACAGAACTGTTTTTGCATTTTTTTTGTTTTCACTGAGACATTATTTAGTATGTTTAATAATCTGTTGACCATTGGCTGGTCCACACAAAGTAGGTGATTTTAGGGGTTGTGTTCTTGTATCCTTGTTGGGAAACACACATTTAAGGCTGGCCATCTCAGCTCTGTGTTTTCCTGCAGGCTGAAGAGAGTTCACGACCGCAATAGGAAATCAAATATGAGTTCTAGATTTTGTCGGTGGAGGGGGGAGAGATGGAGAGAGGTAATCCAGTTTGTGCAATAGAGAATGAAAACGATCGTTTCACTGCAGTCTCTGTAATCCCCTGAAATAACAAGCTTATGTACCAAAGCCTCCATAATTTTATCTGTAATCTTTCATACTGTGGCATTAGAATGACATCAAAACTGGACTAGTAATTTGCAGCTATCAAATCAGTTACAGAGCTGTATTAATTGTTGTTACTCTATGTGGAAGAGTGCAGCATGGACTGAAGCTGGTGTCTGTGACTCAGGTAAAACTTTAAGTTTTAACTAAATGTTTAAGCATTTATTGGTTTAAAGGAATAGTTCATGCAAAAATAATGTTTTTGTCCTTTTTTTCAACCCTCATTTTGTTCCAATCCTGTATGATTTTTCTTATATGCCAACATGATCACATGGGAAATCACATGGGAAATTGCCGAATGAAAGTTCATGTACCCTGAAACTGATGCCTTTCTGCCAAACAATAATTTTTGCATCAATCCAAATGTTTCTACCTTTTCCTGTGGTGCTACTGATCCGAGACACTGGTTCTCGACCCATGGAAATCAGGAAATAATCTTATTCACATAAAAGGTTGCATTTTCGCTCTAAAATAGCATTTCTACTCAACTACTACTCGCTTTTGGTGCCACCCTGAGGATAATTTTTCTGGAAACTGATCAATAACACTTCCAGCTTCAGTCACTGAGGGCAGTGTTTCAAATTTTAATAAGCACAGACCAATTTCAGCAGAACTTTCAACTTCCTGTTGCAGAAATTTCAATGTGATCAGTCAGTAGTAAAACACAAAAAAGAGACAATGAATAGAATGTCCAGGCATCTACACATTCCTTTGCTTCTCATTTGCATATAGTTAAACTATGCTCAACTTTGTTTTATCAACACAATGTTTCTTATGCTACCTCAAATTTCCAAATTTCATTGAAAATTAAGGAGTTCTGGTTGCTTTGTCACTTCAAATCACTGTCACTATAGTATGAACAGTGCTTTGAGGGTGAATAGATGATGACAGTATTGTCTTTTTGGGATGAACTGCTGTATTCTTTTAAATATAAATATTTTTCACAAAATACTTCTGTTCAAACTTATTGCCCATTTTTTCAACCATACAGATGTTTACTGTGTTTGTGCATGAGGGAGTTAAAGACTGGTTTCCTGATTGAATTGTTGACGGTCTATGGAAAATGAGTCAGGGACGATAAAACTTATTTGGGGTTACAAGTTGTAATTAAGTCTGTTGATGCTTCCGCAGTAATCCCACTAATAATAAAGTTCTTAATTATAGTTAACAGCCGAACTGGGTATATTCATTAAACCTTCTAGAGTTTTTGTTTACTGAATCTCAAGATTTACCTCCAGAGCCTTCATTAAAAAATTATTATTATTATTTATTATTATAGCTACTTTATTCTACATGAAAATGATTTATGGGATAAAAAACATGCTGTATCTTGCGAAAATGTATTAAGACATTATTTATGCGTGTAGAATGAGACAGTGAAATAATATAAAACAAGGAACAAAACAACAGATAATCAGACAACTCCAAACTTCATGAGTGCTGTTAAAAAAAAAATATTAATAATCATTTGTGTTGCTGATTTTGTAGATTGACCTTCTGCCACTGTGGTGGTGAACTGAATTTGTTAAATTCTAAACAATGTTTACTGCTCCTATAGGAATAGATTTAATAGTCAAGTCGATATAAGACAAGAAAATAATACCAAAGAAACCATGTAAACAGCGATGTGCAATGTGTAAGAGATAGCCACAAAGAAGGAAAGGCAGTGTTAAAGTGAATTGCTCTGCAGCATGGATCAGTCAGATCCAGTCTGGCTCAAGGACAGAGCTGAGCAGCAGAGCCATCATTTCATTCTACAATGCCACTGAAAGTTCTGCTTGCTGAGGAGAGGCCAGTGTAGACATGTGTGGTTATGTGGTTATGTGATGGTATGTACCTTTACTGTAGATGGCTTTACATGTGTCCAATGTTGCTACTAAGATAAGCTCTGTTCTACCAAATTGAGAATCTATTGAGCCCACACTTTTTTGTGTGATGATCTACTTTTAAATTACCATCTCAATAAGATCTACCAACTAAAAAAAAAAACACAGTTTCATTTAAAATAAGAAAATGCTTGTTGGGACTACTGCATGTATCCCTAAATGGAATTCATCTTCTAATTAATAAAAAAATATATAATAATGTTCAATGTTGATATCGATATCATTCAGTTTTAAAACTAAACTCAAAACACCTACAGCACAATAGATTACAATAGCCAGGGCATTTACCTTATTCTGATGACGAGTAAATATTGACCAGGCAAGGTTTTGGTTATTCAGTTGCCATGACAACAAGCAGATTTACATGCTGCTAACCATTTGAGAACTTTTAATTTGACATAAAAGAAACAAAAACTTTAGTAGACAAGAGCTAGATATTCTTGTTGAGGAAATTACTGCAAGGAAAAAGTTTGATAATAATATCACTTCGGAAAGTACGAGGCAGGTAAATGGAAAAGGGTGGCGGAGGCTCTCTCCACTCTGCCTAACTCCGATTGGGATGTGGATGGGCTGAAAAAGAAAGACTCAGCTTTCTAATGTTATAATTATTTTGTTTCTATGAACTCTAAAGATCGTGGAGTTAGAGCTCTATATGCAGCACATTTGAATTAGCATGATTGGTCACCACATTAAGAAGCTTCAAAACAACATTTATTGTTTGAATTTGGTGATAACATTTACATGGTTTAAAATCTGAAAATAAAATATAATTAAACACAAAACAGTCAAAAAAAGGTCTAAAATCACATTTCTACATAAACAAGGCTCAACATGAAAAACCCAGTAAATTCATTAAACATATTACCTTTTAGAATTTAAGACAACTGTGAGTTAATCCTAGCTTTAAGATGTTATTTACGATGATGTTTAAGAAAAAAAGATTCAGAGAATTTGAATGCTTCTTAAGTTTTTTCTTAAGAAAATCAAAAACGTTTTTTGGGGAATACAAAATATTTGTAACTTTTTTTAAGTTATAAATTAAGAAGAAAATGGTAGATAAGAAGAAATATCTTCTTCAGAACGTTTCGTGAATCCGGCCCCAGTATAGCAAGAAAGTTAATATTGGGAATCTCTCTGATACTTGCAACACGATCACACAGGACATAAACACTTTACTTCCAAAAGTTTGACAAGCAACAACCGCAAAGTACCATAAAATTGTATACGCTGCACTCGTATTTGGGGGGTAGAGTTAATAAAATATGCATTTACAACTAAAATACAAGTCACTTTTGGCGCCACTTTGTGGACATTCACCCTGAAACTTGATCTCACACATGCCCATACATTTGAGAACACTTCCAGCTTTGGCCAATGGGGGCAGTGATTCACATACTAATTACAGCAGCAAACGGACTGTCATCAAATTCCCTCTTTTAAAAGAAAGCCACTACTGGGAAAGGCCCATGACATTGAAATTGGAGTTTTGTGGCTTTTAAACCATGTCTGTTAGCTTCAGCCACTATAGCGACTATTGAATAACTTAAATGGAACTAAAACAATTATATAATGACAAAAACAACAACAACAACAACTATGGAATCAATTCCATGCCACATATATTAGAGAAAATATAGAGAAAAAACTGCAGATGCTGCTATTTCAGACACGTTAGCGAGTGTGGCTAATAAATCCACCGCTTTAACTGATCTCTAACTTTTTTATCTGAAGCAAACGCTGTTAACGCACATTTAATGCTAATTAAATAAAAGGAAACAATCAACTTTACATACCTGAGATCCACCTGCATGTCTCTGCTCGGCCATGATGTTTGATCCGTGTCTCAAGCTAATGAGGTAACTTCCAGGGAGCCATCACTGGTTGTACACGCCCCAATCCCCTGACTCCACCCCCACGTCAAAACAGTGCCATAAAGTGAAACGAATGTAAAGCGCAAAGGCAAAACGGTATCATGAGCTCACACGTGATGGAAATGCAGATTAAAAGGAGAGTTGCAAAATAATTAGTAGGCATTGCAAAGAAAAAGATGTGTGGCAAAATCATTGCTGCCTAAAAATCTGTTGCAGAGATAAAAAAGGATAAACGTTCTTTAGTTTATTTTACAACAGTCATTGATTTTTGCAATTAATTATATCTTTGTTTGCAAAACTTTCTTTTTTTCTCTCGATACTTTATTTTACTTTTGTGATACTTAACTTTTGTTTAAAAAAAAATTGTTTTTTGCTCAATACTTTTTTCTTTTACAAAACTTTATTTTATTTTGCAATACTTTATATTTTTGCAAATATATGTGGCATGGAATTGATTCTATAAACAACAACAACATCAAAATCAAGTGTTTTGAGTTGTTAGTTGTGTTTCATTTAAGTGTCAACTTTTTCTCAGATGTTTCTCCTGTAATTCTTTAGGGAAAAAAAAACCTAGCAGTTAATCGCATGCCAGTGATTAGCTCTAGGGGTTGGCAACCTAAGGCAATGCTGGCATGTGTGACCTAGGTTGCCGACCCATGCTCTAAATCAACATTATACAGTGGCTGTAAGTAAGGGCAGAAAAGCTACTAAACACATCAAAACAGTAAATAATAAATTTGAATGCGCTCTGCCACAAATCGTTTCCTCATTTGAATTCAGTCAAGAAGATGCACATCTGCATTCAGAGAGCATACGATATTGGCCAGGTTGGGCACTCATTTAAGAGCTCCAAAGGGAATGTCAGCGAACACCTTGAAACCGGCTTCATTTGTCAGAATCAAATTCTTGGCCCTGCTGATGCTTTTTTGTATTCCATGCAGTCCGAGCGACAAACTTGTAGGGGAAAAAAAAAATGTATCCCTGAAACCCAGCAGCTCCACACAACATCAATAACACCAGTGTTTAACATAGCCCCCTGTTCCCATTATCAGTGACTTGTGTTGCGGGCCATGGTCAAGACTCTATCCATGAGAGATTTCATTTGTTTGAGGTCTTCTGGAATTTACTCATGCTGTGACAAAGGTAGTTTCCCCTAGGAGGTCTCCCATCAGGGACTAGCCAGGCTTGACTTCAGTAGCTAACCAGACAAGAGCTGGAGGGTGATATGCTGCTGGACACTCATTTACACTTTCATCTGGCATTCAGTGTAAATCGCGAATGAGTGAATGAGTCTGTGGTTTTGAACACAGCAGGGTGCCAATACCAGTGTTTTCCTCTTAGGAACTCAGATGGTTAATTGTTGTGGCAAAAACAATCATTAAACAAATATGCATAACAAGATAAGAGACATCAGGATCCAAATTATATTTTAAAAGATAGTTTATTCTTTTAAAAGAGGTTTGTTCACAAAAGTATCGCGACAGCTACCTCGCAATAGGAACAAGACCCAACTCACACAGAAAACACATGGCCTATTTATACCCCCGTCCTCAAAGTCCCTTCTTCCGTAATTTTCCACTGATCCCACTAAAACCGGATTTTAACTGGTCTTAGAAATACCAATGGCTCTTCTAAGCCCCCCGGGTTTTACGATGCTTACATCTGTGAGGTCATAAAAGGCCATATAAACACTATCTCGTCCTGAAGACAGTGGTCCTTTGTTGAGCTCCATTGAGTTTCACACCCGTGAAACTCAACAAACGTCTTTCCCGCACTCATATTGAGGAGTTCAAAGGCCTTTTCCTTGACCATCTGTTTTACTGTGTGTGTGTGTGTGTCTCTGTTTCTGCCAGGTGAAAAATAAAATACTATAGAGAAACACGATTGAATCGAAAGAAAATCCACATAATGTCTTAAAGAAAGTAAAATATAAATTTTCTACAACAGTTAGTATGTGCTTCACAAAGCAAAATCAACAACTATGCGTCCTCACTTATTGTGCTGGTTGTGTCGCAACTTCTGTAATTTTATGTCTCTGTGAGCTTACCTGAGGGTGGAATCATTGAGAGTGCATTGCTTAATCATTTATACACAATGTGCTGCTTTTCAACAACTTTATCTTATTATTATCAAAAACAGCTGTGCCAGCTGTGAACATACAACCAGGGGTATATTAACCATATTAACTTCATTTTAGCTTAGTTATACAGCTGTCATTAAAGCTGATTAATGAGCTAGATAAATAAATTCATAACCCTCGCTGTTTGACTGTTCTACAAGTCACTGCAACAAAATATTTATTATACTGTGACTGCAGGATCTTTTAGAACCCCCCAACTTCATCAAGCTTAAACCTGTTACGTTCCCGTGTTGTCTGCCCTGTGTTCTCTGTTTTCACTTGTCACGTTTATGTCACCTTTCATTGTGGTCTGCCCCGTGTTTTCAGTTTCACCCTCGCCAGTCACGTTCCATGTCACTCTTCTTTGTTGTCCGTCCCGTGTTTTCTGTTTCACCGAACACGCTCCCTGTCATGTCTTCCTTGTTGTCCACCTGTGCTTCACTGTCCCTGTTAAAACTACACTTCCCTTCTTCCTCACTCCTCATCACCGCTGTCACAGCGTTATTATCCGCACCTGTCGCCTATTTTGTTATCACGGTGTCTGTCTATTTAAACCCTGTCGTTTCCTCTCTCCGTTGTTGATCGTTGTCGTTTCATGTTCATGAATGTTGTTATGGATGTTTCTCCCGTGTTTCGCTGTTCCTGTTTATGCCTTGGTTCCCCAGTTCGTGTTCCTTTGAGGTTTTCGTATTTCTAATGTTTACAGTCTTGTTTATCCCCTCGTGGATGTTTTATTTTGTTCCCGGTGTTTTGTTTATTCAGTGTTTTGAGCAATAAAAGCCGCGATTAGATCCAACCTCTTGTCTGCCTCCTCCTGCATCATAACAGAAACGATCGACCCACAAATTAATCTAGCGGTGCAACGTGACTAGTGAAAACAGAGAACACAGGGCAGACAACACGGGAACGTAACAAAACCTCTCAAAAGTCCCTACAACTTGAAGGACTTTTGAAAGTTAGAGGCAGTAACCATTCATTTTGGTATGTACTGTTAGGAAAATATATTTTCATTAATTTCCTCAGGTTATCTGCATTCTGTCATTTGGAATGCCACATGTGCACATTTCTGATTTGTCTACCATGGAGTTACTGTATGTTCTGGTTATTAGTGTCCACAGAGGGAGGCTCTGTTGATGTTAATGGTCATTTATGATGTATGTGTTTGTTATTCTATGTTAAATTTGTTTATTGCTTTTAATTGCTGAAGTCTTGTCAGTTTGACCTTGACAGTTTGTGCAGCACATTTCAGCTCAGATTGTTTTGTGAACCGAAAGGCAGTTATTGAAGATTAAGGCAACGCAAATTATATTGGATCCAATAGCAAAGCCGCATTCCACGTTTAAGCACTGCTGTGTTACACATTTTTTATGTAAATAAGGTGTTTACATTGAAGTTTTCAGCAAAAACTGTCCATTTAATTCTAGGTGTCAGTGAATTTGTAAACACTAGAAAGCTGGACCATTACCTGAATTTTCACTCAAAGAAGGATTTGTTTAAAGATTTGTTTTTGGTCTATGTTAATTGTGGTGGAGTATATTAGCTTCCTTATTAGCAGCTTAGTTTTGCTTGAAGAGTATGTGTTTCAGAGAAGGGGCACATATGAATTATACATTTGTGGTTATCATATCAGTTGTAAAAAAGTAATCAATAGAATTGCCACTAGATCTAGAGTCCATACCAAATTAATGAATTGTAATGAAATATGCAATAAAATAAGGTGTAGGAATCAATCTCTTTTTTAATTTAGAACAACATATATTTCATGATGGACATAACAGGAAATATTAGTGTTCATTCAGATTTCAGGCATTTCTCTGCTTGTTCTGAGCAGCTGCCCATGTCAACTTCTGGCTCAACAAATGATGTGAGATTTTTACAGGACTACCTGTTTGGATGAATAATGGTAGACAGAGGGCAGGGCTGAAGACGGGAAAGACTATTTGGGAGACCTGTTGAGAAAACAGCTGTGTATCCAACTATTTTACATAGCTGTACTTATGTAAAATCTTGATTTTACATGTAGTATACTCGTCAGATCATGTTTACGTCTTGTTTACGTTTTTTTTTTATTTGAGTTTGAAACCGAAGTATAGTGAGGATATGACACCAACTTTCATTCTTCATAGACTGTCAGTTGTTGGTGACTAATGTTTCTCCCATAATGGGCCTTTCAGTAACCCCAGAGGCTTTGCTTAGCCCTGTGGGTGATCTGCAAAGATTTCGGCACAAATTTCTTAAAATCCTCCAGCAAGTGGTGTGACAGTTTAAAATCAGAGGGTGACAGTTTAAAATCTGCAGGCATCTCTTCTTCAAGACATCTGTGTTCATGGGTTTATAAAAAAATAAAAAATAAATAAAAATGTTTCTTGGTTACCATGGAGAAAAAATCGCATTGCTTCTAATCTCAAGTTTCAAGCAGTGGCGTAGCCAGAAACAAGACAGTGTGCCAAGAGAAAACTAGTTGAGCAAGAACTGAAGAACAATATAGTGAAATATAATTGTGACTGTTATCAATCATCAAATAAATTTATTTTGTTGATGTTTGAACAAATAAATTACACTTTAATTGATGATAGTTAGGCCTGTTAATGTATCAAAATACTAGGCTAAATAATTCATCATAAAATTATTTTAGAATTAATTATAATTATTTCACAAAAATGCTGAAAACAAATATAATTGGTGGAAAAATTTGCACTATACAGAAGAATTTACCAAAATACACCAGGTTTTAGGTTACATTCACTGATGTAACCTCCGTTCCCTGATTGAGGGAATGAAACGTTGTGTCGAAGAAGCGACAATAGGGGTCTCTCTTGAGCGCCGAATATGCCTCTGATCTTAGAAAAAAGGCCAATGAGAAGTTGTTTGCATACCCCGCCCCAGGACATACGGGTATAAATGCGGGGAAATACGTCTAGTTCATTCAAGATTTTTGTGAGGAGCCGGAAATGGTCTGGCCACAACAGTGGCTCGGCTCAGTGATGTGGCCAGGAGGACACAACGTCTCGTTCCCTCCATCGGGGAATGGAGGTTACATACGTAACCTAGACGTTCCCCGTCTGTCACTCACTTTGACGTTGTGTCGAAGAAGTGACACTAGCGGTCCAATTTTTAATCACGCCATGCGCTGAGCCGTGTACGTGTACTGCTGACACAGGAGCAGGCAGGTACTTGACTGCACGTACCCTTCCCCAATGCCCCAAAAAAGTCATCGGAATCCTTCTGGTTACACTAGACAGGGGAACAAGGCGACGCTTGCTAACCTGGGAATGGGCCGAGCCTAGCCGGGCCTCTTTTCTCTCTATGTTTCTCGCATAGAGCCAAAGGGCTGGGGCCTTTACACGCATCGTGGGAAGGCGGTCTTACCCGGTTTCCTGTTTTTCAGGGGGAGACCTGCGGAGACCACACCTGTCAGAATAGGGGGAGGTAAGAGTGGCAAATACATCACATGGGTTTTTAGGTGACATGTGGAAAATGGCGTGGTGGTAGATCCCACCTCTCTGGAGGGGGGAGCTGCTACAAACACGGCGACCAGGGGGCAGTGAGAACTGCCCAAGGGAGACATGGGTCTGCTCGTAAGGGGACCGTACCGTGGAAAATACATACAGGGGGAGTCCATGTAGGAGTCCTGAGCTGTGGAGCACCTATTCCAGTACAGGTTAGATTAAGTACCCGCAGTGGATTGGGTCGGCGAGTTCCTCCGCTGAACTACGGACCCAAAGGGCTATGGAGGAGTCATCCAGGGATCCGAATGAGTGGGATCTCCTGGGAGAGAAAGCGCACAGGTTTAATTCGGCCAAGGGAAAGGGCGCTAGGTGCAAGCGATCCACCCGGTCAGTCCGTCAGTGTGTACCGAGTTCTACCGGCTCGGACCTGAGAAAACACGTGACGATACTGACTCAACCCTGAGATTGTAGAATCTCGCAAAGGTATTAGGTGTTGTCCAACCCGCTGCTCTGCATATGTCTGCCAGGGAGGTGCCTCTGGCCAGTGCCCACAAGGACGCAACACTCCTTGTTGAGTGTGCTCAGACCCGTGGGGGGCGGGGGCACGGCCTGGTTGTGATAGGCCAATGAAATGGCGTCCACCACCCAGTGGGAAAGCCTCTGTTTGGAGACAGCGTTCCATTTCCGCTGTCCACCAAAGCAGACAAAGAGCTGCTCAAAACATCTAAAGCTCTGCATGCAGTCCAAGTAGGTACGCAAAGCACGTAACGGACTCTGCCTCCTCCAGGGGCAGCACTTGCAGGTTCACTACTTGGTCTCTGAAGGGAGTCGTAGGAACCTTGGGCATGTAGCCCGGCCATGGTCTTAGGATCACTTGAGTGTCTGCCAGACCGAACTCCAGGCAAGTGTCCCTGACAGAGAATGCTTGCAGGTCCTCGACCCTCTTGATGGAGGCGAGCGCGATCAGCAGGGCCATCTTCAGGGAAAGGGGAACAGGCTTGGCCAGGAGGGATTTAACCTCCGGGCGCCTCTTAGGAACCTGATAATGAAGTTGTGCTTACCCAAAGTCTTGCCGTCTACTGCGTCGTGGTGTGCCGCGATAGCAGCTACGTACACTTTCAAGGTGGAAGGGGACAGCCTCCTCTCCAACCTCTCCAGCAAAAATGAGAGCACTGACCTAACTGCGCACATCTGTGGGTCTTTTGCCCGGGAAGAACACCAATTCGCGAACAAGCGCCACTTCAGGACGTAAAGTTGCCTGGTAGAGGGAGCTCTGGCTTGGTTGATCGTGTCTACAACAGCAGGTGGTCGAGAACCAAGCCCGGGTGGGCCAGTAGGGAGCCACTAGGGTGACTTGTTCCTCATCCTCCCTGAACTTGCACAGCCCCTGTGCAAGAAGGCTCACTGGGGGAAATGCGTACTTGTGCAGCCCCGAGGGCCAGGTGTGTGCCAGTGCGTCTGCCCCAAGGTTTTGCATACCAGAGAGGGCAATTGGAGGTCTTTCGGGAGGCGAAATAGTCTACCTGAGCCGTGCCGAACCGTTCCCAAATCAGCTGAACCGACAGGGGATGAAGCCTCCGCTCTCCACTGGGCAAGCACATCCGCTACCACATTGAGGTTGCCCGGGATGTGAGTGGCACGCAGCGACTTGAATCGAAGGGTGAGTTGTGACATGTGGTGGGAGCGTACGGCGCCATGGCAATTTATGTACGCTATGCGGTGGTGCTGTCTGACCTGATCAAGACGTGTTTGTCCCGAACAAATGGGAGATACCTCAGCAGGGCAAAGAATACTGTCAACAACTCTTGGCAATTGATGTGCCAGCGCAGCGGGGCCCCTTTCCAATGGCCTGCGGCTGCTTGACTGTTGCACACGACGCCCCAACCCAATTTGGAGGCGTCGGTCGTGAACAGAACGCGTTGAGAGGTCTGTCCAGGGTCTGAATATTTGCTGGCAGGCGTGGGTGACCATCGAGTCTGGAGCCAGTGCTGAAGTGGTCTCATATGCATCAACCCCAGCGGCGCGACCGCCGCAGAGGATGCCATATGCCCCAGGAGCCTCTGGCAGAGTTTTAAAGGGACCGCTGTACCCGGGCCGAAGGCGGCGAGGCATTCCAGCACTGACTGCGTGCGCTCATTGGTGAGGCGCGCTGACATTGAGACTGAGTCTAACTCCATGCCAAGAAAAGAGATGCTCTGAACCGGGGCGAGCTTGCTCTTTTCCCAGATGACCTGAAGCCCCACACGGCTGAGGTGCCTGAGCACCTGGTCCCTGTGAGCGCACATTAACTCTCGGGAATGGGCCAGGATGAGCCAGTCGTCGAGGTAGTTGAGTATGCGGATGCCTGCTTCTCGGAGCAGGGCAAGGGCTGCCTCTGCGATTTTTGTAAAGATGCGAGGGGACAGGGACATGCCGAAGGGGAGGACTTTGTACTGATATGCCTTGCCGTCGAACGCGAACCGTAGGAAGGGTTGGTGTCGAAGCAGAATTGAGATGTGGAAGTACGTGTCCTTCAGGTCTACCGCTGCGAACCAATCTAGATGCCGGACGCAAGTTAAGATGTGTTTTTGCATGAGCATTTTGAACGGGAGTTTGTGACTAGCCCGGTTGAAATCTTGCAAGTTCAAGATTGGTCGTAAGCCGCCGCCTTTCTTGGATACGATGAAGTAATGGCTGTAGAAACCCTTCTTCATCTCGGTTGGAGGGAGTAAGAGGGTCGCGATTTCCGCGTGCAGGGATTTGGCATGTTCACTGTGTACTGCGGTAAAGCGGATGCCCCCGAAGGAGGGGGGGGGGCCTGGCAAACTGAATTGAATAACCGAGTCAAATGGTCCTGGCCAGCCAGCATGACGGATTGGCCACGCATCCAAACTCTGCGCTAGGGGCACCAAGGGGACGATTATCTTTGATGTACCCGGCGGGGCTTCGCAGCTGGGCGGAGCAGGTAATATGCCGTCGGGAGGCTGTGGTGTGTCCCGAGGCTCTGGTGCTGAGAAAAAGACTTGAAGCACTTACCTAGCTCCGCACATCCGGCAGGGGGCAGGTTAGTGACTGAGGAGGTCCAAGGGAGGTCCGGTGGAGGCGTTCTCTAGACTCGTCAGAACTGGCCGGCCGGGGAACAGTCATGGGGCTGAGGGCGGGGTGTCCGCGTCCAGCGTGCCGGGATTGTTGAGGTGTGGTGGCAGAGTGCCGTGAGAACCTGACTGCGCCATGGCCTTCGTGGCCCTGAGGGCGAGGTCGGTCGCTGAGTGCAGTACATCGGGATCAGGACTACCCACGTGCAGCTCTTTAAATGCCTTGGGCTGGTGGACTTGCAGGAGGGCCATGGCATGCAGGGCGGAAGCGGCCTGTCCGGTGGTGCTGTAGACTTTGGCGGTCAGTGATGACGTTGTCCTACAGGCCTTGGAGGGGAGCACAGGGCGACCCTGCTAGGTGGCGCCGTTCTCGGAGCGTGCTGGGGCGGGTGGTCCAAGGGGCCCGCTGCCGTCCCCAGATGAAGGAAAGCCTCGACCGCAACGTTGCCATGGTCATGTTCTCGCAGTGCGAACATGAACCATCCACAAACGCTGCCTCAGTGTGATCGCAGCACAGACACACAAGACAATGTCTGTGGCCGCCTGAAGTGGAGAGCACTCTACTACATCCAGGTACTACACAGGGGCGGATTGGCATCTTTATAAAGACGCGTCCTGAACAGGACGTTCAACGCAGCTGTGCATTGCTCTTTTAGAGGAAAGTACTCTTTTACTGAGAAAATCACTCTCAGTTTTGCGCTGTCTAAGCGACCAGGGGCAAACTGCACTGCTGTGCAGAGAAGGAGAAAGCCACTGAAGTGTGCCATAGATCCAAATGCAGAATCAACTCAGAGGAAGAGGAACAGGTGTGTGACTCGCAGCTCACTGCATACACGACCACCTGCTCTGAAGGAAATTTCTGAATGAACTAGACGTATATCCCCACCTTAATACCTGTATGTCCGGGGGCGGGGTATGCAAATACTGTCTGCCAACTTCTCATTGGCCTTTTTTCATAGATTAGAGGCATATTCGGTGCTCAAGAGAGACCCCTAGTGTCGCTTCTTCGACACAACGTCGAAGTAAGCGACAGACGGGGAATTTAATTGTGGATAAGAAATGTGAAATGCACTGTGTTGAACAGAAGAATTCACAACTGTAAGAAGATTCAAAATCTTTTCTGAACATTGTATTTGTATATGTGGAGTACAGGCCTTGGAGGGGTGCACAGGGCGACCCCGCTAGGTGGCGCCGTTCTCGGGGCATAGGTGGATCGCAACTGCCCTGTCCACCAGAGGAATCGCTGTGTACCCGTGGGCCGCTCCGCCGTTGAGGGTAGTGAGAGCGGATTAGCGCGTGGCTATGTGATGAGTGGAGAGGGGCGCCCTCCATGAGTACAGGGAGGTTTGGTGCATAATAAAAACAGAAAAATATTACTATTTTTATATTGATTATTTAGCCAATATAAATAATGAATAATATCATATCTGACTTGACACTTAAACAGACAGTACCGTTAATAGACCGTTGATTATGCATTGTCTTTTTTTTCAGATTTGCATATAATCATGGGAACATTTACTGACTTAAATCTGTCATCTATACAGGCAGATAAGTTTGATCTTTAAGCCAAACAGGGTCACACAATAAACAACTTAATTGCATATAATATGTTAATGACAAATAGGCTTATGATCGTGAGTAAAGGCATGGGATGGTATCCATAATATTACCATGACACTTTGCAGGTGACGTGGGCAGAACTTAACAACGTAAACAAGCATTATGATATGTGATAGTGCAGCATTAAATATGACAGAAACTTGGGAACATATGATAGAAATATTAAAGCATTGTTCTTCCCCAACCATCTGTTATTAATGACAGGTGGGAGGATGATA
Organism: Xyrauchen texanus; assembly: GCF_025860055.1. Lineage (NCBI taxonomy): Eukaryota > Metazoa > Chordata > Actinopteri > Cypriniformes > Catostomidae > Xyrauchen > Xyrauchen texanus. The sequence goes on from NC_068289.1 coordinate 25,169,622, forward strand.
TGAAAAAAATGGCCAAACATCGCATATGGAAGCATTTTTAATTATTTTCTTTAAAAAATTTGAGTTTGGCTAATGATGGAGAAGCCATGAATAACATGAAAAGCTTTAAAAGATTATCAGTATTTGCACAGCAGCATGGTTGGACGTGTTTTGATCATAGATAATTACTGTGATGAGGAGTAGGGCGTTGCCGGGCCATGCACGACCGGTGCTGAATCAGCTGATCAGGTGGAGATGCCAGTTCAAGAGAGAGAAAGAGATGCACGTGGCCACGCTGCATGTGTGTGTGTTCGTCTTATGTTTTATGTTGTTTTATGTTGAGTTTTACATTAAACTTTATGTTCACTGTTCAGCCGGTTTCAGCCTCCTCCTTGCCCATTCTTCAACTGTTACAGTGGTGCTGAGACCCGTGAAGGAGGAAGGATGTGCTGCCACGGTGTCCTCGCCGCTGCCGTCCGCCCAAAGGAGCAGGCACAGCTGTCTGCCTGGGGACGGAGGGGTCGCTGGAGACTGCCGGAGGAACCACTGCTGTCCGCTGAGGGGTTGGAAGGCTCACTTTCATCCACCGGGAGAGGATTGAGCTGTCGTCTCCCATGCTAGTCATGTAGCACCTGTTCCTCCCCTCAGGGGTGCGGGGAACCTAAGGTCTGTATGTGACATCTCTTTGGGGGCATTGGGGAGGGCTACGTGCAGCCGACACAGGTGCATCTAGCACGCAGTAGCCTGCTTGCACCTGTCTCGACAGTTCACGTAACACGGTCAGTGCGTGCCGTTTTTATATTGGACCCCTTGTGTCACTTCATTCGACACAACGTCGAGTGAGTGACAGAAGGGAAACGTCATGGTTACTGTTGTAACCTCCGTTCCCCGAGGGAAGGAACGAGACATTGTGTCCCTCCTGCCACAGCACTAGACCTACCACTGTAAATGGCCGTACCTTATTTTCGGCTCCTCAGTGCAAAATCCTGACTGGCACTCGCTGCCCTGCTTCCCTATATACCCGTATGTCCGGGGCGGGGCATGCAAATTCAGTCTGCCAACTTGACATTAGCCTTTTCTTCCTTCGATGGCCAGGAGTATCAGTACAAGGTCCTCCCATTCGGCCTGTCCCCTGTCGTAGAGGCAGCCCTTGCCCCGCTATGGGAAGTGGGCATCCGCATACTCAATTACCTCGACGACTGCCTCATTCTAGCTCACTCTCGAGAGTTACTATGCACTCACAGGGACCAGGTGATCAGGCACCTCAGCCGTTTTCGGCTTCAGGTCAACTGGGAAAAGACTCAGTCTCAATGACAGCGTGCCTCACGAGCGAGTGCTCAGGTGCCTCGCTCTCTTCAAGCCTGGCACGACGGTTCCTCTAAAAAAATTCCAGAGGCTCCTGGGGCATATTTCGCGACAGGTTTCGCCCAGCGGAGAGTGGTGGTTCAACCCCAGGTGGTCCAGCTGATTTGGGGATGATTCGGCATGGCACAGGTAGATCTCTTTACCTCCCAGGACAACACTGACTGCCTGCTCTGGTACTCCCTGACAGAAGCCCCTCCGTGTTGGCACACAGCTGGCCCCGGGGGCTTTTTCGGGATCTCATGCTCCTCGCGACAGCACCTCCCTGGCAAATTCCCCTGAGGAAGGAACTCCTTTTTCAGGGACGCAGAACCCTCTGGCACCCACGCCCAGACCTCTGGGACCTCCACGTCTGGCCCCTGGATGTGGAAGATCTGAGTGACCTACCACTTGCGGTCGTAGACACGATCAACCAAGCCAGAACTCCCTCCACCAGGCAACTTTTCGCCCTGAAGTGGCACTTGTTCGCGAACTGGTGTTTTTCCCGATCTGAAGACCCACAGAGATGTGCAGTTCGGTCAGTGCTCTTATTCCTGCAAGAAAGGCTGGAGGAGAGGCTGTCCCCCTCCACCATGAAGGTGTATGTAGCTGCTAACGCGGCCCACCACAATGCAATGGACGGCAAGTCCTTTGGTAAGCACGACTTGATTATCAGGTTCCTTAGAGGCGCCCGGAGAATGAATCCACCCCGGCCAAGCCTGTTCCCTGGGATCTCTCAGTGGTCCTCTCGGGCCTTCAGAGACCCCCCTTCGAGCCGCGGGATTCAGTTGAGCTCCTTGAAGATGGCCCTCCTGATAGTGCTAGCTTCCATCAAGAGGGTTAGGGACCTGCAAGCGTTCTCTGTCAGCGACACTTGCCTGGAGTTCGGTCTGGCACATGCTCACATTATCCTGAGACCGCGACCGGGCTACATGCCCAAGGTTCATACAACCCCCTTCAGGGACCAGGTTGTGAACCTGCCAGCACTGCCCCAGGAGGAGGAAGACCCAGCCTTTATCTTGCTGTGTCCGTTACATGCTTTGCGTATCTATGTGGACCGCACGCAGAGCTTTAGATGTTCTGAGCAGCTCTTTGTCTGATTTGGTGGACAGCGGAAAGGTGCGCCTTCTCCAAACAGAGGTTAGCTCACTGTGTCATTGACACCATCTCTCTGGCCTACCAGACCAAGGCCGTACCCGCCCCGTTGCGAGTTCGAGCACACTCGACGAGAAGTGTGGCATCCTCGTGGGCACTGGCCAATGGTACCTCCCTAGCAGACATATGCAGAGCAGCGGGCATGGCAACATCCAACACCTTTGCGAGATTCTACAATCTCAGGGTTGAGTCAGTTTCGTCCCATGTTTTGTCAGGTCCGAACCGGTAGAACTCGGTAATATGGAACAGCCGACCGGGTGTTCCACTTGCACCTTGTGCCCTTCACCAAAGTGATCCAGTGCGCCTTCTCTCCCAGGTTAGCCACTGAAAAAAAAGCTTGCTCCCATGCTGGACATGTAGCACCTGTTCCCCCCCAGGGGTGCTGGGAACCTAAGGTCTATATATGACACTTTTTCTGGGGGCGTACAGTTGCTTCTAGCATGCAGCAGCCTGCTTGCACCTGTGTCAGCAGTTCACGTAATACGGTCTAGTGCATGGCGCTTTTGAACGGGATGGTTACTGTTGTAACCTCTGTTCCCTGAGGGAGGGAATGAGACATTGTGTCCCTTCTGCCACAACACTGGACCTACCACTGTAAACGGCCGTACCTTATTCTCGGCTCCTCAGTGCAAAAATCTTACTGACAGACACACGCCCGCTTCCCTTTATACTCATATGTCCGGGGGCGGGACATGCAAATTCTGTCTGCCAATTTCTCATTGGCCTTTTCTCAAGTTCAGAGGTACGCTAGGCCCCCAAGGAAGACCCCTTGTGTCACTTTATTCGACACAACGTCTCGTTTTCTCCCTCAGGGAACGGAGGTTACAACAGTAACCGTGATGTTTCTGCGGGTCCTTAAAAAGTCTTAAAATGTCTGAAATTCAGCCTTCTAAAATTTAAGGTCATAAATTTTTTTTCAATATCTTAAATGGTATAACAAAATCTTAATTATCATTTAAAGATGTAAAGCTTAAATTTGGGAACGGAAAGACAGGAATCACAACATGGCCTGATGTGATTATTAATCTTCAAAAGAATACGATTTAATTGATTGATAAATGATTTAATGTTGATGAATTATGACAATGTTTACTATAAAGTTGTTATATTGTTATATGTTGTAGATGATTGTAAAATTGCACATTGTATTTCCCTTAGCTGTTTAATTGAGCAGCTGAAAGCTGTGAAGCACAGACATTCCCCAGTGTATTTCGAGTTTGTTCATAGTTTAATAAAACAAATCTGTGTATAATTGGTATTTTTGTTGAATAAACTGCATCTGGGATTTAATTAAATTTGGACTCTTGCTACATAAATACATTTTTATGTGATATACTGTATATGATATGTGGTATATATATGTGTGGAAAACATGTCTTGAGTATTTTAAACTGGCAGATACCCTGTTTCGCTGGTTAAATGTGTGTCCCAGCCTGTTTGAGTTAAAGAATCTGTGATACATGATTTCTAGTATGAACATATACCATTAATTGAATTTGTACAGGTCTTAAAAAGTCTTAAAATTAGGGCTGTCAATCGATTAAATTTTTTTATCTAATTAATTACACGGTGTCCCGATTAATTAATCGTGATTAATCGCATATACAAATATTTGCTGAGAAAGCCCCTAATATAACAATAATTCTATATATAAAGATTATACATATTTATATCAATATATAATTATACATAGTTATCTTTAAATATTAAAATTATATATATATATATATATATATATATATATATATATATATATATATATATATATATATATATATATATATATATAATAAAATATTCAGATAATTAAAATGCATTACATTTTTGTAGATAAGACAATACAAATGTAGATAAGATTAATTGATAAGACAATACAAAAAGTGGGTTTAGAATACAATGTATTGTTTACTACCATATTATCACAGCAATCCATTTCACAAGTGAATTTGTCAATCAGTTGGAGATTTATTATTAGGGCTTATTTAAGAGCCCGTCAATCTACACCTGCATCAGAAACGCTTGTGTAGCGTCTCGGGTGCGTCACATCATAAACATAACATTTTTAGTTTACTGTTTCAAGTTAAATATAGTTTAATACTCAATCTTTAAACACATCTTGAGATCCCTTAGTTCACATTTGCGCTCCGTCAAGTATTTTGAGGCCAGAATGTAACGGATGTTTGCGTTGTTCTTCCTACTGAAGTGTTTTTTTCACTGTATAAACTGTGCATTGCTCATACAGCTGAAATTTCTCTTACTGCCCTCTGGAATAAACAGGTTGTACTACAAGCTTGCATTTCTCAGGAATCTTCCTTATTATGGTGCGATTAATTGCGTTAATTTTATGTCAAATTAATTGCACTGAATTAACGCGTTAAATCGACAGCCCTACTTAAAATGTATTTGGAAAAACTCTGCAGCGACCCTGGAGTAATGCATTACAACCGTGCACATGTTCACTACATTTCTGGACGTGTTTTATCTGTTACCAGATTTGCATAAATTCTGTAGGGAATATGGTGTTAAAACAACACAGACAGCATGTGCAAATAGATGACACTGCCAGCGAGCACAATTCATCCTTAGTGAATTCTCCCTGAACACAAACTGCAAAATCTCAAATATTATGGTAGCACTGTGGGGCTGATTTGTTGCCTTATGGGCTGGTAGAGAATGTTCTGGAGTGTGGTAGCATGTTACTATACTTATCTGCCAGCGTGCTTGTATTCATGTAGGGACCAATGAATTCCATGTTGTATCCAGATATTCTAGAGCAGAATGGCAGGGTGTGTTTTCTGTGATATAAAACTCAGCTGAAAAAGTTGGTTAACATGACAATTATCCAAAACAAAAGATTCAATCAGAAACAGTGGCTCAAACTAAAGGAATTCTTCATTTCAGAATGGCCAAGTTTGAGTCTTGACTCCACTCTTATTTAAATGCTAGGCCATTCAAGCAAGGCAGTCCAAAAATATAATAATTTAACTAAAAAAGAAATTGTTTTTGTTTTTGTTAAGTGAGATTGCATTAATAATTACTGTAATTTACATACGTGGTCATATTATAAATTACATTTATATGTTTTTAGTCTGTGTAGAAATGTATAGTTCACAAATGTTATTTCCCAATGTACTTTAAATGTGCACACACATATGCACGCACAGACTTTCTCTCTCACACATACACACATTTCTTCCAATCGGCAGGATGGAGATTAGCCCCTTCTGAGCACTGTGCTGTTCTACAGATTTGCCAGGAAACAGAGACACAAAACTGAGCCATGGATCTCAAATTAAATGTCTTTTATCCTTCTATTCGCTCTCTTTCTCTCTGTCTACCGATCCAGACAGATGGTTTGATAACACACTGTAATAGGCAGTGTAATCAAAGATATTGATTCTCACACTGACAGGTTGGCTCTAATACAGTGCATGCAAATTCTATGTGAAATGTGGCACATTCATTTTCTTACAGAGTCTTGACTTGACCTCAATGAGCCTAAATAGCCAGTGAAGTAATCATATTAACATTATCGCATCACAAATAATAGGACATAGTTATAGAGCCCATGTCTGTTATCTTTGAGGCCATTTATATGCTTGTGTACTCATAAAAATGGGTAAAAAACTAAAACAAAAAACTTTCAGCTGATAAACACATTTAAAATGTATGATCATTCTCTTCCAGTAAGAATGGACTGAAAATATTGATGACTCATCTTTTACTTTTAGCCTTTTTCAGGCTTTTCCAATAAAATGCTCTCAAGAATGAGAATGGCCCTCCTCCTAATACATCCTGCCTCAGATTCACAATAGCAAGGAACAAATCATTGTTCACAGCTGTGGTTTTAAACTTAAAGGGATAGTACCCCCCAAAATGAAAAAGCTCTTATCATTTACTCAACCTCATGCCATCACAAATCCATATGACTTTCTTTCTTCTGCTGAACACAAACAGAGATTTTTAGAAGAATATTTTTTAGATTTTTAGAAGAATAATCTGTAGGCCCTTACAATGCAAGTGAATCTGTAGCAAAAATGGCTCCAAAATGCGTATAACAGCAGAATAAATGTAATCCATAAAACTCCAGCGGATAAACACATATCTTCAAAAGCGATATGATAGGTGTGAGTGAGAAACAAATCAATATTTAAATCCTTTTTTACTATAAATTGTCCTCCCTACCCATGTGCAAGAAGTATGCAAATCTCCAAAAATACAAAAGAAGAATGTGAAAGTGGTTGATTGATAGTAAAAATTTATATAATATTATATATTAAATATTGATTAAATATTGAGTCGTATGGATTACTTTTATGCTGTTGTGAAAAGGAGGGCGTGGCCGTGCCATGAGGATCCACACCCGGTGCTGAGTGTGTGTGAGTATGTGTGTGTGTGTGTGTGTGTTATGTTTCAGTTTCTTTATAACATTAAAAGTTTATGTTGACTTCTCAGCTCGTCCCCTCCTTTCCCTTAAGCAGAGACTTTACCCATTACAGCCTTTATGTTCTTTTGGAGCTTCAAAATGTTGGCACCCATTCACTTGCATTTTATGGATCAACAGAGCTGAAATATTATTTTAATATTCTTCATGTTCTGCTGAAGAAAGTCATACACATCTGGGATTGCCTGAGGGTAATGATGAGAGAATTTTTAGATATTTCAGAAACATGATACCAATCACATATCCCACACAGGGATCACACTATCAAAGACATTCCTCTGCATGTTGCACTGTTACAGACAATTTGGAAAACCACAGACACAATAATGTGACATTTAAGATCCACTGCCTTGAAAGATGTTTACAAGACACATTTATAAAACAGCTTGTAAATTTTAGATGCAGTGAAATGTAATGAGGTTTTTAATCATTGAAAATCAAAAACTTTTTAGCCTTTAGTAGCATCTATAATCAACATGATGATCTTTATAAAAAATAAAAAGAGTGACTCTTGCCTTTACTACAGATCAATTTAAACTTCTGTGTAACCTCTCCTTGTCCACCTCCAGAATCCTTTGAAGATGATTTGATACTCTAAAAATGGATTGATGGTCTGCTGGTGCTGACAGCATCCTTCACATCACAGTTTATACAGAGACAGTAAAGAGGGTTTGTACCAAGCAAACAGTATGTCATCAAAATGTATTACGTGCTTTCTTGTGTTTCCCACAAAAGCAGTCCCCATTTCCTCTCAAAGACCTTATATAGGATATGTATGTAGCCTATTCTGCTGGCTTTCAGATTGTTAGTTTCTTTATGCTTGTATTGCATTCTCATTATTCTCATTAGCCTATTGACAAAAATATGTACAAGTAAAAATACAAGTATGGCTTGAACAATAGTAAAAGCAGTTTGAGCACAAGAACATGGACCCTCCAAGAGTAAACGATTTGCCTTTGTTTGCCTCTGAACACTGATGTGGTTTTTGCAGTGCACATGGGTTGAAGGGCAGGCTTTTCTTGCAGCATTGTAACTGCCACTTTGTGCCATTTTCAGTATGCACACCATGTCAAGTGCCCCTAATGCCAGCTTCCTGACAAGTAAATTTAGGGCCACTAGTTTCTCTTGTTTCTTCAGGAGAACCCCCTTTGAGCCGCTAGACTCGTTGAGCTGTGTGCCTTCCTTTGAAGATGGCCCTCCTGATTCCGCTCGCTTCCATCAAGAGGGTCGGGGACCTGCAAGCGCCCTCTGCCAGCGACACTTGCCTTGTGCCCATTCCGGCAGAGTTGACAAACTTCCATAGACTTTTACATGATAGTTAGAATGTTAGACAATTAATAAAATTATATGAAGAGTATTGTTTATTGTTATTACTTTGAAGAGTGCCTCTGTTTATTTGAGCATCCTACAACTGCTCCAGAGGGAAATCCCCTTTGGGAAATCCCCTTCGGGAAACCCTCTGAGAATGGGAGGGGCCACAGCCTCGCTCCCCCCTTATGTCACCCTAACGTGGAGCTGACGAAGATGGCCCCAGCTCCACCTCCCCTGCCAAAGCAGCGTACATTTCACATCTCGCAGCTAATCGGGGGCAGCCTGTGGAAGGTCAGGGATCTGGACCACAGTTCCCAGCTCCATCACAGGACATTGATCCTGGATGTGCCCCGGATCCCCACTACTCCAACTAGCCGGCCTAACCTGAGGGGGAGAGCGGTGGGGCAGTGCAGTTGCCTGAAGAACAAACCCCTCTAAACGGGAAGCCAGCTTCGGCAGTGGGATTCCTCACCTCTGTGGAACTGGGATGTCCTGTGGGGAGAGAGCAGAGTGAGAGGGTAAGGGGGAGGGAGAAGCGATAGGGCGAAACACAGGGAGAGAAGAGAGAGAGAGTGGGAGGGCTCTTCCGTCCTCGGGTACGCTGACATATGGTGCTCCACCAATTGGGCTGCTTCCTCCAGCGACGCCGGGTGGTGGCACTGGACCCATTCCGCCATCTCCTTCGGTTGTCGATGAATCAGCCGCTCCAGCACCAACTGGTCGACCACTCCCTCGATGTTGCAGTCCCCCACCAGCAGTCATTTTCGGGAGGTGTCTCAGAGTCATTGGGAGAAGGCAAACAGACGGTCGGTTGAGCTGACGGTGCTTTTCTGGACTTTGACCTACCTGCTGCAGGATGGTCTTCTTCAAATTACTGTAGGCCAGGAGATTAGCCACCAGCAGTTGCTGAGCAGTGAGTTGGGTCTCCACGGACAACAAAGGAATGAGCCGAACCACCCAATGGGCATGTGACTAACCACAGATTTCAGACGTCAGCTCAAAGAGGTTGAGGAAGGATTCTGGGTCATCGTTCACCCCCATCTTCATGAGCGTGGGTGGGGGCATGGGGCTGCTGTTGTCCGGGATCTTAGCTGGGGCTTAGCTTGAGCTTGGAGGATCTCGTGGAAACGGCGATCTTGATAGTTTCGGAGCTCAAGCAAGGCCTGTTCGTGAGAGTGGTGCAGGCCGGCAGGGACTTGAGGACTTCGGCCAATGGTGAGGACTTCATGAGGTCTTCGGTTCCTGTCCCGAGTTTCGGCAGCAGTGTAAAAGAGCTTCACAGCAGGAGGACAAAGGAGAGCGGGTTCTCACAACAATAACTCATCAACTTTACAATAAGTACTCTTGTCCCTGAATCTCTCTGCTTCTCTCTGGTATAAAAATACCGCTCTCCCCAAGCTCACTGCAATTAGAAACAGGTGTTAATCATACGCTCCACCACGCCTCCGCTGCCACATACATGCTATAAAAATATTGTTAATTATTGGTTCATGATATCTAATGCTTTTACTAATGTTAACAAAGCTGTTCAAAAATGACAAACACCTTATTTTATTTAGATCTTATTTACATGTACATTTTTCAATTTCCCCATAATTTGCATATGCAAATAAGCACATTTATGAAACTTCACTACAGCAAACAAATTACACTTTTGTAAGTTAAAAACCTGCAGAAAATATGTAAATGAGTCATGTATTGATGGCAGATTGTTGCTATCTGGTGAAAAAAAAGAAAAATTACATGACTTGAAAATATGTTGTGACAATAATAGCAACTATATGTCTGCAGTGTTTTCATGCATCCACCTGCTGTGTTGTAATTAGATTTTTACATTTAGAGAGAAGACATAGAATAAGCAGTTTGTTATCAATAATTTATTCGAAATATTAACAATTCATAACAATGTGTACCAAACAGTAAATGGTAATATTTGAACAGTATATGCAGGTTCTTTGTTTCCATCGCAAAAGATGAAGTGTTTTGTCTGGTAGGCATCTTAGCATATACATTAGACTCATCGAATCTGTCATGATTCCCTTGTTGTCTGCCCTGTGTTTCACTTGTCTTTGTCTAAAACTACACTTCCCACAATTCCCGGATCTCATCACTGCCAGCACTCTGTCATTGTTCGCACCTGATTGTCGTTTGTGATCATCCTGTGTCTGTGTATATAAACCCTGTTTGTTCTCCACTCCTTGTCGATCGTTGAATGTTGATGTTCCTATGTTTGCTCTGCTGCCTGTCTTGCCGTGTTTTCTTCCTGCCGTGTTTCCCTAGTTCCGTGTTCCTCCGTTGTGTTCGTGTTGTAGTTTAAGTTTTGTCCCCCCGTGGATGTTTTCTTTTGTTCCTGCTTGTTTTGTGTTTACTCATTTCGGTTAATAAAGAACCCGCATTTAGATCCCACTCCTTGTCTGCCCTCGTCTGCATTCATAACAGAATCAACTTAATTTTGTGTTTGTTTGTTTAGATCACAAGTCTGAATAAAGTCATCAAGTCTTGAATTTTACCAAAATTACCAAACAGCCAAGTGTCATGAATCCCCCCTAGCTCAGCACTAGTCGTTCACACAACAGACTTCAGACTTAAAAAAAGGTTCATGAAAGTAGTGTGAAAATATGTTCAAAATATTTCTTTTTTTATGTTGGGCACTTTGCTGTATATCAATAATGGGACAAAAGTGTGAACATGTCAAGAATGAAGAAGATAGAACCGTTTTGTTCAAAGGAGTGCTTTGCCACAACGTCACCAAACCTTTTATTTTTCAACCTCCTGAAATTCAAATCCAAACACCTGTCACATAACTTTTTTTTTAACTCCGATCAATTCCTAATATATAAAATCAAGTCCTGTCCTTCCACAGGAACTGTGTTAGGATAATAGGTTTTTTTTTTGGCCTGGGGATCCACCAGAGGCAAGCTCTGATCTACCAAATAAAATTATTTTATATTCAGAAATGGACAAGAACAAAGATTTGTTAGTGACTAACGGAACCGAAAAAAATAAAATAATAAAAAATAAAATAAAATAAATATATATAATTTTTAGAGCTCTTTGATTATCTGGAAAATTCTTCAGTCAGATATCTGTAGCTTAGTTGTTGCTATTTTTACATTATCTAATCACATTAAGCATTTTAATGTTTTTTTTTTTTGGTATGACAGGACGATTCGAATCTCTGGCTCCTCATTAGCACCACCGCTCAATTTGTCAGAGTACACGTACCCAGTCCGTGAATGTCATATCTGAGACCAATAATTAAAGAGAAGAAAAGGAGACAGGGACAATGACTGAATAAACGATAGACAGATACATACGGGAAGCTGAGATATAAGGTGTCGGAGGGAGGGCCCAGATTTGAGTAAAGTTCTGTGGAATCAGAGGCATGATTAATCCAGCAACCTTTAGAGGAAAGGACTGAGGTCTAGCGGGAGAACTGATGGCTTTGAAACACAGGAAAGAAACTGAATGAGTAAAGGGCAGAAGTCAAAAGAAGTGCGGAGTGCATTCTCAGCTTCAATCATAATGCCGTCAAAGTGCCAGACGAGCACTGTAAATACAGCTGCTTCCTGAGGAGACTGAAGACAAACCACCCAAGCCACAAATCTCTACTGAGTTCATAATTACAACCAGGGCCGTAACCACCATAGACAGTGAGGGGGATCAATCAAACAATATATCTATCTATCTGAATGTATGTGTAAAAAAAAAAATATATATATATATATATATATATATATATATATATATATATATATATATATATATATATATATATATACACACACACACTGGAGCTTACAAATAGCTGTTTCCTGTCTACCAATCACTGAGGGCGATTTAAAAGAGCAATTAATAATACATGATGTCATCTATATCAACTAGGTCAACTCTGCCTAACGCTGATCTTAAGATTTCCATACTAAAACTTGCTCGTGGCAGTTTTGTGAATAGGTTTTAAGCAAAAATTCCTTGCTAGGAACTCTTTGGAGAACTCCTAGTGGTAAGATGAAACCTCTGTGAATACGGACCCAGATTCTTTGTCCACGGTAAATAAACTGACTGTCTTTGTGGACCCTTACGACTCAGTACACTTGACATTGCGTCACTAAGCTGACACTGCGGGGAGAGTCCTTCTATATGACCTAGTTGAAACCTTTATACAATTTTGCAAATTCTAAAATTAGCTATGGTGTTTAAGCCCCGTCCTTTTAGGCGTGAAGCTGTCCGGTATAAAAGCGGGCTTGCAAACTAGTGATGGGAAGTCCGATTCTTTTCCGCAAACTGTTTCTTTTGAACAATAAGTTTTATTTAACTGGTTAAAAAAATTATAATATTCACAGGTTAATTTACGTCATCACGTAATGACATCACTATACATAATGCTAATATGCTGGTGTCGTGGAATACACACAGAAACACATTCAATAAAGCCATATGTAATTGCATATTGCTGATTATTATTTTTTTTTAACTAAGTCATAATAATAAGGGTGTTTAGTGTCATCACTGTTTCATTCAGTAATCTTACAACACAACCTACATTAAAGTTTTGCACCTAAAGCACCCAATACTGACACTGATATACAAGAGTGGGTGTTCTAAACATGACTAAAGCATATAAAGTGATTAAATTAGTCTTAATCAACTCACAATTCACAATTACAGAAACTATGATTCAGCTCATAACAACTTGAGATATAATCTGTATGCACAATACTCAATAGAAAAATTTGTATTCATCTCTCGACTGAGAATCCTTAATTCACGCATGCTCATCAGCTGATCACTGATCAGCAGTTCTCAGTATTATGTTCGAAAGGGGCTATTCTCAGTTCAGTGTACTGGTGACTTGTGAACTGCAGTGATTGAATCAATGTACTATTGACGCGAGAGCTGCTGTCATCGGATCAGCGTACTGTTGACCTGAGAGCTGTAGACTGAATCATCTTCATACATTAATAAAACGGTAATACAATCAAGTCACAAACATCCTTCCAGTATGTTTTATTTGTTACACTTTCTGTTGTTCAGCAAAATACTCCTGAAACTAAATTTCAGCAGCTCATCGGTTCTCAGTATGTCAGACATATCTGAAAGAGGCGATTCTCAGTTTTGAGCAGTTTAACAGTTATGAACACCGTTTTACAGGCTAGAGCACTGTCGATGAGACGCCTTTATGCACTGAAATGGAAGGTGTTCACTAATTGGTGCTTTTCACACAGCAAAGACACTGTAACGGTTACCCTGTCTTGTCCCTCTGTTGCCCTTTGTTTGTAATTTTGTCACTTTTGGTATTCCTTAGTTTTCACTTTCGTCACCCTTGTACCTCCATAGTCTTGTGTTCACTGTTCATTGTTTTCACCTGCCCTTGTTAATTTGCCTTTAGTTTCTGTTAATCACCTTGTTATCTTGTTTGAGTTCTGTTCTTTCATTGGTCCCTTTTTCCCATGTTTGTGTATTTATACCCTGTGTCTTTGTTCAGTCTTCGTCGATCGTTGTTTGATGTCAACCCGGTGTGTGTTTCCTCCTCGAGTCCCCTGTTTTGCTCACGTCGTGTGTAGTTTACTATTTTATGTTTAATTTCCCCATCGTGGGTTGTTCCTTTGTGTTTTCCTGTTTTGGTTCGTCTAATAAAGTTCAAGCTGCGTTTGGATCCGCATTTCCTCGTCTGCCTCGTTACTCAAGCATAACAGAACGATCGACCACCCATGGATCCAGCAGTCCAACGTGCGAACTACCATCTGCTCTGCTTAAAGCAAGAGGACCGCCCCATTGAAGACCACATCCACGATTTCCTGAACCTGGCGAGTGTCTCAGACTTCCCAGACTCAGCCTTGGTGGCCTTCTTTAGGGGCAATCTGAACGCGGCGCTGAGGGAGCGGTTGCCACAGGCAACGCACGGCTGGACGCTCTGCGACTTCCTGGAGGCGACCCTACTAGTTTGCGGCTCACAGCTCACCGTGGGCGTCGTGGAGGAGGACCCTACCCCTCCACCCACTGTGGAGACCCTTCAGCTGTCCGGGGCCCCCCCGTCACACCTACCCCGGTCAGCAAGTCAGAGCCCACGCCTGCCCCGGTCTGCGAGCCAGAACCCACGCCTGCCCCGGTCTGCGAGCCAGCGGCCACGCATGTCACAGTGAGCGAGCCAGCGGCCACGCATGTCACAGTGAGCGAGCCAGCGGCCACGCATGTCACAGTGAGCGAGCCAGCGGCCACGCATGTCACAGTGAGCGAGCCAGCGGCCACATATGTCACAGTGAGCGAGCCAGCGGCCACGTATGTCACAGTGAGCGAACCAGCGCCTACGGCCTCTACCATCAGCAAGCCTGAGTCGTCGTCAACCACGGCCAGCGAGCCTGAACCCACGCTGACCAGGAACAGCATCCCAGCCACGCCAGTCGCATCAGCCCGGAGGAAGAGGAGAAGGGGAGTGGTCTCTGTGCTCCAGCCTCCGCCTGCCGCAGCCCCATGCCCTAAACCCCCCTTGACTCTGCCCTCAGCGCCCGGCGAACCTAAGCCGGCACATACCACGGTAACCCAGCCAGAGCCTGTAGCCTCAGACGTCAGTAAGCCAGTGCCGTTAGCCTCAAACGTCAATGAGCCAGTGCCGATAGCCTCAAACATCAATGAGCCAGTGCCGGTAGCCTCAAACGTCAATGAGCCAGTGCCTGTAGCCTCGACCGTCCCTGAGCCAGCGCCTGTAGCCTCGACTGTCCCTGAGCCAGCGCCTGTAGCCTCGACCGTCCCTGAGCCAGCGCCTGTAGCCTCGACCGTCCCTGAGCCAGCGCCTGTAGCCTCGACCGTCCCTGAGCCAGCGCCTGTAGCCTCGACCGTCCCTGAGCCAGCGCCTGTAGCCTCGACCGTCCCTGAGCCAGCGCCTGTAGCCTCGACCGTCCCTGAGCCAGCGCCTGTAGCCTCGACCGTCCCTGAGCCAGCGCCTGTGGCCTCGACCGTCCCTGAGCCAGCGCCTGCGGCCTCGACCGTCCAAGAGCCCGAGCTTTCCAGAGCTCCGCCATCCGAGTTTCCCGAGCTTCCCAGAGCTCCGCCATCCGAGTTTCCCGAGCTTCCCAGAGCTCCGCCATCCGAGTTTCCCGAGCTTTCCAGAGCTCCGCCATCCGAGTTTCCCGAGCTCTCCAGAGCTCCGCAATCCGAGTTTCCCGAGCTTTCCAGAGCTCCGCCATCCGAAGTTTCCGAGCTTTCCAGAGCTCCGCCATCCGAGTTTCCCGAGCTTTCCAGAGCCCCGCCTTCCGAGTTTCCCGAGCTTTCCAGAGCTCCGCCATCCGAGTTTCCCGAGCTTTCCAGAGCTCCGCCTTCCGAGACATAACAGACACATATGAACTGCTCCATACCTGAAATTTGTACATTTCTTTAAAAGCGATTGGACGCAGGGTTCACTCCGTCAATGCTCACAGTTTATATGGTGACTATATCTACGTATCACACACCTAAAGCCGGCACCTCTATAGGCAAAAATGATTTAATCATAATTCCTTAAGGGGGTGGGGCGACTAAATCCCCATTGCCAGGCTACAGTCCTGACTTTGGACCTAACGTTGGTCCTAAAAGTGCTTGCGGGGCCTCCCTTCGAGACTCTGGACTATTTTTAATTGTGTATGCTTTCTCTTAAGACTGCATTACTGCTGGCTTTGACCTCAGTTAAACGGGTCAGTGATTTGCAAGCACTGTCAGTTGACAATTCATGTCTGGACTTTGGTTTGGGTCTTTCAAAAACCACTGTCAAACCAAGAAACACCCTTTAGAGCACAGGTGGTTCACCTTCAAGCCCTTTTCCCTCCTCCATTTAATTCAGATGAGGAACAGTCCTTGCCTTTGTTATGCCCTTTGCAAGTACTACACACATATATTGAGCGCACCTGCCAATTCATACTGTCTGAGCAGCTCTATGTGTGCTATGGAGGATGCATATAAGGAATATTTGTCTCCAAGCAAAGATTTTCTCACTGGATAGCTGATGCGCTCGCCCTGGCTTACGAGTTGCAGGCTGCGAATTGCCCAATTGGTGTTAAAGCACACTCAACTAGAGGCGTGGCGTCTTCATGGGCATGGACGAATGGTGTGTCCATACAAGACATATGTTTTGCAGTAGGATGGTCTTCTCAAAACACATTCGCTAGATTTTACAACCTAGACACAACGTCTCTCATTGCAAGTCATCTCTGTCTGATGCGCTAGTTATTTCATAGGCCAAACATACGTACGCCCTTCTTTTTAAGTACGGGCTCCCAGACTTTTTACACAACCGCCTACATTCAGACCGTTGTATTTCCCAAAAGTCACAGGCACATTCATTACAAACTAACTTCCTTCCCGACTAGGCTCGTGAAGGGGTTCATTCATACTATATGACTATAGTTCATATATCCATTCTGAGTGTTCCCCTCCTGGCCCGCCATGAAGGTCATTCACTTGCGGCATACTCATGTCGGTCTCCATCATGCGGGATTGTGGCATTATGTTTCCTCTCTGGAAGGTTATGTTATGTAGTGCGGCGTGATGAGACGCTGTTCCCCATAGCATCAGTTTAGTGACGCAATGTCTCGTTCCCCTCATCTCAGGGAACCGAGGTTACATTCGTAACTGAGATGTTTTCCAAGGTTTTGAATGATTGTGTTTGTATGCTTTACATTTGGAGAATTAGCACACAAGAAATGATTATCTATACAAAGGCATACAGAGCATTTAGTACGGATGCACAATATATTGATTACTGCATCAGTATTGACTCACTATACTAGATTTGTTTATTGCCATGGTGCCATGTTGATTAGGTTGATATTGGAAGTTGATAACATCGGAGCGATTTTTATTGATAGACACCTTTTCTGTGGCATTTTCCCAAAGAAAATAAACAATGATACATTTACTGCACACTATACTGTTTTGCTGCCTGATGTGACTTTTGTAACATGTTCAATTCTGCATATGTGAACAGAACGAAAGCAGGCAAAACAACATTTATAATACCAGCCATCATATTGGTTATCGGTCATAACATAAGTAAGGAGTAATTAAAGATGGATCCTTGAATTATTCAAATTTAGTTATGTAAATCGATTCCATTTTTTTTATCAAATTAAAATCACATGCTGATTTATTCATCAAATTAATTGCAATTAATCACATTTAGAAATATTTGATGAGAAAGCCCCTCAAATTACAATAATTTTATATATAATAATTCAATAATTATAAATAGTTCTATTTAAATCATTTGAAATATTATATATACTATAAAAATAATAATAATTCAGATCATTACAATTAATTAGATTATTGTGGTTGACAAGGAAAGCATAGATAAGACTATACTAAAAGTGGCTTTAAAAGGCAATATATTTTTTCTTTTTTAATATTAATGAACATAAGTCTATCATTGTCCTATAGTCCACAGCAATCAATCTTGCAATTTAATTCGTCAATCTGTCTAATATAGATTAATTATAGTGACTTGTCTTAGGACGCGTCAATGTACACATGCATCAGATGGATGCTCCTGCAGTGTCTCACTTTGGTTGCATAGCATCATAAACACTGCATATTTAGGTTGCTGTGTCAAGTTAAACGGAGTTTGACATTTAGAAACCATGTCACGAGATCCCTGCAATTGGAATTGCGCTCCATCCAGCTGTGTCCAGTTGAACATAAGAATGTGTTCTTATCTTGTGCTGTCACTAGTATCAAGCAAGCCTCAGTTTATTTTTTCTCTGTAACGGCTGCGTTTCATATACAGCTGGAGTTTCGCTTACTGCCCCCTGTTGAAAACAAGTGGTACTTTAAGCTTAAATATACATTAAGTATACAAAACATGTATAATTAAATAAAATCTAAATTACATAAATAATACGTTCAATAATTGAGTGGTCATGAAAATCAAAACTGTTTGTAATTTTTATTTGATTTGCTTGGCCTGTGTCTTTGTGGTACTAGCACAATACATGTGTAAAAAAAAAGGGGTTGGGGTCAGTACTTTTCTCAAATGCGTCCATAAGAAGTCCTGGCTTTCTCACTTTCTTATTCCCTGAAATGGCCACTTTACATTTATATTTATGCATTTGGCAGACGCTTTTATCCAAAGTGACTTACAGTGCCCTTATTACAGGGACAATCCCCCTGGAGCAACCTGGAGTTAAGTGCCTTGCTCAAGGACACAATGTTGGTAGCCGTGGGGATCGAACCAGTGACCTTCTGATTAACAGTTATGTACTTAAATATTCTCAACACTTCAAGCAATACAATAGACAATGGACACAGTAAGCGTTTGCCAAAACATTAGAGATATTTTAAGCCTCTGTTAGTGGGAACCATGTAGTTTGGTTAAATATATTTGGATACTTGGTAGCATTTAACAGCAACAGGGTGATCGTGCCATTGTGGCTAATTACTGGCTATTAAAATATACAGGGATGAAACTGAGACAACCAGAGAATGGAGAGCTCTATCTGGACTCTGTTTCAGAGAGCATAATGCTATTAGAAATCACCTATTTGTTCCTCTGTTAGTTGCTGTTGGGTGATATAAACTTGATTAAATTGATTGTGCATAGTACCCATAGGAAAGTCGTTGTTCATAGCTAGGGTCAGGAGATCTGTTGGAGTTGTCAGATATGTTTAATTGGAGTATCACATTTGTCTCATATGTTTCTTCAAAAAGTTATTTGGAGAAATAAAAATAGAAGATATTGAGACACTTCTTGACATTCAGTGTTGTAAAGGCCTGTTCACACCAAATCCATGATGATTTTTTAGACAAACCTCTGACAAAAGGTCTATTCAGTAAAAAGATTAAACTAAAAATGATTTAACTCCTGTACAGAATAGACCAGTGTCTCCCAACCTTTTTTAAGTCAAGACAAAGTTTTAATAATCTTGTAAAACTAAAACATCCAAAATGTTACTAAAATAATTTCCAAGGGACCACTATATACCTAAATTCTTAACTCTAGTTCCCCTTCTGTCGCTCTCTCCACGTTGTGTCAGAGAAGCGACACTAGGGGTCTCTCTTGAGCGCCGATATATACCTCTGTTCTATGAAAAAAGGCCAATGAGAAGTTGGCAGACGGTATTATGCATATCCCGCCCCTGGACATACGGGTATTTAAGCGGGGCAAATACGGGAGTTCATTCAGAAAATTTCTTCGGAGCCGATGGTCGTGTATGCAGTTGCTGCGAGTTACACACCAAGTTCCTGTTATTCCTCTGACGCTCTGCATGCTGTTGGATCTGACGGCGCACAACAGCGGCTTTCTCCTTCATGCACGGCTGTGCATTCTTGTCCCTGGGTGCTTCGACAGCGCAGACAAACTCAGAAAGAGTTCCTTCAAAAAGAGTGATTTTATTAAAAGAGTAATTTCCTCTAAAAGAGCAAAACACAGCGGCGTTGAACGTCCTTTTCAGGACGCGTCTTTCTCAAGATGTCTTTCCGCCCCTGTGTTGTTTCTGGATGTGGTAGAGTGGTCTCCGCTTATGGATACACGGCTATTCCCCAGGTGGATAGGGCAGTTGCGCTCCACCTATGCCCCGGAAACCCTACCACCTGGCGGGGCCACCCTGTACTCCCCTTCCGGCCCTGTAGGACAACATCCTCGCTGACCACGAAGGCCTACAGTGCTGCTGGATGCACAGCTTCTCTCCTGCAAGTCCACCAGGCCAAGGCACTCAGAAATATGCACGGGGGTGGCCCTGATCCCGACACGCTGCAGGAACTGCACTCAGCGACCGATCTCGCCCTGAGAGAAACGAAGGTCACAGTGCAGTCGCTCGGGCAGGCGATGGCCACACCGTCGAGGACTTCGCCCAACAGTTCTCCACGGTGAAGAAGCAGACGGAGGCCATCTCTCACATCATGCCCCGCCGCAAACCTGCCGCCCCGGGCCATGCCCCGTCTGCTCGCCGAGGGCGTCCCCCTGCATCTAAGAAACACCCTGCTCCACCTCAACCCGGGCCCAGCTCTCAGCCCCAGTGTCGAGCACTCCGCGGGAGGCGCACGCCCCCTGTCTCACGGACCCCCTCGGGGACCCGGAAGGCTCCAAGGCGCTCCGGAGACAGCTGATCCAGAGTCCAAGACCTTAGCTCCGGAGGTGGTAAGACCACTCCGTCCCCCGCTGGAGGGCCGGGAGGAGAATCTTGTGTTTTTTCATCTGCCACACCCCCTAACAAGGGCTGCGGTACCCAAATTCTCAATAACAGAGCTATTTCCTTTGTCTCTGGGTCACCTGGCCCACAAATGCCATTCTCACGGTACTTTGCTTCCAGATCTCAACAGTCCCGACTTCCTGAACGCGGTACCCCCGCCCTCAGCCCCACGACTGTTCCCCGGCTGGCCGGTTCAGATGCTTCCAGAGGACGCCAACATAAGACCTCATCCTCAGTCATGAACCCGCCCCCTGCCGGGTGCGCGGAGCAAGGTACGAGCTTCGAGTTTGTCTTCATCACCAAAGCATCGGGACGCACCACTGCCTCCCGACGCCATATTACCTGTTCCGCCCCGCTGCAAAGCCCCACCGGGTACGTCCAAAATACTCGTCCCCTTGGTGCCCCTAGCACGGAGTTTAGAGGCGTGGATTTAACTGCCTAACACGTCACGCTGGCTGCACTGGACCATTCGACTCGGTTAAGCAATTCAGTTTGCCAGGCCTCCGCCCCCCTTCGGGGGCTTCCGTTTTTCCACAGTATATGCCAAACATGCCAAATCCCTGTGCGAGGAAATCGCCTCTCTTTTACTCAAAGATGCGATAGAGCTTGTCCCTCCAACCGAAATGAAGAAGGGTTTCTACAACCCTTACTTCATTGTACCCAAGAAAGGCGGCGGCGGCTTACAACCGATCTTGGACCTGCGAGTTTTCAACCGGGCTCTATCCAAACTCCCGTTCAAAATGCTCACCCAGAAACAGATTCTGTCTGGCGTCCGGCATCTAGATTGGTTCGCAGCGGTAGACCTGAAGGACGCGTACTTTCACGTCTCGATCCTGCCATGACACCGACCCTTTCTACGGTTTGCGTTCAATGGTCAGGCGTATCAGTACAAAGATCCTCCCCTTCGTCCCGTCTCTGTACCCTTGCGTCTTCACGAAAGTCGCAGAGGCAGCTCCAACGAGCGTGCACAGTTGGTGCTGAAATGCCTCGCTTCCTTCAAGCCAGGCACTATGGTCCCTTTAAAAACTTTTCCAAAGGCTCCTGGGGCATATGGCATCCTCCGTGGCGGCCGCGCCGCTGGGGTTGATGCATATGAGACCACTTCAGCACTGGCTTCAGACTCGAGTCCCGAGACAAGCATGGCACCGTGGCACACACTGTGTGAGAATCACCACCGCCTGCCGCCAAACCTTCAAACCCTGGACTTGGTTCTCGGACCTCACGCTTCTCACGACAGCCCCTCCCTGGCGAATTCCCCTGAGGAAGGAACTCCTTTCTCAGGGACGGTGCACACTCTGGCACCCGAACCCAGACATCTGGAACCTCCACGTCTGGCCCTTGGACGGGATGCGGAAGATCTAGCCGGTCTACCATCGACCGTCGTAGATACTATCAACCAAGCCAGAGCCCCTTCTACCAGGCATCTTTACGCCCTAAAGTGGCGCCTATTCGCAAATTGGTGTTCTTCCCGGGCTGAAGACCCACAGAGGTGCGCAGTTAGGTCAGTGCTCGTGTTCCTACAGGAGAGACTGGAGGGGAGGCTGTCCCCCTCCACCCTCAAGGTGTATGTCGCCGCCATTGCGGCTCACCACGACACGATAGACGGCAAGTCTCTAGGTAAGCACAACTTAATTATCAGGTTCCTAAAACTCCCTCCCGGCCAAGCCTGTTCCTCTCCTGGGATCTCTCGGTGGTCCTCACGGGCCTCCAGAGACCCCCCTTCGAGCCGCTAGATTCAGTTGGACTCAGGGCCCTTTCTCTCAAAATGGCCCTGCTGATCGCACTCGCCTCCATCAAGAGGGTCGGGGACCTGCAAGCGTTCTCTGTCAGCGACACTTGCCTGGAATTCGGTCCGGCAGACACATACGTGATCCTAAGACCGTGACCGGGCTACGTGCCCAAGGTTTCTACCACACCCTTCAGAAGATCAGGTACTGAACCTGCAAGCGCTGCCCCGGGAGGAGGCGGACGCAGCCCTTTCGTTGCTGTGTCCGGTACATGCTTTGCATATCTATCTGGACCGCACGCAGAGCTCTAGACGTTCTGAGCAGCTCTTTGTCTGCTTTGGGGGACAGCAGAAAGGGAATGCTATCTCCAAACAGAGGCTCGCCCACTGGGTTGTCGATGCCATTTCATTGGCTTATCACACCCAGACCGTGCCCCCCCTTGCGGGTTAGAGCGCACTCAACCAGAAGTGTTGCGTGGCCAGGGGCACCTCCCTAGCAGACATCTGCAGAGCAGCAGGGTGGGCAACACCTAACACTTTCATGAGATTCTACAATCTCTGAATTGAGTCATTATCGTCCCGTGTTTTCTCAGGTCCGAGCCCGTAGAACTCGCCTAGAGCCCTTTCCCTCAGCCGAGGTAAAATAGTGCGCCTTTGTTCCCAGGAGACCTCATCTCTCGGATACCTGGTTGATTCCTCCCTAGCCCTTTTGGGTCCGCAGTTCAGCGGAGGAACTCGCCGTCCCAAGCCACTACGGGTACTCAATCTACCCTGTACTGGAATAGGTGCTCCACAGGTTAAGGCCTCCTGTTCGGACTCCCCCTGTGTGTAATTCCGCGGTACTGTCCCCTCACGAGCAGACCCCTGTGTCTCCCTTAGGCAGTTCCAGCTGCCTCGGTCGCTGTGCTGTAGCTTCCTGGATCTACCACCGCGCCAACTTTCCCACATAGGACCTAAGCGGCCATGTGATGTATTCACCACTTTTACCTCCCCTGCAGGGTAGGTGTGGTCTCCGCAGGGTCTTCTCCCCCTGAAAGAATAGGAAACGGGGTAAAACCCCCTTCCCTTAATGCATGTAAGGGCCCCGGCCATAATTGCTCTGTGCGAGAAACATAGAGAGAAAAGAGGCCCAGCCAGATTTGGCCCGTTCCCAGATTGGCAAGCATCACCTTGTTCCCCTCACTAGGGTAAACAGAAGGATTCTGATGACTTTAACCCTTTCGCACGTACCATCACACTGGTTTGATCATTCCAGAGTGGTCCCTGGGGAGTACCATCAAACCGGTTTGATTAGAACGTTCGTGTCTGACGTCATCAACTGGCAAATTTTAAAATTCAAATCTGCATTCTCGCTGTTT
The DNA here is from genome assembly GCF_025860055.1 of Xyrauchen texanus. Lineage (NCBI taxonomy): Eukaryota > Metazoa > Chordata > Actinopteri > Cypriniformes > Catostomidae > Xyrauchen > Xyrauchen texanus. The sequence goes on from NC_068289.1 coordinate 25,193,091, forward strand.
AGCTGCTACTGTTACAGAGGGGGATTGGCTAAGCAATGCCATTTACATGCCTAAAAAGGCCGCTTAAACTTTTTACAAACATGTGGTCTTTTCAACCACATGTTTGTTGCAGGAATTCAAACTAACACAAAACTACAAATTTACACAATGTATAACCGTGCAAAACTAACTGAAACTCACCATATCAGCTGCCGTATGGTTTAGTTGCAACATAGCACATAATGTATAAACAGCTGCTCGAACAGTCTTTTCAAATCACATGAAATGTTTATTTTACGTTGTATGCATTCAAACAAACATAGAATATTTACCATATAAGTTTACTGTCCATATCCACACACCGCGTATTACAGCATCAAACTAGATGATAAACTCACCAAATCTGCTTTTGCGTTGCTGTATAGTTGGCGTTGCTATAGAAAGAGTGACTGATAAAATGCTTTTCATTTATGTAATTTTTAAACTTTAATTTTTATTGTAGTCAAATAAACAGAAGTATTGGAATACAATTTTCCAGCGCATATCTACACACTCCTCATGTCTATGACAACAGCGAGAAAAACAATCAAATTTCAAACGCAAAGTTTTATTCACATGAAACATATGCTATTAATTATTTTTAATTGTGAATCTGTGTAAATCTATATAATTTTTTTCAGACACCCCTGCACTTTAAAAAAAAAACATAATGGCTATGACCATAGCCTATCACTAGTCTTCCCTCCCCGCCCCCCCGTGACATCACAGCACTTCACATTTACCTCAGACTCGTATCAGAGCTCGTCATATAACACACACACACACACACACACACACACACACACACACACACACACACACGATATATTTACAGTTTTATTTACACAATTGCCACAGAAAACTATGTCTTTAAAAAGAAAACAAATTACAGATGAGGAGATCAGATAAATATTTTTTAATACTGATGAGGAAGAGGGAAGTTTTGACAATGAGGGAAGTGACACAGATGAGGAGATGCCCCCCAACCTCCAAGCCCTTGATGCTGAGGATGAAAATGCCTCAGCAACTGCTCCTACGCCTGTAAACACAACACCAAGTGAGGTGGAGGAGGTAAGCTCTTCCTGCTGGTGTTCTACCAGTAATTTTACCCATCCTGGACCTGGGGTTGCATTTGATGACCGGACTTGTGGTGTGTAAAACCCTCCAGAATCACCCAATGAAGTCCAGTGTTTTAAGATGTTCCTTACTGAGGAGCTAATTGAGGAAATTGTTGATGAAACAAACTGCTATGCCTCAGAGCTGCAGGAGAAAACACCACCTGATGTGAAAGGCAAGATTGCAAAGTGGGTTTCAACAAATGCTCACGAAATGTACACAATCCTGGTGGCAGTGCTGCTAATGGAAATTGTGAAAAAAAAACTCACTTCGTGATTATTGGAGTACAGATCCCATGCTCCTGACACCATTTTTTGGGGACTTCTTCCCCAGGACCGCTTCCTTCTGCTCCACCGCTGCATTTACTTCTCCAACAATGCAATGGCAAACATCAACTACCCCTGCAAAAAATCCGAAACATTTTCACTGCTTTCACGTCATCATTTCGTAACATCTTTGTGCCCTACAGGGATCTGTGTGTCGATGAGTCGTTAATGAAATTCAAAGGTAGGCTGGCATTTCGCCAGTTCATACCAACTAAACTTCCCAGGGCAGCAGGACCAGGCGGCACTGCAAGGCCTGCCTATCCAGCACTCGCAGGACAAAGCAGAGGCGCCTCACCAAATTAATGTGTGCCATGCAACACTCCCTTGTGTGTTGCCCCATGTTTTGAGGAGTACCACACACTGAAGCATTACTGAGTTAATTACTGATTTCTAAATAAAATAAGCACATTTTAATTAAAAGTTATTATTGTTGTTATGACATTTTTATTAGTTATTGTTATTTATTGTATTTTTTCCATATAATTGGTTTATTATCTAGGAAATGTGTGCATTGCTGACTTTTGTTTACCACAAATGCAATTTAATTGAATGTAATGAATGCTATTTATTAGTTGTTATGGTTGCTTGTATTTATTAAAATATTTATATTGTTAATCATTATATTGATATTTCTTTAAAAAATAATCTATAAACAAATACATAATAAAATCATAGATCAATAGATACAATTAAATTAAATAGAATTAAGAATAATGCTAATACTGAACTTATCTCTTGTCTCTCACAGAGCAAGCATTTCATACTAGTAACATATTTGAGCATCTAATGGTGATGGAAGGAAACTGTGACTACACTGCATTACAAATGTTAAACATAGTAACTATGCCAACACAGGAACAAAAATGGCTTCAAACTTTATTTTAATTGTACTGCCAATTGTCACACTCTGTTTGTTGGAATATGAGCATAGTTGAGCCAAACCCATCTGACACAAGACAGATCATAATCCAAGAGACCCGATTTCAGTTATAACTCAATTTTGTAAAATGTGTAATTTGCCTTTTGCATTAGAGTATATTGCTGATGAATTGCAGATCATGCTACTTTCGATTGCAACTCATTCCTAATATTAGCATTCAAATATAGACTATACTGCACACAACAGCTTTTGTTCAAAGTTAACACGATAAAATATTAGATATGTGCAATATACCCATAACATTAGTGCAGTAAACTTAGTTTTATATTTTGACATTCGTGACAATGCTCATACTCAAGCCAAACCAACTTGGAAATGCATGAATAGGTTTTCTTTGCCTAGCAAAAAGCTGAATTAAAAAAATAAAATAAATTTATTAGCACTATAAATCAATTAAACAATTTAACCATTTGATATTATGACATCACAACAAAATAAGATATGTTCTTAAAAATATCCTTTTCATGACACAAGACTCGTAATATTCTAATTCCATTAAACTCAATGACCGTTTGACCTAGAGACATGAAATCAGCTGTAAAATACTAAAAATATTATTCTTCATATAGCACAAGGCTTGTTTTTGGGGGTAAATATTCACTACTTTTTATAGATATTATAATTCTATAGTCACTGAGATTAACAGATTTATAGGGATAATTGAATCTGTATAAAAAAATAGTGAACATTTACTCCCAAAAACAAGCCTTGTGCTATATGAAGAATAATATTTTTAGTGTTTTACAGCTGATTTCATGTCTCTAGGTCAAACGTTCACTGAGTTTAATGGAATTAGAATATTACAAACATTAATCTTTTTATTGAAAACATATAGAAAGTAAATTCCACAAACAGAGCCTTGTGTCATGAAAGGGATATTTTTAAGAACATTTCATATTTGTTGTGATGTCATAATATGACATCACAACAAATGTAGTCACTTAAGTTTTTATTAATTTTTTACTTTTCCCTACACTGTTGGTAGGTCCGGTCATAGCCGTGTGCGGACAACAGCTGAGACACTTCCTGAAAGACTTTTCCGTTTTGCATAACGAGAGGAACATTTGCACCTTGTTTATTGAACATGGCGTGGTTTTGCGCACGGCCATTACTTTTTACAATTTGATGTTCCGTGTCGGAAATCTTTGACGCTGGTAGTGATGATTCTCTCTGACCAATCAGCGATCTGCAGGATTTTGACATCACATTTAGTATTGGCTCGGCTCGCTTGGAACCTCAACCAAGGTGGTACTAAAAAAGTACCAGGTACTATCCACAGTGGAAAACCCCCAAAAAGCGAGCAGTCTCGAGTTGCACTGTGCAGTGGAAAAGACCCATAAGCATGAGATGGAGTTGTGGAGCACGAAACAGTTCTGAAAACACCGTAACAATGGTCTAACTTAATCTAGACTGGACAGAGCAGCGCAAATAAACTTTTAAGTGAGCAGACTATTTATTTAATTAAATCGCAGCCCTTTGCAATTTAATAATCGCACAAGGTCATATCGCGATTTCGATTTTATTTAGATTTATTGTGCAGCCCTACTTACCACCGCCTTATGTGAGGAAGGATACTGGTATACCAGTTCCACATTCTCCTAGAAACGTTACAGGGCCTGTGGTACAGGGGGTGCAAATAGGATAAGAATGACCATGATCAACTGCAAAATGAGCAAAGAGGAAGCATAGTAGTAAAGTAGTAAGATACTCACAGAGTACATGAGAGCTGTGCAACACTCCCATTTGTGTTAGCCCATGTTTTGAGTACCACGCATTGAAGCATTACTGAGAACTGTGAAATAAAATAAGCAAATGTTAGTTATGGTTACAGTTCTATTGTTGTGTATTGTAAATGGTTTATTTTTTCCTTGAAATTGGTTTATAATCTATTAAATGTGCATTGTGGGCTTTTGTTTACCACAAATGCCATATAATTGAATGTTATGAATGCTGTTTAGTAGCTGTTATGGTTATGTTGCTTGTATTTGTTAAAATATTTATATTGTTAATCATTATATTGATATTTATAAAAAAAAAATTGTATTGTCTATAAACAAATGCATATAAAAAGCATAGATCTATAAGTAAAATGAAATAATTTTTGTTTTAACTCTCACAGAGAAAAGATACATGTTTTTTTTATAATGTATACCCAAGACAGGTCATAATCAGAGACTTTCAGTCATAACTCAATTTTGTAAAATGTGTATTTTGCCTTTGCATTAGAATATATTGCTGATGAACTACATATCATGCTACTTTCAATTGCAACCCATTTCTAATATTAGCATTAGAATAGACTATACCTCACACAACAGCTTTTAATCAAAGTGAACATGATAAAACATTCGATATGATATACCCACAACATTACACAAGCAGTGAACAGCACAAGCTATTACGTAAATCACATCAAACTACGATAAATACATAGCATGAACATATTATTAATGCATTTATCATGGTCTACACGTGTTTGCAAATAATTTTCAATCGAAAAAGACTATAAATGTACTAACCAGAAGCAATCCTGTAATGCGTTGGCAGAAAAGTTGCATGTGGGAGTGAAATTCAAAACCCGAGAAAATAAATAAATAAATATCAATATAAACCATTGGTTAAAACATTTATTATAGTTTATACATGTTTTAAACCAACGAGGAAGGGTTTAAAGTGAAGAAAAAAGCAAAACGCTTACCTATACTCTGTCCACCAGCTCAAAGCGTGACAAGACAGCGGTGAACAGTCATCTGACTGTCGAGAGTATCATGTGACAAGCTTGGTGGGTCACACTGGAGTTTAAAATTTGCTACGTTTTAAAATAACTGCCGAAAAAAAAATTCACGCTGGGGGGATCAGTTAAATAATTTAGAATTTACGTGCGAAAGGGTTAATGGGGCATTGGGGAATGGTACGTGCAGCCGTATACCGCTGGTCGCGTTTGCACGTAAGAATACCTGCTCGCTCCTGTATCAGCAGTTCACGTACATTGCTCAGTGCATGGCATGATTGAAGTGGGACCCCTAGTGTCGCTTCTCCGACACAACGTGGAGAGAGCGACAGAAGGGGAACGTCTAGGTTACGTATGTAACCTCCGTTCCCCGATGGAGGGAACGAGACGTTGTGTTTTCCACGTCGCTGAGCCGAGCCACTGTGTGGCCGGACCATTTCCGGCTCCTCAGAAAAATCCTGAATGAACTCCCGTATTTGCCCTGCCGAAATACCCGTATGTCCGGGGGCGGGATATGCAAATACCGTCTGCCAACTTCTCATTGGCCTTTTTTCATAGAACAGAGGTATATATCAGCGCTCAAGAGAGACCCCTAGTGTCGCTTCTCAGACACAACGTCTCGTTCCCTCCATCGGGGAACGGAGGTTACATACGCAACCTAGATGCTTTATTCAGATGGAATTATTTTTATTGTATACAACCTACATTATGATCCTTCTCCTCAGTCATTTGTTTTCCAGCAAGACATGCAATTATGTGCTGAATTACATTTATATTGTTGTTGGAAAATACTTATACTTTTATTTGGTAGTTAAAAGGTTAGTTCACTCAAAAATGTAACTTCTGTCATGATTACCCTACCATATGTTGTTCCAAGCCCATATGCATTTCTCTCTTCAGTGGAACACAAAAGGAGATGCTAGGCTGAATGTTAGTCCTAGTCACCATTCACTTTCATTCATCTTTTTTTCTGTACAATGAAAGTGAATGGTGACTGAGACTAACAGTTTGCCTAATATCACCTTTTAAGTTCCATGTATGAAAGAAAGCCATTTGTGTTCGCAAAAACATGAAGGTGATTAAGTTATGACAGAGTATTCATTTTAGGATCAACTATTCCTTTAAGAGTGGTGTTTTCCCTTAAATAAGTCAATGCTCTCAGTTTAAAGTTGACAACCTTGCTGCAAAATTAGTTATGTTTATTGAAAAGATTTAATAATATGTAGAAGCAGGGACAGATTACCGACCGGGCCAATGGGGCCAGTGCCAAGGGGCCCTTGAATACCAAGGGGCCCTTGACTGCCCGGGGGTTGCCCTGGGCTTTAAGGCTGCATGATCTAGCTTGGTGATCCCCCCCCGCTTGAAATCCCTTTTGGGCATGAACAAAGAACCCTTGTTGATGTAACAACAAAAGCTACAGGAATTTTTCTCCTCATTACCATGGTTAAGTCAATGTAGCTAGTCTTAAATAATAGTAAGAATAATAATAAATTATATTACTGATGAAAAAAAAATACATTTTTTAAACTTGAACTACAAATGCAAATGATGATATAAAAAATTAGGTCTAATAGATTCTACCTATAAATTATTTCATATGAAATTATAACATTTAAAAAAAATAGAACAGTTACGTTTACTCATTTAAAAGTCGTGAAACTTTGTAAAGGTGATGATGTGTATTAATGTTTTCTTTTAGTTTTTTTTTAACAGTTTTGCTCTTCTTCCTCAGTGCTGTTTGACATGTCAGGGCTGCCTACTGTTTGAGAGGTTCGACTTGGCTTCCTCTGTAATGCTTTAAACTAGAAAAGTCTCACTAGAATTAAAATGAGTCACATCAGTTTTGAGGTCTGTGTGGTGAAATATTGAGGGAAGCCCGGTTATTGCACATGCATGTCAGAGAGCAGAGCATATCATCAGCTGGAGCTGGTAACGCTACACTTGTGCGAAAGCTTTAATTGCACCATGAAAATATTGCACAAGATTATCAATACATCTCTTCATTAAGCATTATATTATCATTAAATAATCTCTATCACTTGGGAGGCTGCTGAACAATCTTCAGAGGGAGAACCGTGGCATTGTTCTTTCCCTGCTGTCCGCGACCCAGTCTGAATAGACCTGCAACCAACTGTTGGGTCGCGGCCCACCAGTTAAGAAACACTGGTTTAGAGAATGTAAAGACTGTTTAAAAAAATTTGCCAAAGCGACTCAGAAAAGCTGTAAAATAATATAAAGGAAAACACTGCTCAAGGTCTTTTCTTTATTTCAAATATTGCAATACTTTGTTATATTATCCTTGCAATAAAAATAGCAGTGTGGTTCTGCAATTCGTATGTCTAAAAACATTGCATGTAATGAATCTTTTTATGAGATATTTTACTACAAGCTTAGTACAAACAAATTGCTGAAACTCAAGAATATACAGGGACATTGATAATGTACATTATTTAATATGTAGGCCTTTAAGACAAAAAGGAGGTTACAATAGTAACCATGACGTTCCCCTTCTGTCACTCACTCAATGTTGTGTCGATTGTAGTGGCACAAGGGGTCCCACTTCAAAACGTCATGCACTACCCGTGTTACGTGACTGCTGAGCCAGGTGCAAGCAGGCTGCTGCGTGCTAGAAGCAGCTGGGTCGACTGCACATAACCCTCCCCAACGCCGCCAATGAAAGGTGTCATATACCACTCTTAGGTTCCCAGCACCCATACGGGAACAGGCGACATGACTTATATGGGAGCCAGCCGGCCAGCCATGCCTTTTCTCACTCTATGTTTCTCATCATAGAGTTAAAAAGCGGCTGGGCTATCTTAACACTATAGATGCATTGGGAAGGCATCCTTTACCGTTCCTATTCTTTCAGGGGGAAAGGCCCTGCTGAGTCCTCAACCTGCCCAGACTGGGGGGAGGTAACTTGACTGGGGGGAGGTAACTTGTGGCTAATATACACGGGGGTTGTCATGCCACCCGTGGACATGGTGCGGTGGTAGATCCTGCCTGACAAGGGAGGAGTTGCTACAGACACTGCGACCGGGGGCAGCGAGGACTACCCAAGGGAGATGCGGGTCCTGCCAGCAAGGGGACCGTATCATAGAAAATACATCACAGGGAGTTTCCTGAAGTGGGAACTATGCCTGTTGAGCCCAAGCCCAACACGGAGCACTCAACTCGTGGTGGGTCTGGCAGCGAGCAGGTAATAATGCGTCGGGAGGCTTGGGTGCTGAGAAAGACTCAAAGCACTTACCTCCCTCTGCGCACCTGGCAGGGGGTGGGTTAGAGACGAGTCATCAGCATCAGACGCCGCTGTGACGCTCTCCAATGCAGCGGCAAAATCGTCATCCAATTCCGGGGGCTTGAAGGAGAATGCCGGCTGACCACGAGGCGAACCGCACTCATCCCGAGCTCGGACGGAAGCAAGCAAGCATGCCGGGGGGGGGGTGGGTGGTTCGTGGGGTTTTACCCGGCAAAACCGAGCCCTTCGTCATCCCCGAATCGCCTTCAACGCCAGCCGGGTCATCCTCAATCCCGTAGGAAGAAGGAACGACGCGCGGGGCGGCTGAAGTGGCTTTCTCTCATGAGAAAAGAAAGCTTGCGGCTTGTAAAATTGCAATGTTGCCATGGCTATGTTCTTGCACTGCGAATATGAACCATTCAGGAACTACCCAGAGGCAGAAGGGCATCTTGAAAAAGATGCGTCCTGAAAAAGACGTTCAACGCCTGCTGTGTATTGCTCTTATATGAGTGGAAACTCAAACTCTTTTAGAGGAAATAAACTCTTTTAGGAGGAGAAACACTCTTTGAGACAATGAAAGCACTGTCGAAGCGCCCAGGGGCGTGGACTGCACAGCGTGCAGAGAGGAGAAAGCAGCTGGAATGCGCCGCAGTGCTTATCGCAAGTAGAGGTGAGTGGAACAGTGGTGAACTCAGCTTTGCTGTTGCACAACCACTTGGCTTAACCACTTCTTATTTTTTTATTCTTATTTTAATCTCTTCTATGTAAAGCACTTTGAATTACCATTGTGTATGAAATGTGCTATATAAATAAACTTGCCTTGCCTTGATCTACTTGAGATTAAAGGCTGTGCTATTTTTGCTTATAGAAGGGAATAGTTCATCCAAAATATTGTCATCATATATTCACCATTCATGTCGTTTTATACCCATATAACTTTCTTTTAGAGATGTCAACAGGAAATGCTTTAAAGAATGTTCACGCTGTTCTTTTTCTTACAATGAAATCATACCGTGACCAAAGATGTCAAGTTTCAAAAAGGACATAAAAGTATGCCATTCAACTAATGCACAATATTCCAAGTCTTCTGAGGAAAAGATTGAATGTCATAATTCACTGACATCAGGTTTGATTCAGGGCTGGACTGGGACAAAAAATCGGCCCGGGCATTTTGACTAGAGACCGGCCCACCGGGTATTATTGGCAAAGCCATAAAGCCTTTGAATGAAAACAAACGCTGTTCTGACAGCGATGTACACTGTCTTGTTGGTATATATGTATCAATCTAATAAACTTAAACCTACACCATCCTCCCTATTCTGGTATTCTAAACAGTAATTAGTGGAAAACAAAAGACTGCTTGGTTAAGTTAACCTCCTCCTGAACTGTCTATCTACAACACATGGTGGAAACCTGAAATTAAGACAGAGAAGACTAGAGGTGAGACATGATCATTAATGAATATTAAAATTAATAAATGACAGATTTAGTGGTATTTTCATAAACTATTTATTTACCACATCAACAAACAGCATGGCAGCACAAAATATTTTTTTTAACATGGCAGCCTTTAAAAAGTGAAAGGAGACAGAGAAAGAAAGGTGAGAAAGAATAACACTTAATTGACTTTTTGATGGCATTTTACACAGTACTGGTACAGTATTTAGAAAATGTTGGAAAATACTGACATCATATACAGTACTTCTTAAGAAATTATGATGGGACCCTGAAAAACAGGACACAAGTAAAAAGGACAGAGAAGGGTGAGAAAGAATGGCATTTGTTGGACTTGCTCATATGATCACACTACTTGTATCTTTATTCCACAAAAATAGCTGAATCATATACAGTAGTACTTATGTAGGAACTTAAAAAGTTGCATGGTCTAGAGAACCTCTTAAAGTATGATTAGACCCTGAAAAACAGGACAGAGAGGAACAACGATTAGATAAATAATAAAATCTATTAAGGACAGATTGTGATTGAATTGTATCACCAAAGACTATTTACACACTGCATCAATAAAAAGTCACCCACAACACTTCCACAGCAGCAACACTGAACATATCTTAACATATGGAATATGGAAACCTTTAAGAAGTGAAAGGACAGACAGCTGAAGGGTGAGAAAGACTTGCACTTAATGGATTTTTTCAGACGATGACACTACTGGTATGTTTACTCTAGAGAAATGGTTGAATCATATTCTATATAGTACTTACTCAAAATGAACCCACTTCAGGCTTCCAAAATTGACTGACAGTCTGAAACGAAACAATGACAGATTAAGGCTGTAAGAAAACTCTCATATTTATATTATCTAATATTTATTCTATCTACTGTCTTATGCATTAAAACCTATTAAAATGGACACATTCTAAGCATTTTCTGAGAACGTGACTTGTTTGAAGTGAAGATAGATACAAAACCTATTCATTTGACTGTACTTTTAGGCAATAACAATAAAGTTGAATTTAATCTTAACTGAAACATAATTAGGAATGTTTTGATAATTTTATTTCACCCCACCAGGTTACAAAAACAGCTTTCTCAGCAGGTCACTCTTCTCAGCTACCCTGTCAATGACCATGTCGGAGTCCAATGACATAAGAATGTCCTTTTCAGTGGCCATCAGCATAAACATCTCAAGCCTGTTTCCAGACAGGCTGCTTCGGAGTCTGCTTTTAATGAATTTGAGTGTAGAGAATGTTCTTTCACAGGCAACCTGAGTGAGAGAGAGGGTCAGCAGGAACTTGTATGCCAGCCCAAGGAGACAGTAGGCATCAGACAGCATGTTGAACCGCCTGAGAATTTGATAGCAGCACAGTGGGCAATTTTTGCAAGAATCACAGCTTTTGGTCACAATTTCACTTTCTTCGTCCCATTCTTCAGATCTATCCTTTGCTGTTCTGGTCCTGTAGTCATCTACATGTGATGTCTTAAGCCTTTCCCACTGTCCAGCAAAACTTTTCAGTTCTGACTGAAGGTTATTTACTGTAGTCCTGCTGTCAAATTTCAGGAGACATGTGCTGAGGTTTTGAAGTGCATTACTAGGAAGAGAAACTGTTCTGACCTGGCTAAACTTCCTGGGGTCCAACCATGCCAAATCCGCAACAAGAGGGCCATTTGTGACAAATCGTCTGTGGATTGCTTCAATAACTGTGTCCAGGATGGTGTTGTGCACTTTCACCTCATATGTTTTCTCAGCATTGATTTGCAACTCATCTTCAGTCATCTCTCCGGCCATGCGTTTTCTCTTCTTGGCTCTCTTTTCAGGTAGTGCAGCCTCCACTTCCATGTCTGTGTTGTCTTCCCTCTCCTCGAGTTTCTGATTTGTCTGTTTCACAAATGTGTCTGCAGCTGCCTTCACAGTTGGGAAGTCCCTGGTGATACTTTTGAGGCTATCTTGTGTGGCAGTCACCATATGATGGGCAGAGAGAATGTCCATCCCCGTTGACTGGAGGTAATTCGACAGAGGAGTTGTTTGCTCAAACACTCTAAGAAATATCTGTGCTGTTAAGACAGTTTTATGCTTCAAGAGACACTCTTTAAAGCCTTGTGCTTTGGCATGAACAGCTGGCTTTTCTTTTTCCCTCTTTTCAATGGCTTCCAGAGTGAGCACTACATCAATGAAGAGGCCATCATCTGGTTTTCCAAAATGTCCAAAGATTTTTTGGAGGACATCATGCTTGGTCCACCACCGTGTCTCACCTATTGGACTGAGGCGTCTGTGTCTTGACTCTTCTTGGGTTTGTTTCTTCCACAGATTATCCCTGTGATAGGACTCCTTGATGAACACAGCTATGTCATTAAGTAAATTAAAGAGTGATCCACTTTCAATGACACTTTGTGTTGTGTCAGCAAGCACAAGATTAAGTATGTGTGCATAGCACCACACATGGACATGAGTTGGAGACTGGGCAGTCATAAGTGCTGAAAAGCCTTTGTACTGGCCCTGCATATTTGAAGCACCATCTGTTGCATTCCCAATGCACATGGCCTTGTCCAGATTCAGATGCTCTAAAACTCCAGAAAGCAAGTTTACAAAGTACTGCCCCGTGGATGCTTCAGCACCTCACTATGGAGACAAGCCTCTCCTGCACAGCCTCAGTAACATACCTGATAATTACTGAACACTGATCATAACCTGTGATGTCTTGGGTTGTGTCCAGCTGAACAGAGAACATCCCAGCTCTCTGGACATCACTGGTGATGCTCTCTTGAATGAAATGGCCAATTGCATCAATCACTGAGTTGACAGTTGTTTTGGAGAGTAGGGTGACGAGAGACCCTCTACCTCTTGATCCACTGGACTGATGCAACTTCTTGCTTTTCTCAATGCAGTCATTCAAATGTTCTCTAAGGCACATATCATACTTGCCTAATAACACAATCAATTCCAGAAAGTTACCATGATCGATAGTGTTATCACCCAAAGTGTATGCAGCCTCATTCTCCACATGCCTATAGCTGAGTCCCTCTTCCCTAGTACTTTGACCACGTCCACTATACGCTCCAAAACTTGCCGTCTCTTTTTCACTTGTGCTCTGTGAGCTGACAACTGACTGCCAGCAAACAAGCTGCTGATGTTGCCTTTTCAGCACCTTAAGAAAAAAGCTTCAGCACAGGTCTGGTGTGTAGTGTTCTTTTCATGCTCCTCTGTGCGCAGATGTACATGTCGCCAGTCACTCATGCCTGTTATAAATGCGCTGGTGTCAGTCCGCCTTGTAAATGCCAGACACACAAAGCAGAACAATAAATGGCGTTCTTTGCAATAAGTAAGCCACTTCCTGCTGGTGCCATCTTTACGGCTGAACACCCTCATCACAACTGCATTGCTGGTGTTCTGCTGTGGGTGGTAATCTATGAATGCCTGTAATATGGCGGGTTCAGGGTGAGCAAAGTAATCTATGCCCTGGCTCTCACTCTCCTGGTCTTCCAACTCTCTCTCTTGCTCAATCTCTTTCTCTTGCTCCATCTCTCTCCCCTGCTCTTGCATTTCTCTCTCCTGCTCTTGCATTTCTCTCTCCTGCTCTTGTAAGTAAGTAAAATGTATTTATATAGCACTTTTCACAGATAAACATCACAAAGTGCTTCACAGTAAAATGTAATACAAAAACAAATTAAATACATTCCCCAAAATACAAACAACAAACACTACAAACAACCATAAAAAAAACCCTCGACTAACCAAAAGCCTGCTTGAAGAGCAAAGTCTTCAGTTGTTTTTTAAAAGAATCAACTGAGTTTGCGCAATGTAAAACAAGAGGCAAAGCATTCCACAGCCTGGGAGCGACTGCCTGGAATGACTGGTCCCCTCTAGTTTTAAAATGGGTACGGGGAACAACTAATAGCATCTGATCTAAAGACCTGAGACTCGGGTAGGAGTGTGCGGCTGTATCAGGTCAGTGATGTAGGTAGGGACTTGGCCATGCAAGGCTCTAAAAGTAAGAACTAGAATTTTAAAATGAATTCTATACTGGACTGGTAACCAGTGAAGTGAAGCTAAAACAGGTGTGATGTGTTCTCTTCTCTTAACGCGGGTTAAAAGCCTTGCAGCAGAGTTCTGAACAACCTGGAGGCGATGAAGCTCCTTCTTACTCAAACACGTAAAAAGACTGTTACAATAGTCTAAACGGGAGGAGATGAATGCATGAATAATCATCTCTAACTCACCTTTAGTCACAGATGATCTTAATTTTGAAATGTTCCTCAATTGAAAAAAGCAGTTTCTAACTAATTGTTTCGAATGAAGCTCCAAGGACATAGCTGACTCAAAGACAAGAGGACAATTTAAACAACTCAGTTTCCTTAAAGGAGCAATACAGTTGGATATCATCCGCATACAAGTGATAAGATATGTCGCTAAACTGACTAATAACCTTACCAAGAGGAAATATATACAAGAGGAACAAAATAGGACCCAAGACAGAACCCTGCGGTACCCCACACGACAACTCTGCAGTTTCAGACACAATCTGATTGTGACAGTCTTCACAATCTTGCATTTCTCTCTCCTGCTCCATCTCTCTCTCCTCCTCTTGCATCTCTCTCTCCTGCTCCATCTCTCTCTCCTGCCCTGCTTGTGATGATGGATCAACCTGGTGTAACATGTAAGGATTGGCACAATTTGTTGAGATTTTGGGGAGTTCCTCAATAACAAGGTGACCAAAGACTACAATAATCAGTGATAAAATTGCCTAATTACTGTTTAATAATATCAAACATAAATGAAATATAATTATTATTATCAATTTAACAATAATGTACCAAATGCAATATGTTTATTTTTAACCTTTAATTATTAAAGGTTACAAGTAGGGTGGCCCCATACCATACCATAGTTATAACATCAAGGTCCAAAAATATTTAAAATTGTTTGGAAAAACGCAGACACTAAATAATAACATGGCGGCACACAACAGTGCAGTAGTGGTCAGTTAACTATTTTTGTGAGCTCATCTAAAGTGAGGACCAGGGTGGGAAATTAACTTTTTTGCCCACCAGCCACAGTGGCTGGTGGATGCCCAATTTTACCAGCCACTTATATTTTTTACTAGCCACTTTTTTTTTTATGCATGGTTATTTTACAGTTTATTTTTTAATATCAGTTAATTCTGTATGACCATAAATGATGGAGTATTTAAGTGTATTTTGCTGCTATTTGAAAAAAATCCAGCAAAACGCGCCAGCGCGTTTGCCGACGAGGGTTAACTCTATAATAAATCTCGATAATAAAGCAAATACAGATAGGGTTGGAGATGAAAAGTTTAACTGACACGCAATCGAGCTCCGGAGCACCCATGGTAGGCTATCGGCTCCTATCCTCGCGGCTGCTAAAACTATCGCTAAACTAAAAAAACGATAGCTATCTAGCCATCACAAAACACACAACTTCAAGTTAGTAATTTAATGTTACTTACTTGCACATCCAAACGTAGTCCCGAAAAGGTCTGCCCTTTTTGCCAATCGCATGGACGTTTCTGAATAGAATTCTCATTCGGTCCAACTGCGCGGATTGCATAGAGCAGATAGCCTTTATTGCCACACTTTGGTCCTGGGGTCCCGTCTTCGCCAGCTGTATGGCAGTGCACTTGATATGAGACTTGGATGACTCGTGCTCTTTTATTGACTCTATTTTAAGGTTAGTTGTTCCTCTAACGAACGAATTGTTTGCATTTTCGGACGACGCATAGGTTCGACAGTAAGTACAGTGCATGGACTGTTCGACGGGAAGGTAGGCTAACCATTCCCTCGTTTTCCTTCGTCATCAATGCGCCACTTGTTTGAAAAGTACCTTCTCTTTTATTTACTTAGCCCTCAATAGTTTGTACAGCTACTGCTGACTCCATGGCGGGCCTCTTAACACCGGGTATATGTCGCCACATTTTTTAATTTTCCTTTCGTCTGTACTGTATGTAGGCCTACCTCAGCTCAGCTATATGTGTCACGGTCCGTTCAGCGCCGTGTCCGTGCGCTATGTCCGTGACGCACAGCGCTGAAAACCAATCAAATTAGTTACTCGACAAAAGTGCATTACTGTTACTTAGCAACAGCATTCTTTGACAAAAGCTGTCCAATCAGTTACAAGGAATGTTTTAAGTAGTAACCAATAAAAATATGTTTTACAATCTACCCGCCACTGTGGCTGGTATACAAGGCAAAGTCACGCGCCACTTTGAAAAAGTACCCACCATTGGCTGGTGGCGGGTGCTAATTTTCCACCCTGGTGAGGACTATTTATGCCTTGTAAAGCATTTACAAAGGAGATTTAAATGCTGTTAATAATTTCTCTGTTCTGTATCACTGTGTTGTGTTTGTTTCATTTTTCTGTTTAGAAGATAACTGAGTCTTTAAATCTCCTTTATAAATGCTTTACAAGGCATGAGTAGTCCTCACTTTAGATGAGCTCACAAAAATAGTTAACTGACCACTACTAAATGCTTTATAACTACCTGAATTTACTCCATTTACTTACACTTTCTAAGTGATCTTATGAACCACTGACAACTCTTAAATAACTGGTTTGTAAATAATGCTATACTTCATTTAGAAATGATTAATTAATCATTAACAAAGTATGAAAATACAATTATTAAACACATTATAGATATGCTTATAAATCAAGAAAAAGCATTTATAGCTGTATTTACAAACTGCTTATTAATGTCTATAAATGCTTTTATAAATGATGAATTAACTGTTTGCTTACTTAATGATTAATAGCGTGCAGTTATTATAAAGTGTTACCAAAATATCTACCACTAGACCATTTAAGAATTCAGACAAAACTTTCGGATCATCGATGGATGCATTTATTTACGGGTTGAGAGAGGCTGCACAGTTTGATCAGAGGGCAGCGGGCGCACACCAGGCTGCCGGATGGTGTTGCTAAGACTTGCAATGTATAACTATTATCAGACCTGGCCTCGAGTCACGGCCCCGACTCTCCCGATTGCCACTCTGCCCTTGCTTAGTTATAATCATTTTCGTTCTGCCTCGTCCCTCTTCTCGTCAACGAAAACTCGAAAACGTCTCGTCATGTTTTAGTCACCTTAGAGCCAGCCAGCCATTTTTAGCTAGTCATCGTCGCGTTATCGTCATTAAAAAAAGTGTGTCAACTTACCTCAAGTTCAGTTCTGCCACTTGGACCGGCGGCCGCCTCGGGTCTCTCCTCCTCCTGCCTCCCCTTTCCCTCTTCAACCTGCTGCTGGCCTCCATCACTTGCTAATTTTACTGAAGTGGAAGCTCCACTATAGCCACCACCAAACAACTCTGTGATATTTTAGCACATTTGGCAGCATCTGCCTGAAGGGCAAGTTTCTTTTTTGCCCTCATTTTTTCGGCTCCTCCTTTACGTTTTTTGTTCTCCATTTTTGTTCAGCAGCAATGATATGTGATTGCTGATCCGTTGAAGGGGGAGGGTGCATCTGACTTCCTCGGCTGTAATTGGTCCAGCCCAGAGTCGATCATGACCAATTGGCCAATCCATCACCTTTAATAGTTTATACCGTTGCAAAAAAAACAAAAAACACCGGCCCACAAAAGAAGAAAAATCACCATCGGTATGCCCGATGTGCGAGTTTTATAGGCCGTTCAGACAAAAAAAAATAAAAATAAAAAATAAAAAATTGTAAGTATGTAGGCTACCGGCCCACAAAGCACGTCGGCCCACCGGGCAAATGCCCGAAATGCCCGATGGCCAGTCCAGCCCTGGTTTGATTAATTACATTTACATTAATGCATTTGGCAGAGGCTTTTATCCAAAGCGACTTACAGAGCACTTATTACAGGGACAATCCCCCCGGAGCAATCAGGAGTTAAGTGCCTTGCTCAAGGACACAATGGTGGTGACTGTGGGGTTCGAACCGACAAACTTATGCTTAACAGTTTAGTGCTTTAGCCCACTACACCACTACCACTCGATTACTTAAATATCAGTCTATTACACAAAGTTATATTACAAATTGTGTAAATTATAACAGAATTTCATTTTTGGGTTCACTATTATGTTATATTTCATCCCAGTCTAGGTTGGGAAAACCTAACAAGAATATTTTGGTTCCCCTCTTCAGTCCCAGCACTCAAAAATACTTTTTGGAAAGCAAAATAAAGCATTTATTTGATAATAAATGAGAAAGGAGGCAAAAAAGCTTCAGAAGGGGGCAAAGGCCAAAATAACAAATGTCTTGGTTACTGACGTAACCTCCATTCCCCGATGGAGGGAACGAGACGTTGTGTCGGTGAGTTGACACTAGGGGTCGCTCCTGCGGAGCCCAGACATCTCTGATCTTGAGAAAAGGCCAATGAAATTGGCGTGTGAAATTTGCATACCACTCCCCCGGACATACGGGTATAAAAGGAGTGACGCTGCAAATGCACATCAGGTTTCGCACTGAGGAGCCGAGCTAAAGAACCGGCCATTTCAGCTGTTGTTGTGGCAGGAGGGACACAACGTCTCGTTCCCTCCATCAAGTAATGGATGTTACGTCAGTAACCGAGACGTTGTGTTGGTGAGTTGACACTAGGGGTCCCCAATGGAAAATGCCACAAGAGCTGAACCAAGCTCAGCTCTTGAAACCACGCAGACTGGCGGTGCGAGACGGGCAGACCTCTGTGTGCCTTGTAGCCAGTGCAGCAAGCCGTCGCATAACTACCTCCAACACACTGGCAGGCATGAAGCGTTCCCCTGCACCTTGGGGAACGGCTAACTGCTCAGAAGTATAAGGACTGGCTGGCCCAGCCTTGGCTTTCTCTCTATTGTTCTCCCCAAAAAAGGAACGAAATAATTCGGCTGGGGGCCAATATATGGTCCAAGCTGGGGGTGTCCCTCCAAAGAGGAGGACACCGCGGAGACCACTCCCAGCCCCGAAAGGGGGGGGGGGTCTTTAAGTGGAATACAACACACGGTCCTACCGGGTAGGAGCGGAAGCACATTGTGCGGTGCCTAGGTAGATCCTACCGAGGGGGGAGGAGTTACTACAGACATGGCGAACAAGGACAGAGGGCCCTCGGCTCAAGGAAGACGTGGTTTACCGGCGGGGAAAACATTTTGCGAAAAATACGTCACACAGGGTTGCGTAGGGAGACAACCAGCACATGTGGAGCACTTACCTCAGTACGGGGGCCTAGGTGACACCCGTACTGGGGTGGCGGCGAGTCTCTCCGAAGACTCGTCGGCCGCTAGGCTAGGGAGGAGGAACGTCCAGGGTTCACACTTCTTGCGAACACAACTGGGGAAAGAGCGCACGTCTTCGCCTTAAGGGAGGGGAAAGGCGCTATGTGCAAGCGAAAGTCTTTCCTCAGGAGAATTCGCCAGGGGAGGGCTGTCGTGAGGAGCATAACGTCCGAGATCCAAATCCGGGAGGGCCAATAAGGGGCCACTAAAAGGATCTGCTCCTCATCTTCCCTGACCTTGCACAACATTTGTGCAAGTAGGCTCACTGGGGGGAATGCATACTTGCGCAGCCCCAGGGTCCATCTGTGTGCCAGGGCATCTGTGCCGAGGGGAGCCTCAGTCAGAGAGTACCAAAGTGGGCAGTGGGAGGATTCTGGGGAAGCAAACAGGTACTTGGCTCTACCTGTACTTGGCCGAATCGACTCCAGATCAGCTGAACCACCTGAGGGTGGAGTCTCCACTCTTTCCTAAGCATAACCTCTTGTGACAGCGCGTCTGCTGTTGAGGTGGCCCGGGATGTGGGTGGTTCACAGCGACTTGAGCCGCTGCGGGCTCTTCGGCCTAGCCCTCTTAACCCGCACATTCATTAATGCATGATGCAGCGCCAGCTCCTTTGTGACTCCGGGGCATCCGCATTTTGAATTACATAGACGACTGGCTGATCCTAGCGCAGTTCCAGCAACTGGCAGTTCAGCACAGCGATACCGTCTTAGCTCATCTAGTTTCTCTGGGGTTGGGGCTCAACGCCATGAAAAGCCTCCTCTCTCCCACTCAGAACTCAGATGCTGTGCTTCTTTGCCACACTGGGACGTCCCAGGACTGCTCTTCAGACGAAGCATCTGATGATGCACTGGTGACGCATCTATTTATAGCCACTGCACCAGGGGTGTCCAATTATTACATTGGCAGAGGCTAGAGTCAATGACTGGACACGATCAACCAAGCCAGAGCCCCTTCTACCAGGCAACTTTACGCCCTAAAGTGGCGCTTGTTCGCGAATTGGTGTTCTCGGGCGAAGACCCACAAAGGTGAGAAGTCAGGTCAGTACTCTCATTTCTGCAGGAGGGGAGGCTGTCTCCGTTCCCCTTGAAGGTGTATGTAGCTGCTATCACAGCCCACCACGACACAGTAGATGGCAAGTCTTTGAGTAAGCACGACTCGATTATCAGGTTCCTAAGAGGCACCGGAGGTTAAATCCCTCCTGGCCAAGCCTGTTCCCCTCCTGGGATCTCTCAGTGGTCCTCTCAGGTCTTCAGAGACCCCCCTTCAAGCCGCTAGAATCAGTTGGACTCAAGGCCCTCTCCTTAAAAATGGCCCTGCTGATCGCACTCACCTCCATCAAGAGGGTCGGGGACCTGCAAGCGTTCTCTGTCAGCGACACTTGCCTGAAGTTTTGTCCAGCAGACACACATGTGATCCTAAGACCGTGGCCGGGCTACGTGCCCAAGGTTCCTACAACGCCCTTCAGAGACCAGGTAGTGAACCTGCATGCGCTGCCCCGGGAGGAGGCAGACCCAGCCCCTTCATTGCTGTGTCCGGTACGTGCTTTTCATACCTACTTGGACTGCACGCAGAGCTTTAAATGCTCTGAGCAGCTCTTTGTCTGCTTTGGTGGACAGTGGAAAGAGAATGCTGTCTCCGAGCCAGTAGAACTCAGTAACATGCTGACGGATTGACTGGGTTTATCGCTTGCACCTAGTGCCCTTTCCCTCGGCTGAGGTAATACCGTGTGCTTTTTCTCCCAGGAGAGCCCACTCACTCGGCTCACTGGATGACTCCTCCCTAGCCCTGTGGGTCCGCAATTCAGTGGAGGAATTTGCTGACCCAATCCACTGCGGGTACTCAAATCTACCCTGTACTGGAATAGGTGCTCCACAGGTTAGGGCTCCTACATGGACGTCCTGCCTGTGTGTATTTTCCGCGGTACGGTCTCCTTACGAGTGGACCCGCGTCTCCCTTGAGCAGTTCCTGCTCAATTGCTAAACTATATAGTTGACTAGACAGTGGACAGCCTTGCCAAATACCCCTTAGAATAGGAATTGGCCGACTCAAAGCGCCCCCTACATTAACCATACATGATGCACCATTATATAATAACTGTATCAAATTTAAAAATGTTTCACCAAAACCAAAAACCTTCAATACATTAAAAAGATAATTGTGATCAACACGATCAAAAGCCTTCTCTTGATCCAGGGCAATTAATCCAACATTCACATTGAAACCATTACAAATATCTACAATGTCTCACACTAAAAACTAATTATCCATAATAGATCTCTTTGGAAAGCAATATGATTGATCCTTGTGTACAACCAAACCAAATTAATTTTTTAATCTATTAGCCAGACATTTTGATTTTTTTTTTAATTCTGTTGTAAGAAGGGCAACAGGACGCCAGTTCTTTAAAAAGGCTCAATCCCCCTTTTTTTTTAGAAATAATGATAAAACATCTCTTATAGACTCACATAAAACATTAAAATAATCGTGTCCAATGCGGTTCCAAAACCTTTTATAAAAGTCTGCTGGCAGTCCATCTATTCCAGGGGATCGTCCTGAACTGAGTTGTCCCACAGCAGCAGTTATTTCCTTAAATGTTATACTAGCATCCAAGACAGTTTTAGAATCAGAGTCCAGCTGAGGAAGACCCTGAAGAAGCTTTGTCATACAGTCATCATTTTCACAGTTTTCTGCAGCATAAAGACTTGAATAAAAATCCACAGCATGGTTTCTCATTTCTATAGTCTTAGACGTTATCCTCCCATCAGGGAGTTTAAGACAAGGCATTTGTTTTTGTTGAGCCACCTTATATTCCAGATTAAAAAAAAAGAAGTTGGGGCATCCGTTTCTGCTAAAGACATGAAACGGGACCTTATCAAAGCTTCCTTTACTTTCTCATTTAGGACCAGACTTAGCTCTCTCTTTTTCTTTTGTAAATCAGTGTACAATACAGAATTATGTGCATCAACCAACTGCAATTCCATTGAATTAATTTGCTTTTCAAGTGATTCAATCACATTCTTACTACAGTTAGCTGTATACTGCTGAAAATTTTTTTTTATTTGAGTCTTTCCTACATCCCACCACTGTTTCAAGTTTTCAAAATAACATATTTTTTCCCCTTCTGTCGCTCTCTCCACGTTGTGTCGGAGAAGCGACACTAGGGGTCTCTCTTGAGCCACCGAATATACCTCTGATCTATGAAAAAAGCCAATGAGAAGGTGGCAGTCAGTATTTGCATACCCCGCCCTCGGACATACAGGTATAAAGGCGAGGCAAATACTAGAGTTCATTCAGAAATTTTCTTCAGAGCCGATGGTCATGTATGCAGTCTGTTGCGAGTTACACACACCAAGTTTACCGTGTATTCCTCTGATGATCTGCATGCTGTTGGATTTGACGGCGCTTAACAGCGGCTTTCTCCTATCCTGTGCATTGTTGCCCCTAGGCGCTTCGACAGCGCAGATAAAAACTCGAAAGAGTTTCTTAAAAGAGTGATTTTATTTAAAAGAGTAATTTCCTCTAAAAGAGCAAACACAGCGAGCCGATGCCCCCCCGTCTCACGGACCCCCTCGAGGACCCGGAAGGCTCCCAGGCGCTCCTGAGACGGACGACCCAGAGCCCAAGACGTTAGCTCCGGAGATGGTAAAACCGCTCCGTCCCCCGATGGAGGGCCGGGAGGAGAATTTTGTGTTGAATGCATTTCATTTGCCGCTCCCCTTAACCGGGGCAGCGGTACCCAAATTCTCAATAAAAGAGCTATTTCCTTTGCCTCTGGGTCATCTGGCCTGCAAATGCCATTCTCACGGCACTCTGCCCCCAGATCTCAACAGTCCCGGCATGCTGGACGCGACCACAGGTCTGCCTTCAGCCCCACGACTGACCCCCGGCCGGCCGGTTCCGGTTCTTCTACAGAGTTTTAGACACTCTGAGCAGCTCTTTGTATGCTTTTGGGGACAGCGGAAAGGAAACGCTGTCTCCAAACAGAGGCTTTTCACTGGGTAGTAGATGCCATTTCATTGGCTTATCACACTCAGGCCGTGCCCCCCCCCTTGCGGGTCCGAGCTCACTCGACAAGGAGTGTTGCGTCCTCGTGGGCACTGGCCAGGGGTACCTCCCTGGCAGAAATTTGTAGAGCAGCGGGTTGGGTGACACCCAACATCTTTACGAGATACTACAATTTCAGGGTTGAGTCAGTTTCATCCCGTGTTTTCTCAGGTCCGAGCCAGTAGAACTCGGTAACACGCTGATGGGCTGGCCGGGTGAATCGCTTGCATATAGCGCCCTTTCCCTCGCTTGAGGTAAAACTGTGCGTCTTTTTTCCCAGGAGATTCCACTCAACTCGAATCCCTGGTCGATTCCTCCCTAGCCCTCATGGGTCCGCAGTTCGGCGGAGGAACTTGCCGACCCAATCCACTGCGGGTACTCAAATCTACCCTGTACTGGAATAGGTGCTCCACTGGGTGAGGACTCCTACACGGACTCCCCCTGTGTGTATTTTCCGTGATACGGTCCCCTTACGAGCGGACCCGCATTTTCCTTGGGTAAGTTTCGGCTGCCCACCGGTCGCCGTGTGTAGCAACTCCCCCCTCGCTGAGGCTGGATCTACCACCGCGCCACTTCCACGTGTCGCCTAAAAACACATGTGATGTATTCACCACCTTACCTCCCCAGCTGGGTAGGGGTGGTCTCCGCAGGGTCTTTTCCCCCTGAAAGAATAGAAAATTGGGTAAGACCCCCTTCCCTCAGTGCGTGTAAGGGCCCCGGCTGTCTATTGCTCTATGTGAGAAACATAGAGAGAAAAGAGGCCCAGCCAGGCTTGGCCAGTTCCCAGGTTGACAAGCGTCGCCTTGTTCCCCTGTCAGGTTAACCAAAAGGATTCCGACGACTTTTGTGGGGCATTGGGGAAGGGTACGTGTAGTCTGATACAGCTGGTCATCTGGCACGTAAAAAACACCTGCCCGCTCCTGTGTCGGACCACGTACACGGCTCAGCGCATGGCGTAATTTAAATTGGACCCCTAGTGTCGCTTCTCCGACACAACGTGGAGAGAGCGACAGAAGGGGAACGTCTAGGTTACGAATGTAACCTCCGTTCCCCGATGGAGGGAACGAGACGTTGTGTCCTTCCCGGCCACGTCACTGAGCCGAGCCGCTGTAGTGGCCGGACCATTTCCAGCTCCTCAGAAAAATCCTGAATGAACTTTAGTATTTGCCTCGCCTTTGTACCCGTATGTCCGGGGGCGGGGTATGCAAATACTGACTGCCAACTTCTCATTGGTTTTTTTTCATAGATCAGAGGTATATTCAGTGGCTCAAGAGTGACCCCTAGTGTCGCTTCTCCGACACAATGTCTCGTTCCCTCCATCGGGGAACGGAGGTTACATTCGTAACCTAGACATTCTTTTTCCAATTTTCCCAAAAGAAAACAAAATTATCACAAAAAGCAGCATCCTGCAACAATTTAACATTAAAATGCCAGTAAACCGATTTTTTAGGTACATTTGACATGGTCATTGTCATAATAATTAAATGATGATCAGAAAAACCTATTAAAATATTTTGACACATAAAATCTAATCTGGCAGCACTAACTCTATTATTAAAAGCCTTAATTCATGTATACTGTCTATCATTAGGGTGTTTAATTCTCCACATATCCAAGAGCTGGAATTATTTTATGAGTTTTGACAACGCACTTGAGGTTCCTCTGTATTATGGTCTATAGTAACATTTATAGTGCAGTTCCAGTCTCCACCAATGACAACACATCCTTCACTAGAACACTTTTTAAGACTCTCATTAAGTATATTTAAAAAATGTAGGCATTCCTGTCCCACGTTTGGTGCATAAATATTTATCAGGAAAACAAGCATTCCTTGAATTTGAGCTTTAACAACCAACAAATGACCCTTCACTGGTTCCTCTGTACTTATAATATCCACCCTTATGGTTGAAGAGAAAAAGATGCCCACCCCTCTACTTAAATTGGCCTTTCCACCACAAATTCCACTCAGCTTCATTCATTAAATCTTTATTCATTAAAGTTTATTGGAGAAAGATAATGTCAAGCTTTTTGTGTTCATTGTTTCATAGACTATAGCACACTTTACACTATCCCTCCCACCATTAATATTTAAAGAGCCTATCCTCAAAACCTAAATAAAATTAAGATGGAAAATAGAACAAAGCATGATAGGAAAGCAAAGAAAAGACACCGTGTAATGCATGATTATTTGCAATCTTTTGATTGACTTTTTCTCCTATTCATTGCTTTACTCTTTCTTATAGTGGTAAGATGCTTCTTCACCCGATAACGCTTCTTCTCACTAAGTTCCTGAACTCCAACAGTCCTCTGATAAAAAATAACAGATTGAACAAATTTGTCTACAGTCAGGTCCATAAATATTGGGACACTTGACACAATTCTAATCTTTTTGGCTCTATACACCACCACAATGGATTTGAAATGAAACGAACAAGATATGCTTTAACTGCAGACTTTCAGCTTTAATTTGAGGGTATTTACATCCAAATCAGGTGAACGGTGTAGGAATTACAACAGCTTGTATATGTGCCTCCCACTTAGGGACCAAAAGTAATGGGACAGATTAACAATCATAAATCAAACTTTCACTTTTTAATACTTGGTTGTAAATCCTTTGCAGTCAATTACAGCCTGAAGTCTGGAATGCATAGACATCACCAGACGCTGGGTTTCATCCCTGGTGATGCTCTGCCAGGCCTCTACTGCAACTGTCTTCAGTTCCTGCTTGTTCTTGGGGCATTTTCCCTTCAGTTTTGTCTTCAGCAATTGAAATGCATGCTCAATTGGATTCAGGTCAGGTGATTGACTTGGCCATTGCATAACATCCTGCTGTTTTGTCAGCAGTCACATCATCAATAAATACAAGAGAACCAGTTCCATTGGCAGCCATACATGCCCACGCCATGACACTACCACCACCATGCTTCACTGATGAGGTGGTATGGTTTGGATCATGAGCAGTTCCTTTCCTTCTCCATACTCTTCTCTTCCCATCACTCTGGTACAAGTTGATCTTTGTCTCATCTGTCCATAGGATGTTGTTCCAGAACTGTGAAGGCTTTTTTAGATGTTGTTTGGCAAACTCTAATCTGGCCTTCCTGTTTTTGAGGCTCACCAATGGTTTACATCTTGTGGTGAACCCTCTGTATTCACTCTGGTGAAGTTTTCTCTTGATTGTTGACTTTGACATACATACACCTACCTCCTGGAGAGTGTTCTTGATCTGGCCAACTGTTTTGAAGGGTGTTTTCTTCAACAGGGAAAGAATTCTTCGGTCATCCACCACAGTTGTTTTCCGTGGTCTTCCGGGTCTTTTTGTGTTGCTGAGCTCACCGGTGCGTTCTTTCTTTTTAAGAATGTTCCAAACAGTTGATTTGGCCACACCTAATGTTTTTGCTATCTCTCTGATGGGTTTGTTTTGATTTTTCAGCCTAATGATGGCTTGCTTCACTGATAGTGACAGCTCTTTGGATCTCATATTGAGAGTTGACAGCAACAGATTCCAAATGCAAATAGCACACTTGAAATGAACTCTGGACCTTTTATCTGCTCCTTGTAAATGGGATAATGAGGGAATAACACACACCTGGCCATGGAACAGCTGAGCAGCCAATTGTCCCATTACTTTTGGTCCCTTAAAAAGTGGGAGGCACATATACAAACTGTTGTAATTCCTACACCGTTCACCTGATTTGGATGTAAATACCCTCAAATTAAAGCTGAAAGTCTGCAGTTAAAGCACATCTTGTTTGTTTCATTTCAAATCCATTGTGGTGGTGTATAGAGCCAAAACAATTAGAATTGTGTCGATGTCCCAATATTTATGGACCTGTCTGTATATCAGAGAAAAAGTAATTTATGTTAATTTGTTTACCATACATTTCATCCAGAAAACTATTAATTTGTTCCAGACTATACAACGAATCTTTGTTGAAATATCCTGAAGAAACTGCCTGAGTTATGTTAAATACAACTCCCTGTGAATTACCATCATTTTCACACATAGAATCTTGTGACTCAGTTTCATCAGACTGCTCCTCCTCCACATCCATTTCCTCATTATTCAAGATGCCTGAATACGATTTTTCAATTCCATAATTTGCACTTTCCAACTGTTTAGTACCACTAGTACTAGCTACTTCTTCATCAGTATTAACATCAGAAACTAACTCAGTTGCGCTAATCTTAGGGGCCACATTAGCTACAGCATTATCATTTGCAATGTCAACAGCTGGTAACACAGCAACTGAATTATCATCACTCACCTCAGCAAGTGGAACAACCTCATCTCGGGCCGCATCAACCAGATCAACGCTATTATTTGCGACCTCATCCTACCACGTTTTCTGTACCCGTTTTCTTATGTGGACACGTAAGACACTTGTGTCCGATGTCTCCACACTCGAAACATCTTATGCTGCCAGTAGTTGCACACACCATATATACTCTTCCCTCATGTTTCACACGAAAATTAATATCCAGTGTATTCTCAGGCAATTCTAGCACCATGTAAACATACCGTCTAAAAGATGCAACGTGCTTCAGAGCCGGATTTTTACATCCAAGCGCAACAACTTTCCCAAAACGCACTAACTCTGCAATACATCATTGGATATGAAAGGCGGGATATTTGAAATTGTTACCTTCGTTGTCGATGTATACAGTGGAGAAAGTTGCACAAAAGCATCTTTAACAGTAAGGCCAGTTACTATTAAATGATTAAATAAATTGTGTTCCTTCAAAAAAACAACGACAGCCTGATTCATGCATGATGCAGATACAATGTTCTCACGACCAATCTGATCCCCAACCGCAATTAACACATCCTCTACTATGGCATTATCCTCAGGAACACACCTGAATACATTACGGAGTGATAATGTTGGCATCTCATCAAGGGACGCCAGTCTACCACACAATCACCAATATATGACTGTTTTACAATTTGCTTTCTAAACCATGTATTTCCTGGAAAGAAAAGAAAATGTAAATAGGAAAAAGCAAGATTTAGAAACTCTCACCACTCACACAGCACCACCACTTTCACCAACTCCCAGCATGCAACACACGCAGAGAGAGAGAGAGAGAGAGAGAGAGAGAGAGAGAGAGAGAGAGAGAGAGAGAGAGAGAGAGAGAGAGTGAGTGAGTGTGTGTATTGGGGTATTGTATAGTTGAATTTCTACGTCTCTATTTTCAAAAGATTGAAAATGAATATACATCTTTAAATGATATGCTTTCAAGAAAATACAAACACACACACACATTATATATTTTTGATCATTGTGACATTATGATCCTTCTTTTAAACATTCATCTTCCAAAAATCATCAGGGTTGATTTCATAAATCCATTGGTTTACTCCCCATATATTTATAAAGGTTTCTAGGTCTTTCACTAGATGATAAAAAGCAAATTCCACTTTTAACCTTGCCTTTATTAAACCCTTAAAATCAGTTGACCCCCTTACCATTAATTCTTTTTTTTTGTTGTGTGTGAATTTAATTTCAACATACCTTTATTACAAT
This sequence comes from Xyrauchen texanus, assembly GCF_025860055.1. Classification (NCBI taxonomy): domain Eukaryota; kingdom Metazoa; phylum Chordata; class Actinopteri; order Cypriniformes; family Catostomidae; genus Xyrauchen; species Xyrauchen texanus. The sequence continues at coordinate 25,221,710 of NC_068289.1, forward strand.
TTTCCTAAACTAATACAATAAGTTTGTACCTAAGTAGAATAAAGAAAAAAATATACACATTCAACTCATACCCAACAAAATACCCAAATCAAAAAACAATACATTCAAACCAAATCATTTTAAAGCATGTACAAACTGTAAACTCGCATTAATAATTTCACACAGAGCCCCCTTATAGCACCAGATCAATTCAAAAGACATAAGATCCCCCATAGCCTTGTAATACCAAAAGTAAATTAAAACTCTGGATTTCACTAGGTTAAGAAACACAATTTGTGAACTGATGCTTGAATTCCGTTCAATTTTTATCTTCCTAGTGTCATAAATTGCCTTTTTCGCTTGACCTAATAGGAAATTCAGCAATTGGCAACAAAATCCACAAATAAACATTTCCAAAGAGAAAATCTCATCAAAATGATCAAATAAACTTTTTTAAAACCTGAAACAATGGTATGAGCCTGTTACAATACAGAAAAGCATGAAATAAATTTCATTTTGAAAGCAGAAAGAAAATTCATCACTAATACCAGGGTTTATAACCGAAACAAGTACATACACTGCAATTGCGCCATGAAGAATTCTCCATTGTAAATCTCCCACTTTCTTTGGCAAAGGTGTATATACTTGTATAACGCTCTCCATTCTGGTTTAACATTCTCCCCTAAATGGAGGACAGAGCGCCAAGGCGTATCGACACTTTTGTGCAAAGACTGCTTGATCAGAGTTTTGACACAGCTCTTGTACAAGATTTTACAGACACAGGATTAGGACCCATTAACAACAAAATGTTGGTTTGTAAAAAAAACACTTTCACATTTTTCAAAGTCAGTCAACATGTACAAATCAGGAAAAGGGTCATTACAGTTTGGAGTAATTAAACCTTCAGTGTATTCTTCCAGTAATTTTAATTCCTCTGACGTAAGTGTTAGCTTCCATTTTTCAAGTAATTTGGCCGTTATGTGTTTTGACTTTACCCCCAAATGTCCAGCAACTGTATCGACAACCTCGAGAGCCAGTCCAGCCAGTTTAAGTAATTGTCCAAGCGTTAATACTCCAGTTTTGAGAAGAATGTCACAAATTGCAGGAAATATCTTTTCATTTGATAAGTCCAAGCGTGATCCATAAATCAGAAGCTCTTGCAGCAACCAATGCAGAGAGTTCGTAGTGCTGAGCCTCTGTACCTTAAACAGAGACTAAACTTTAAATAGGTTCTGGTAAAAGGTGGGCATCTTAGACAGATCCATCTTTTGTGGATTCAACCAAAATAAAGATCTCTCAAAGTCTAGACTTCTGAAATCTCGCAAAATGACACAAGCAGCGAATTTCCAGCTTGAGTCTATTGGTCCAGTCAAGAGTCTTTCAACAAATTGAACCCTGAAGCCTGCTATTCTGCTCTGTATGTGGATTAAATGTATGTCCTCCTTCTTCTTTGGGTAAATACAGAACAGCTTTCAGTACCCAAAGCATTTTGTCCCAATAAAAAATCAACTATAATTGATTGTAATTTTGGCAGTAGATCTCGTGGAGGATCCACACAAATTAATCGATACCAAAGAGCAGATGCAATTAAATTGTTAATAATCAAAATTCGACCTTTATATGACATTTTAGGGAGCAAAAAAATTCCACTTGTTAAGGCGACATTTAAACTTCTCAACAAATCCTTAAAAATTCTTTTGCATAAACATTTTGTCCCCTAAAAACACTTTAAACCATCCTTGGTCCAGGATAAACCTTCTGGGAGCCTTGGCTCCATATTGACCCAACTTCTGACCAATATCGGTTGACTCTTGGACCAATTTACTTTTGGGCAGAATTTTTTTTTTAAATCATTCAGGATCTCCAACAATAAATTTACATCTCTCTGTCCATTAATTAAAACAACCACATCATCAGTATATGCCGACAACTTAAAAACATAATTATATCTTGGGGCATGTAATCCATACAATTCTGCTCTTATTTTGTTTAAGAGGGGCTCTATAGCCAAAGTATACAGCATTCCAGACAAGGCACAGCCACAGGGGCACACAAATTCCCATAAAATTTAAAAACACTTTCAACATCGTTGTACTGTACAACACTTTTATCAAGGAAATTAAATCATTACTAAAACCAAAAGCTGTTAAAACATTCCATAAGTACATGTGTTCCACTCTGTCGAAAGCTTTTTCTTGGTCAATGGACAGTAGGCCAAAATCTAATTTTAGGCTTTTGCCAATATCTAGAATATCCCTAATAAAAGAGATATTATCAAAGATTTGTCTCCCTGAAACACAATAAGTCTGGTCAGGATGAATAAATTGACCAAGAACTTCATTTAATCTATTTGCCAGAACTTTATAAAGTAATTTATAGTTGGTGCACAACAAGCTCACAGGTCTCCAGTTTTTAATCTAATTTAGATCACCTTTATTTGGTAATAATGTGAGGACCGCACTTGTACAACTTAAAGGTAGCTGTCCATTGACCAAACTTTCATTCAGTACCTGCAATATATCAGGGCTCACCTCTGTCCAAAATGTCTTATAAAATTCAACTGGAATTCATTCAAAAATTCAAATTCACCTTCCATATTTTGAAGTGCTTTTTCTAATTCCTCTAAAGTTACAGCTTTATTAAGTTCAGCATTGACTTCTTCAGAAACTTGAGGCAGATTTTCAATAAAAACTCACATCTGTTTCATCATGTGTTAATTCACTCTCATATAATTTTCTATAAAAACTGACTGCCCTGTTTCTGATCTCAGAAGGATCTGACAACAAAACTCCAGACTCAGAGCGTAGAGTGTGTATAAGCCTTTTTTGCCCATTCTTCTTTTCTAAATTAAAGAAGAATTTAGAAGGTGCATCCATCAGCTCTATATTCTGAAATCTTGACCTGACCAGAGCTCCTTGTGTAGTTACATCCAACAGGTCATTTAAAAAAATATTCTTTTCTTTAAAACTCTTAATATTGGTCAAATCTCCAGTGATATCAGCAAGTTCTTGCAATTCGTTGTTTTTGCAATTCTTGCAAAAACAGCTGTCTAGCATGTGTCTTAGCAAAATTCCACCACTGCTGTACAGACTGAAAGGAAGATTTTTGGGATCTAAAATCAACTCAAAACTCTTCAAAAAAACTTTGAAAAAAAGTGATCACATAACAGATTGTTATTCAAGTGCCAATAAGCACTTTTTGGCTTAATAAAACTCATTGTCACAGCACACTTTACTAGACTGTGGTCAGAAAACCAACTGGGATAATAGAGCATCCCCTAAATAGGAGTAACTTGATGTTTGTATAGATAAAATCTGTCCAATCTAGCCAGAGATATTAGACTATCTTGAGCATGAACCCAAGTATACTGCCTCTGAGTAAAATGAAAATTTCTCCACACATCAAAAATCTCATTAGACTTCATCAATTCAATGAGTCTCTTTTGTGATGGCATATGAGGCTCTACATGATTTCTATCTGAGAAGATTTCCAGAGGTGTGGACTCGAGTTGCGTGACTTGGACTTGAAACGGACTCGAGCCAGTAATTTGATGACTCGTGACTCGACTCGATAGAATCAAAAAAGACTTGCGACTCGACTTAGACTTTGACAGCAATGACTTGCAACTTGACTTGGACTTCAGCCCTCTGACTTGGAAATACTTATACTTTTTAAAACCTAAGAGAAGAGTTGTATAATTAAAAAATGTGCAATAAATCAACTATTCATTTCCCAAATAAACGATTAATTTATTTAATTAATCGTTTATTTGGAATGCTCCATATCCAACCAATCAGCTTCCACGAAAGCTGGACCAAGTTTGAAGGCTGCGGTGCGCATTTAAGGACTAGGACACAGCAAAAATGATACCAAAGGTGATATAATTGGGATAAATTGAATACAGCGTTAAAGGCAACAAAAGGATTGCAAAATATAGAACCTGAGGTTCCAAAATTACAGACACCTCATCGACAACGTCCAATTTTGTGAGGCATCTGAAAATCCACAGACAGAGGTAAGTTGTTAACTAATTTACATCAGCTATGGTTCAGTAACATACATGTCTATGGCAGCACATGGCAGATTTACAGGCTTACAAAGTCTGCATATCGAACCGCAAACTATTTTTTACTGCAGTCAGTAGCATTTAATGTGTTATAGCAATTGGTGTAATGGACAAAATCTACCCGGTGTTTTATTACGCTGTTGTATGACCTCGATAAAGGAACGTCATTTATTGTGACCACACACGGTGCTTTTTGAGCATAACTGGTTAGAACGTGCATGTAAACACACTCATTCTTTTGCGGATGCGCTGGTCCTCTGTCATGCGTTTAGCTATATTTATTTAATTATATTGGTTATGGTTCTAAAAATCACAAAACTGATCATTTACTCTGTTCGCAACCCTTTACAGTATATAACTCGTAATATTATGAGCCTGGTAATATTTCAGATTTCACTCACCAGTTCAGCACGTTCAGCGTCTTTTCACTGTGTGTTTAGAGTAAAAGTTTGGTTTGCCTTAATTTGTGTCCAAAGATAAGATCCATGAGTGAATCTTATTTTTACCCTCTTTGGTCTTTACAGGTAGATATCGATAAAAATAAAAAAAAAGATCAACTTAGATTATAAATTAGAAACTTCTAGATAAAATTAGTATAAATTTACTATTGTAATTAATACTCTGACACTAATTTGGGCAAAGCAAACTAATGACTTGAAGCTAAAGACTTGAAGCTAAAAGTTGAGGACTTGTAAATTGACTTGGACTTGCCTGCCTTGACTTTGGACTTGACTTGGGACTTGCCTGCCTTGACTTGGGACTTGACTCAGGACTTTAATGCAATGACTTGAGACTTACTTGTGACTTGGAAAACAATGACTTCGTCCCACCTCTGAAGTTTTCAGTACAGTTAAAATCCCCCCCTAAAATAAAAAAATCCTCTGTGTTACAATTTGCTAATACATTACTCAAAGTATCTAAAAAACAATTTTTTTCTATTGCTCTGGTAGGAACATATACAGAAATAAATACAAAAAAGCAATTCTCAAACTGGACTCTGACTTTTAAAGTCTACCTTTTAAGATCTCTTCCACTTGATACAAAAAAGGAATAAACCCCTTGGAAAATAAAATAGCAACGCCTTCACTGGTGGAACTCAAATGACTTAATATAGACAATCCGTCAAACTCTCTTGCCCAATCACTCGCATTTAACTCATCACTATGTGTCTCTTGAGCAACCTTTTAAACATCAACCTTTGATGAAACATCAACCTTTTTTTGCTTAACTGTTTCAAAAAGATTAAGCTGTTTTTTTCCTTTTCTTGCCCCATTTACTTTCAGAGAAGCAATACATATTTCTCCCATAAATGAAGAAAGCAAAAGGCAAATTAGACTCAAATAAAAACCAAATTTCATTTTTCATTGCTAATATTGGACTCTGATTGGGCATTGATTTTGGCAAGTATTTTCTTCACCTCTAAATTGCTAAAGCACCCTTCACTCCTATACTCTTGCTTTGTCAATGAACTGTATCACATCAGGAAATTACTCTTCAATACAAACTTTTCTTGCATTCTCTGTTGTCTTTAAAAAGGATTTAATTTCTAATTAATTATCATCCGCACTATTCTTCCTTTTAGAAAATTCACTTTGTGGCAAACTGCACGTGACACTGCATTCCGAGAAATCACTTTCTGTGTCTGTTTGACTTGGATCACAACTGAATTCTCTTTTTGCTTGCCGTTTTGAAGGACATTGTTCTAAAACTCGCTTCTGTGGTGTTTTAAAAGCACACTCATCAAACTCAGTCATCATCACTGCTTCAAGATTAACAGAAGGTTTATCTGCAGCGTCCGCAACACAGTCTCCATTCTCCACTTCATTCTCTTCACCCACAGTAACCATCAAACCTTCATTCTCCCACAGAGCGATCTACCTGCTTTACGTCCGCTGCCTCTGCAACAATCACTGTAGCTGCTGTCTGCACTGAACTTGGTCCAGGTACCTCGTCATCAGTGACAATCACAGCAAGTTTCTGATTTTCAATAACATTTACAATGTTTCCATCATTTACAACCTGTACAGGTCCCTCATTTGGCCTATCTAGTCTAACGTTGCTTGGGCACGCACGGATCAATTGCCCCATCTCGCCACAGTTAAAACATGTCATGTTATATGTAGTGGCAAAAATAACATCAAATTGAAAATTCAGGGACAAATCCAGTTCATCAAGATTGTCTTGCAGGATCATGTAAACATAACGCCTAAAAGACACAACATGTTTCAAAAGAGGAGACTTGGTGCCAATCGGAATCATCTTTATAGGAGACACAGTTTTACCATAATGGGCAAGCATTCTGATCAACACTTCGTTTGGGATGAATGGTGGCACATTTGATAGCGTCACCTTTTTTGAGGGTGTAGACAACGGAAGCACTGGTGTAAAAATACCATTAATTACTACACCATTTTGCACTAGCTCATTTGCTAAATCAACGGTTTTCACAGACACATCAACAGCGCTGTTCATACGGGACGCTGACACAATATTGTCATGACCAATTACTTCTCCCACCGCTAAACTGCATCCCTCCACACCAGCAGCTGAATATATTTTCACACCATGACGCCTTGTCAGAGAGTTAAAACTCCCGCTGCCTGGGGCAGCCATGCTCCCAACAAGCGGGAGCCGTCCCCCCAGCTACACACAACACTCGCTTTCCTTTTTTACAAAAAAGTTCTACACAAAAAGAAAAACACAAACTATAAACAAAAAAATACAACTAAATAAAGAAGAAAAAATATAGAGAAGTATAAACCACTCGTACCTCACACAGCAGCTACACGCTCACTCCATTCACACGCTCCCCACAGTCACATGCGCACGAGAGAGAGAGAGAGAGAGAGAGAGAGAGAGAGAGAGAGAGAGAGAGCGATTATAAATAATCATATTTGTTCACAACAATATGATAATACTAAGAAATCACAAAAATATAATAATAAAAATAAATAAACAAATTAATAAACATATAAATCATTTTCAAATATCAAATTCATCTTCACAAACTGTACATAAGACATTGTTTATCCCCCAAATTTCCATAAAAATTGGTAAACACCCAACCAATTTGTAAAATGAATATTCCACTCTAATACGAGAAGCCACTAGACCTAAAAACATAAAAATTGGATTTACTGCACCTTGTCCATCTTATTTTTCCTTGATTTCCAGATAGCTAATTTGGCATTACCAAATAAGAAATTAAGTAAATCCAAGACATTCTTTTGCTTAACTGTATACTTTGGGCCAAAGATAAACAACTGAAATGAAAAGGTTTCACTCAAAGATGTAACCCATTGCGTTAACAAGGAAAAAGTTCCATCAACCTTGTACATTTCATAAACAGATGAAAAACAGATTCAATCTCTGAACAAAAAGGACAACCCATACTAACACTAGGATCAAGATGCATCACATGTCTGTTTGTGGCTATAGATCCATGTACAACCCTCCACTGGAGGTCACCAGTCTGCTTATCAATCGGACGTTTGTACAGGATATGCCAACTGCCTTTAGGGGAAGAGTCAGTGGCAAAAACTACTCTCCATCTTGTTGAAAGAACCCCAGCCAAAGAATGTAAATTAGACACCTTTACACAGGTGACATAAAGGGCTTTCTTTCCAACAGACTCAAAATCATCCATTTGTGGAGTTCTGAATGACAGTATACATCTCTCCTCTTCCTGCCAGTCCCCCACAGCAGCTCTTACAACCAGAGAGGGAAAAAGATACTCACATCCCTTTCTCCATTCATCCAAGAAAGAACGATAGTTAAAATCCAGTTCCTCAAACACATCTGTGGTGAGTTTTTGTAACAGTCGAGCAGTCACCCCAGCTTTCTTGCCCAAAGTTTCCAAACTGGTATGCAGTATATGATCCAGCTTCGTGCACCCAGCAGACAGGAAACGTGAACGCAAAAATGCTGAGGACAAAAGTCTCGAAGGCAGGAAAGAGTTAAAAAACAATGGTTCCCCGTCTGTCGCTCTCTCCACGTTGTGTCGGAGAAGCGACACTAGGGGTCTCTCTTGAGCGCCGAATATGCCTCTGATCTATGAAAAAAGGCCAATGAGAAGTTGGCAGTCAGTATTTGCATAAATCGCCCCCGGACATACGGGTACAAAGGCGAGGCAAATACAAATACCGCGCCTCCCGATGGCGTACTACCTGCTCCACCCCGCTGCGAAGCCCCGCCGGGTACGTCAAAAATAACCGTCCCCTTGGTGCCCCTAGCACGGAGATTAGATGCGTGGCTTTCACTTCCCAAACCGTCTCGCTGGCTGGCCCGGACCATCCGACTCGGTTACGCAATTCAGTTTGCCCCCCTTCACGGGTGTCCGCTTTACCGCAGTGCAATGGCCAACATGCCAAACTCCTGCGCGCGGAGATCGCTACTCTTCTACTCAAAGACGCGATTGAGCCTGTCCCTCCAACCGAAATGAAGAAGGGTTTCTACAGCCCTTACTTAATTGTACCCAAGAAAGGCGCCGGCTTACGACCAATCTTGGACCTGTGAGTTTTCAATGGAGCGCTGTTCAAACTCCCATTCAAAATGCTCACGAACAAGTGTATCTTGACAAGCGTCCAGCACCTTCGGCATGTCTCTGTCCCCTCGCGTCTTCGCGAAGGTCGCAGAGCCGCTCCGAGAAGCCGGCATCCGCATACTCAATTACCTCGACGACTGGCTCATACTGGCCCACTCCCGAGAGTTACTATGCGCTCACAGAGACCAGGTGCTCAGGCACCTCAGCTGCTTGGGGCTTCAGGTCAACCGAGAAAAGAGCAAGCTCACCCCGGTCCAGAGCATCTCCTTTCTCGGCATGGAGTTAGACTCAGTCTCAATGTCCGCACGTCTCACCAACGAGCATGCGCAGTCGGTGCTGAAAAGCCTCGCCAAATTCAGGCCAGGCACAACAGTCCCTCTAAAACTCTTCCAGAGTATCCTGGGGCATATAGCATCCTCCGCCACGACCACGCCGCTGGGGTTGATGCATATGAGACCGATTCAGCACTGGCTTCAGACTCGAGTCCCGAGACGAGTATGGCGCCACGCCACGCACCGTGTGACAATCACCCCCGCCTGCCGAAAAACACAAAAACCCTGGACAGACCTCTGCTTTCTACGGGCAGGAGTTCTCCTGCAGCAGGTGTCCCGACGCGTCCTGGTCACTACCAACGCCTCCAGATTGGGTTGGGGCGCCGTGTGCAAAGGGCACGCAGCCGCGGGCCGTTATAGAGGGGCCCCGCTGCGCTGGCATATCAATTGCCTAGAGTTGTTTACTGTCTTCTTTGCCCTGCGGCGGTTTGTCCCGTTAATTTGAGACAAACACATCCTAATCAGGTCAGACAGCACCACTGCGGTAGCGTACATAAATCGCCATGGCGGCGTACGCTCCCGCCACATGTCACGACTCGCCCGTCGTCTCCTCCTTTGGAGCCAGCAGCGACTCAGGTCGATTGGTGTTCTTCCAGGGCGGAAGACCCACAGTGCGCAGTTAGGTCGGTGCTCTTATTCCTGCAAGAGAGGCTGGAGGGGAGGCTGTCCCCTTCCAACCTAAAGGTGTATGTCGCTGGTATTGCGGCTCACCACAATGCAGTTGATGGCAAGTCCCTTGGTAAGCACGACTTAATCATCAGGTTCCTAAGAGGCGCACGGAGGTTAAATCCCTCCCGGCCAAGCCTGTTCCCCTCCTGGGACCTCTCGGTAGTCCTCGCGGGCCTCCAGAGACCTCCTTTCGAGCCGCTAGAATCAGTTGGACTCAGGACCCTCTCTCTTAAGACTGCCCTGCTGATCCCGCTCGCCTCCATCAAGAGGGTTGGGGACCTGCAAGCGTTCTCTGCTAGCGACACTTGCTTGGAGTTCGGTCCGGCAGACACTCATGTGATCCTAAGACCACGACCGGGCTATGTGCCCAAGGTTCCTACCACGCCCTTCAGAGACCAGGTAGTGAACCTGCAAGCGCTGCCCCCGGGAGGAGGCAGGCCCAGCCCCTTCGTTGCTGTGTCCGGTACGTGCTTTGCGTACCTACCTGGACCGCACGAGAGCTTTAGACGCTCTGAGCAGCTCTTTGTATGCTTTGGGGGACAGCGGAAAGGAAACGCTGTCTCCAAACAGAGGCTTTCCCACTGGGTTGTAGATGCCATTTCGTTGGCTTATCACACCCAGGCCGTGCCCCCCCCCTGCGGGTCCGAGCTCACTTGACAAGGAGTGTTGCGTCCTCCTGGGCACTGGCCAAGGATACCTCCCTGGCAGACATTTGTAGAGCAGCGGGTTGGGCGACACCCAACACCTTTACGAGAGACTACAATCTCAGGGTTGAGTCAGTTTCATCCCGTGTTTTCTCAGGTCCGAGCCAGTAGAACTCGGTAACACGCTGATGGGCTGGCCGGGTGAATCGCTTGCATATACGCCCTTTCCCTCGCTTGAGGTAAAACAGTGCGTCTTTTTTCCGAGGAGGCTTCACTCAACGCAAATCCCTGGTCAATTCCTCCCTAGCCCTCATGGGTCCGCAGTTCGGCAGAGGAACTTGCCGACCCAAACCACTGCGGGTACTCAGATCTACCCTGTACTGGAATAGGTGCTCCACAGAGTAGGGACTCCTATGCGGACTCCCCCTGTGTATTTTCCGCGATACGGTCCCCTTACGAGCAGACCCGCATTTTCCTTGGGTAAGATTCGGCTGTCCCCCGGTCGCCGTGTGTAGCAACTCCCCCCTCGCTGAGGCTGGATCTGCCACCGCGCCACTTCCACGTGTCGCCTAAAAGCACATGTGATGTATTCACCACCGTACCTCCCCAGTTGGAGGGAACGAGACGTTGTGTCTTCCCGGCCACGTCGCTGAGCCGAACTGCTGTAGTGGCCAGAACCATTTCCGGCTCCTCAGAAAAATCCTGAATGAACTCTAGTATTTGCCTCGCCTTTGTACCCGTATGTCCGGGGGCGGGGTATGCAAATACTGACTGCCAACTTCTCATTGGCCTTTTTTCATAGATCAGAGGCATATTCGGCGCTCAAGAGAGACCCCTAGTGTCGCTTCTCCGAAACAACGTCTCTTTCCCTCCATCAGGGAATGGAGGCTACATCCGTAACCTAGACGTTCCTCCAACAGCCACATCCCAGCAGGTACTTAAAGTGATCTTAAATAAGCAAAAACCTTCCAGGCTTCCAGAACAGATTTGTAGAAAGGAGTAAGATCTGCAAGCTCAGCTTCTTCGAGCTTCATCAGAAACAAATGTTTATCAAGTCCCATTCCACCAGCTCTTTTTAAAAGTACCACTGCGGTGTCAAACCAAGCACTGTCCTTATTGTATAATAGTTTCTGGGCAGCTTGTAAACGAAAAGTCATTAGCCTGGACCTGATATCCACCAAACTGTGTCCCCATTCTTGTACTGGAAGAAACAGTACAGAGGAACGAACGCAGTGTTGTCCCGACCAGAAAAAATGCACCAACTTTCTTTGGACTTCTTGCACTAATCCAGCAGGTGGTTGTAGCACATTAAAACTGTACCACAAGGTGGAAGCAACCAAAATATTGACAATCAAGACTCTCCCCCTGTAGGATAGTTTGGGTAGCAACCAGGTCCAGCGAGACAATTGGGTGCATACTTTCCATTACACCCTCCCAATTTAACTTTGGAAAATTGCTTGAACCCAAATGAACTCCCAAGATTTTTAACCCTTCTTTGACCCAATTAAGTTTTCCTGGCAGTGATGGTAAACAATGTAGAAAAAACATCTTGACCTGCCCAAAAAGTCTCACTTTTGTCCCAATATACTTTTGCTGATGAGGCCATCTCATATAACTGAAGCACTTCAGACAGGGCAGTAATATCCTGCCCACGACTAACAAACACAGTCACATCATCAGCATAAGCAGTAAGAGTAACATTTGAATTTGGAAACACAGTTGGTATTGAACAACCACATAAAGTCTTTCTTATATTAAAAATTAGAGGTTCAGTGGCAATACTATACAACTATACTATATTCTGTAGTAAGTAGATTGAATCCTCTAAAGTAGTTATTACAGGTAAAAGTTGTCACAATTTGAACGGGACTCCATTTAAAATCAGTACTGTTCGGAAGTCCAGACTCCTACAAAATGGCATTGGTGGGAAAACATTTGATATTATACAATCCATGTATGCAAAGATTAAATGTGCAGGAAATGTTGCATTCTTCCAGCAGGGCTGTGGAGTGAGATGCAGTCTGAGTCCAACTCTATTTGATATCTATATAAATGATCTTGCAGAAGCTCTGGAGCGGTCCAGCATCCCTGGCCTCACTCTACATGACACTGAATTGAAGTGTCTGCTGTATGCAGATGATTTCTGCTGCTTTCACCAACAGGGGAGGGGCTTCAACAGTGCCTTACCCTGCTGGAACCGTATTGTCATGACTGCGCACTCTCAATCAACCTGGATAAAACCAGAGTAATGATGTTCCATAAGAAGACTAGATATCAGGGAAACCAATTACATATCACTTAAAGAGGAGAGGTCCTACAGCACAGCTCCACCAACAGTTATCTGGGCATTAAAATAAGTGCATCTGGAGGATTTAACCTGGCTGTAAAAACATTGGGTGAAAAGGCTTGGGGGGCATTTTATGCCATCAAATCACGATTTGGCCAAATAAATTTGGACACAAATATATACTTCTATATTAAAACTAATCCTACTATGTGGATATGAAATATGGGGACCCATGAAAAATTTTCATCTTTGGGATAAAACGTCAATAGAAAAAATGCAACTGGAATTTGCAAAAAACTTTTTAGGTGTACATAGAAGCACATCAAATAGTGCCTGTAAGGCTAAATTAGGTCTATACCCCTTAAGCATTGAAATTAGGAAAGAGTTTTGGCATCACCTCAAACAATCTGACCCAGAATATATCAAATATAAAGCACTCCTCACAAATGAAACCCCTGATGTATCACACCCTCTGAATATTCTCACTCTGAAACTTGTTAATGAAAGCAAATTTGATATCCACTCCAATTACAAATCTAAACCTCTTAACGACAGGTTGGTCAAATATGACACACTTGCGTATATATTTACATTCAGTTTATGTTTAATGCATGTTTAAACTGTGAAATTGTAAACTAATATTGACATACAATATACAGTTTGAAAGAACTGGGTTTCAAGATTTATATTTTCAAGATATTTTTACGATCGCAAACTCTCAACAATAAGATTTTATTTAGAACCGTAAGTTCTAAAATGTATTGTCTTCCAGTCAAACACTGATGAGTACAATCCTCCAAACTTCGGTATGCTTTTCACTTCAAGAGTGCAATAAATAAAATCCAGATTTTAGTCCAAATATGAAGAAATATTGATCAATCTGTCGTTGTTCAGGTTTTACATTTTCATCACGTTATCATTCATGTCCATTCTCTGCAGAATCTTGCACTCTGTGTAGTGTTTCAGTAGCAAAAATCACAAACATGATATTTGGGAGGGTCTTATGCAGTGGTGCCTGGAGAAGAGGGTATACTCTTAATTTATCCCCCCCATTTTTTTTTTTAAAGCGGCCCAGCAAAGGATGAACGCCCTGTGTTATAAATAGTGGCATGTACGACTAGTCTTGCATATTTAGTTCACCCCAAAATGGGCCAATAGTATTTGCACACTGTCACTTAACTTCTGCTGCTTGACTTCACAGAGTAAGGATCATTATGAAATTAATATTAGCCACAGAAGAGGTGCAGATTTTGCAATCAAAACTGGCCCAAAGACTATAGGAAGAGACAACTACATAATTATGAATTTTGCATGAACATTTCTATTGTACTTCTACTCTGACCGTCACGGGGGGTTTGGGGGCATGCTCCCCCATAAGAAAATGTTGTACATTTTAAAGTTAAATACTTCCATCTGGTGCACTCTGAGAGCAAAATAAAGAGACTAGTGTTGTGCTCTTGTAAACATTTTTATGCTCTTAAAGCTGCAGTAGGCAACTTTGAAATAAATAGAATTGAGAAACAGTGCCCCCAATTCTTCCCCAGTTACATGATGCTCTTCATCCCCAGCCAGGGTTTAATTGACAGCTGTTCACAAACAGAGCCACGGCCTGCCTTGCCAAAAGCGATTGGCTAAAATTTGCTGGATTGACACTACCCGACCCACATTTTTCACTCAGAGCTAGAGTCTGTGGTGCTAACTAATCTCTCACAGGGCCTCATTTAACAAACACCATGTTTATATAGAATTTTTTTTTTCAATGAATAAATATTACCTAATGTAGCTTTAACAATTTCATGCTCTAATCATTCTAAAAAGCAGGGTACAAACTAGGGATGTCAGTTTCAGCTTTTTACCTTTTAACGTTACCTCAGACTGCTAATGATAGCTAGCTAGTGAAGGCGTAAGCAGTGTAACATTATGCCAATTAACCTAGTAAAGCTAACGTTAATTTATGTTAATTATCATGATGCTAACTTCGGCAGTAATATAATCTGTTTGCTCTTGTACACTGATGATGCTAAATTGTGTTTTGAGTAGTGTATAAATAATGTAGCTAATGCCTGATGTCGATTTGGAAAACCGTGGACTGTGTTTTTTGTGTTTGAGCTTTTACGCATGGTGTGCAGTTATAGCATGTTACTGCTGTACTGTCGACAAAGAACTCAGCTTTTGGACCCGCAATCTGATTCACCCTCCCCGGCTTCAGCCACCATCACTGAGGGATTGGAAAACACAGTGAACACATCACTCACCGTGATTTAGACCTCATGCATTGATTTAGTAATTTTTACACTACTTTTGCTTTGCCGTTCACCCAGGGCCTTTAGCCTCTACCTCAAGCTGAGAGGTGCCACCCTCCTCGGCTTGAGTCACCATCACCGAGGGTGTGGAGGAACGGCTCCTCCTGACTGCATTTTCACTCAAACCCTGTTCAACTGCACATCCAGGGGGCTCGGATATGACATTCAAGTCGAGATGAGCCACTCTCTCCGGCTTCACTCACCGTGAGTTAAACCTTGGATTACACGTGCTCCCAATGCACTGACTTTTGCTTTTGATTTGCCGTTCACCCAGAGCCTTTAGCCTCTGCCTCAAGCTGAGAGGCACTACCCTCTTTGGCTTCAGTCACTCAAACCCGTTCAACTGCATGTCCAGGGGGCTCAAGGATGCCATTCAACCCTCAGCTTCGGTCACTATCACTGAGGGCCTGGAGGAACCGCTCCTCCTGACTGCATTATTTCATCAAACCCCCTGTTCATCTGCAAATCCAGGCGGCAATTGCATGTTATTCAAGCTGGAATGAACCACCCTTCTCAGCTCCAGTCACCATCATGAGGGTCTGGAGGAACTGCTCTTCCCGATTGCATTTTTTCATCAAACCCCCCTGTTCAACTGCAGATCCATGGGGGCTCTTTGCATGTCATTCAAACCGAGGTGAGCCACCCTCCCTGGCTTCGCTCACCGTGAGTTAGACCCTGGAGAATGTGAGCAGGTGTGCTCCTGGCTTCACTGACAGTGATCGAAGCCGGGGAGAGCGAGGCTCCACCGCTTGAGGTAGTGGCTAATGACCCTGGGTGAACGGCAGATCAAAATCTATGAAAAATGAAGTCAATTTGCATTTGTATTGCAAAAAATTTACAGAAGCATTTTATTGTATGTAAAAGTTTATTTCCATTGCAACATATCAAATGTTCTTTTCACTTTGTTTATAAAATGCCTAAATATATTTGGAATGCATTATAGTATATTCCCAAATATAATAAAAAATTATATGTTCATATACATTTTGGTTTGTGTGGTATTTTTTACATTAAAATATAAACAAATTGTGTATTTTGAACAACTTTGATAATTGGTTTACGGAGTTACTACAAGTGGTCTATTGGCACCTCGAAGTGGCTTTTTTTGGAAGTAAACTTACATAAATCATTATGGAACAAAGACTTTTGGTCATATCGACTTCTAAATTGTGTCAGACCTTCATCAGACATGTGGCTTTGTATCAGATGTGTTTTGGGGCACTTCACATAGTCTTGCATATTACAAAAAATACATATATATAATATTGGCTGGTCACTATTCAAAATATTTGAATAGCTCTAAATGGAGGTTCAGGAGGAGCATGGTAATTTTAATCTGACAAATCACGGCAAGCATGAAGGAGTATATAAGCCACCGCTTACCTGCTTCCTGTTATAACGCTCCTGACAATTGGGTCCCACCCTCAAGCCAGCAAGATATCTGAACTGGATCTCTTTCCCTCCGACGAGGAACTCATCAACTCTCCCATCAATGCTTCATCATAGCCACCCGATCCCAGCAAAGACATTTCTCTGTCCATTGGCGTTATCGATCCGGCTGCTCCAAGCCGAGGATGCAGAGCTTCTCGATCAGCAACCTGCACACCAAGACGTAGGAATCAACCCTCTCCTCCGCCGTCCAGTTCACTCAGATCTTCTGCTGACCGCCCAACTATACCTGTCATTTCGAAAAGGACAGTTAACAAACTTCACCACGGTCTAGCCGCTTCTAGCATTCACATTTCTCGCAGGCTAAGTCAAATTTAATTATATCATTTATACATCTCTTCCCAACATGACATTCCCTCTACCTTTAAAACCCCTGAAAACGGGATAGTCGAATCTTTACCTTCTACCCATTCCTCTAGATGCGATGCTTCAGCTTGCAAACACCTCAACTGCTCACAACCCTCTGGGTTTTCAGGTACAGGCCATTTCTCCCTCACCAAACTTCCATTCCATAAAAGGCCTTTAGCCAGCATGGTGTCAACATCAGGCCAAGCACCTAGCAAGCCACCACCTCTCCTTGTCAGGTGCAGATATAGACCTTTCTACCCTCCTCTCTCTATACCCCACCAACAAGCCACAATATGGCTTTTTTGTGGTGATTTTTCACTAACACTAAAAAACACATAAATCACCTCCACTCGTATGCTCTTCTTGGCAGAATTCTGTATTTCGTTTAGCCGTTATACAGAAGTTATTTGCTCTGTGTTTCCATACAGATGAAGCAAACAAAATGATTACATTGCTATCATTCCAGAGCTCTCTATCTCTTTCAGCGGCAGTCATTTCCACACTTATCATAAACTGTTCTCTGCCAAATGCGATGTTCGATTCACACAGTGGAACCTTCCATAATGGAGGGTTTTTCTGTGCTGCCGCAGCATTTCCTGCACAGTATGTAGATCATCGGTGGTGGTGGTGTAGTGGGCTAAAGCAAATATCTGTTAATCAGAAGGTCGCTGGTTCGATCCCCACGGCCACCACAATTGTGTCCTTGAGCAAGGCACTTAACTCGAGGTTGCTCCGGGGGGATTGTCCCTGTAATAAGTAAGTCACTGTGGATAAAAGCATCTGCCAAATGCATAAATGTAAATGTAAATGACATCAGACCATCAAACTGAACTATGCCCTTTCATAAATTCTAAACTTCCTACTCGGTCAGCCCAAAGACACAAAAATCCTATCGAAAAATAGCATTCGAAATGTGTTCGAAATGTCCCTTTCGAACACAGACCGAGCCAACTCCCGTTCTCATTTTCCCTGTTCGATTGCTTGCTGGGCTTACCCTTTCGAATGCTGTGGGCTCTCTCTCTCTCTCTCTCTATAGAGCAGTCTCCTGTTCGAATCGCAGTGTGAGCCCTGCAGCAAGCAAGGAAACACAGAGACCCTGCAAACCAGCACACACGAACCACATATCATCAAACCCTTAAAATGTGCAAGTCACTACTAAGGAGGAAAAGAGCTGAACATATGACAGCAAAGCTCAACAAGATTGAGGAGGATGTCAACGAAAATTCCTTTTGGGATTAATGGAACAATTTCTAAATAAAAAAAATTCCCATCTCTAACCCAAAACTCTGGACAGAACATTTCGGAAACCTCTATTCACAAAATTAACCAAACCTCAGTCAAAAACATTTGACCTCCCAATGAAATAATCTGGAACCCATAATAAAATATAAATGTAATAATTTGGACACCCCCATATCATCAAATGAACTGATAGAAAAGTTGAGATCCCTCAACAAATTTTTTTTTTTAAATAATAATCTTGTGGCTTGGATAGAATACACTGTATATAGTTCATATATAATAATAATGACACACTGAATCATAGCAGCCCCAAACTAAAAGATGCTATTCTTAAATTATTTAATCTCTTATTAAAATCAGGACACTTTCCTGAGAATTGGAAGGAAAATCAAATCACCCCAATTTTCAAACAAGGAAATAAGTACAACCCAAATACCTACAGGGGCATTACAGTAAGCAGCAACCTCGGGAAACTATTCTGTTGCATTATAAATAACAGATTAGTGAATTTCATTCAAGAATACAAGACACTAAATATGTCTAATTGGATTCATGCCTAAACAGAGAACAACTAATCATATCTACACTCTCCACTCACTTATACAGAAATATGTTCATCAAACAAAACAAGGCCAAATATTTTGCTGCTTCACTGAGTTTAAAAAGGCCTTCAATTCTGTTTGGCATAACAGAATCTTCCTTATACTTATCCACAGGATTGGGGAGTAATGGAATACATGTAACGGGATTACGTATTTAAAATACAAAATATAAGTAACTGTATTCCACTACAGTGACAGATTAAATCATTGGTAATTAGAATACAGTTGCATTCAAAAAGTATTTTGATTTCTGAAGAGATTACTTTGCCTTTTACTCTCATTGGTTTAATTTAATATTTAGTCCTTTCAGATGGAAAACATTTATACATATAAATTATGTGATCCAAAGTGCATTTGAACAGCGGTGAAAAACATTCTTATGATTCATACAAGAAGACAGAAAAGTACGTTTGAAGTAAGTTTGGAGCAGAAGATATATAAATTAACCTTGTGTAAATTGTCAGCATTACGTTAAGCTAAAAAGCTATTTCTACCTGTTTTTCATGCACATGTTACCAGGCAGGATCATATATTTTTATCAAGCAAATTCACGTTGGATTATAATTTCTTTTTTTCTAGTAAGACCTTTGATATTAGGGCAAAAGTTTTATTCTTGATAATAATTTTTTGATTGTTTTCCTGTAAAAAGATCTAAAAATCCTTAAAACAAGATCAATTAGACAACACTGCATAAGATATTTAGGTTTTTCAGAGAATGTGTTTTTAACATGTGTATTTTGTCTTACTGTACTGGCAGAGTTATTATAGTCAAAACAAGTGAAAAAATCTACCAGTGCTGAAGACGTAATCCAAAATATTTAGAATATATTACTGACCTTGAGTAATCTAATGGAATGTATTACAAACGACATTTTACAGCATGTAAACTGTAAACTGTAATCTGTAATTGAATACATTCCAAAAGTAACCCTCCAAACAATCTCTGCTTCAGGACAATTTGATTTGGCAATAAAATATTTGACTAACAAAGCCTGTAGTACATATTATAGTATAAGAAAATCATTATTTGAATTAAAATCCCGTCCCATTAAACTGTGGTTGAAAGTCTTTGGCACCATCATCAAACCTATACTTCTATATAGCTGTGAAATCTGGGGCCCCAAATATAAATTCAATTATGAATCCTAGGACAGAAGCCCTGTTGAAATTTTCCACCTAGAATTCTGCAAAACATCCTGGGAATTCACAGAAATGCTCCAAGTCTGGGTTGTAGAGCAGAACCTCTTCTCACTGAAATCCAGACGAGAACAATTAAGTTCTAGTTCCATTTGTCAGACACATCTCCAGATAACTACCATCACCGTGCCATTATACACAGGGCAGGACACCCAGAGAGTGACTAAATTCATCCATCCATTTCAGACTGGAAAAACTGAAACAGACAGAAAGAACAATCCAGGAAGAATACATTCATGATTGGCAGCACAAAGTCACACAAGTACATTAATTAAGCTACTTCCACAGAATAAAGACTGATAATAAATTGGCACCATACAGTATTTGATCAATATTAAAGGCTATCGACAAAGTTAGATACTATCAAAGTATCATCTAAGTGAGCAGTCAGTCTGTAGAAATGGGCCGTCACAGAAAGAATGAAAACTACAATATCAAAGCATCAGTCCACCAGTTTCTGGACCGGCGTTGACTGGTGGACTGACATTCATTGAGGACGAGCTGCACTTCCTCACTTACTGCAGTAAATATGAGATAATTAGAAACACTTACTTTACACAAATAGCTCATATTCTACCTGAATTCCAGGAAATAAATGATTAAGAAAAACTCTTGTATCTTATGGGAGAGAAAGTAGAGTGTCTGACAATGCAGTACGTGCCCTCCTGTCATCATATGAGGAAGAGAGGCTATCTCCTCATGTTATTAGAGCTCTATTGAAACTGCTATTTTAATTTCCCTTTTTCTTTCTTTTCTCATTGCTCACGTTTTCTCAACATCCCCGTCTCCCAGCTTGGCCTCTTTGGTGACACCGTCGACAACTTCGCACAGCAGTTTTCGGCACTGAGACGGGCAACCCAGGCAGTCAGACTTCGCTCTGGAGCTGGTACCAAGACCACTCCGTCCCCCGGTGGAGGGCAGGGAGGAGAATCCTTGTTTCATTTGCCGCACCGCCTTAGGGCTGTGGCACCCACATTCTCAATAAAGAGTGATTTCCTCACTCCCTGGGTCATCCAGCCGGTGCGCGCCATTCTCACGGCACCCCGGCCCCAAAACTCTACAGTCCTGGCTCCCTGGATGCAGTTCCCTCACTTCCGGCCCCGTGACTGCTCAGCCCCGGCAGGCCAGCACTGACAAGTTCCGAAGACGCCTCTATAGGACCTCTTCCTCAGTCTCTAACCCACCCCCTGCTGGGTGCGTGGAGCAAGGTAAGTGCTTTGAGTCTTTTCTCAGCACCCAAGCCTCAGGACACTCTTCTTCCTCCCGACGTGCTATTACCTGCTCCCCCCGCCACGAAGACCCGCCCAGGACTTCAAAAGCGATCGTCCCATTAGTGCCCCTCACGCTGAGTTTGGATGCGTGGCTTTCACTTCCCAAGAAGTGGGCATCCACATACTCAACTACCTCGACGACTGGCTCATCCTGGCTCAATCTCGTGAGTTACTGCGCTCTCACAGGTATCAGGTGCTCAGCCACCTCAGACGTCTAGGGCTTCAGGTCAACTGTGAAAAGAGCAAGCTCGTCCTGGTTCAGAGCATCTCTTTTCTCGGCATGGAGTTAGACTCAGTCTCAATAACAAAGTGTCTTACCAACGAGCGCGCTCAGTCAGTGCTCAGGTGCCTCGCTCTCTTCGAGCCCGGCACATCAGATCATCTAAAACAATTCCAGAGGCTCCTGGGGTATATGGCATCCTCAGCCGCTCGGGTTGATGCATATGAGACCACTTCAGCACTGGCTTCAGACTCGAGTCCCGAGATGGGCATGGTGCCACGGCACATACTGTGTGACAATCACCCCTTCTTGCCGTCAGACTTTCAACCCTTGGACAGACCTCTGCTTTCTGCAAACCGGAGTCCCCTTGCAGCAGGTGTACAGACATGTCGTGGTGACTACAGACGCGTGTTGACACATCAACTGCCTTGAGTTGTCGGCTGTATCTCTTGCCCTACGGAGGTTTCTCCCACTAATCCGGGGAAAGCATGTCTTGATCCGCTCAGACATCACCGTGACGGTAGCGTACATAAACTGCCATGGCAGCGTGTGCTCTCGTATTATGTCACAACTCGCCCGCCATCTCCTCCTTTGGAGTTTGCCTCGACTCAGGTCGCTGCGTGCCACTCACATCCCTGTCAATCGCGGCAGGTTTCGCCCAGCTGAGAGTGGAGGCTCCACCCCCAGGTGGTCCAGCTGATTTGGGACCAATTCGGCAAGGCACAGATAGATCTCTTTGCCCCCCAAGACAGCACCCACTGCCCGCTCTGGTACTCAATGACAGGAGCTCCTCTCGGGACAGATGCGCTGGCACACAGCTGGCCCCGGGGGCTGCGAAAGTATGCATTTCCCCCAGTAAGCCTTCTTGCACCTGTGCTGTGCAAGATCAGGGAGGACGAGGAACAGGTCATCCTGGTGGCCCCTTACTGGTCCACCCGGGCCTGGTTCTCGGATCTTACGCTCCTCACAACAGCACCTTCCTAGTAAATTCCCTTGAGGAAGGACCTTCTTTCTCAGGGACGGGGCACCCTCTGGTACCAGCACACAGACCTCTGGAACCTCCACGTCTGGCCCCTGGATGGGATGCAGAACATCTAGTGGTGTCCTAGACAGGATTAACCAAGCCAGAGCTCCCTCCACCAGGCAACTTTACACCCTAAAGTGGCGCTTGTTCATGAATTGGTGTTCTTCTCGAGCCGAAGACCCACAGAGGTGTGCAGTTCGGTCAGTGCTTTCATTCCTGCAGGAGAGGATGTCCCCCTCCACCTTGAAGGTGTATGTAGCTGCTATCGCAGCCCACCAAGATGCAGTAGATGGCAAGTCCCTAGGTAAGCACGACTTGATTATCAGGTTCCTGAAAGGCACCCGGAGACTGAACCCTCCCCGGCCTAGCCTGTTCCCCTCCTAGGAATCACTCTGTGGTCCTCTTGGGCTTTCAGAGACCCCCCATCGAGCCGCTTCATTCATTTGAGCTCAAGGCCCTCTCCCTGAAGACGGCCCTCCTAATCACATTAGCCTCCATCAAGAGGGTTGGGGACCTGCATACGTTCTCTGTCAGTGACACCTGCCTGGAGTTTGGTCCGGCACATTCTCAAGTTATCCTGAGGCCGTGACCGGGCTACGTGTTCAAGGTTCCTACAACCCCCTTCAGGGACCAGTTTGTAAGCCTGCAAGCAAGCTGCCCTGGGAGGAGGCAGACCCAGCCTTCTCGTTGCTGTGTCCGGTACCTGCTTTGCGTATCTATTTGGACCGAACGCACAGCTCTAGATGTTCTGAGCAGCTCTTTGTCTGCTTCGGCGGACGGTGGAAAGGGAACGCCGTCTCCAAACAGAAGTTAGCTCACTGGGTCGTTGATGCTATTTCCTTAGCTTATCACACCCAGGCTGTGTCTGCCCCCTTGCGGGTTCAAGCACACTCTACGAGAAGTGTGGCATCCTCATGGGCACTGGCCCATGGCACCTCCTTAGCAGACCTCTGCAGAACAGCGGGCTGGGCAACACTCAATAACTTTGCCAGATTTTACAATCTCAGGGTTGAGTCAGTCTCGTCCCGTGTTTTTAAGATTAAGATTAAGATTAAGATTCAACTTTATTGTCATTGTGTAGAGTACAGGTACAGAGCCAATGAAATGCAGTTGTTTCCGCATATCCCAACTAAGCTGGGTTCAGAGCACAGGGTCAGCCATGAAACAGCGCCCCTGGAGCAGATAGGGTCAAGGGCCTTGCTCAAGGGCCCAACAGTGGTATATTGGCGGTGCTGGGTTTGAACCCCCGACCTTTTTGGTCAGTAACCCAGAGCCTTAACCACTGAGCCACCACTGGCCACTGGCCCACTGGTTTTGTCAGGTCCAAGCCGGTAGAACTCGGTAACGTGGCACAACCGACCGGCTGGTCTCGCTTGCACACAGCACCCTTCACCAAGTTTATCCACTGCACCTTCTATCCCAGATTAGCCACTAAGCATCGCTCCCTGGATGTTCTCCTCCCTAGACCCACAATGAGACACAGGTGCTCTGTACTAGGGTCGGGCCCCTGTCGGCGGACCCGCGTTTCCCTTGTGCAGCCCCGCTGCCCCGGTCGCCATGCTTGTAGAGTCCCCCCTCATTAGGCTTGACCTATCACCATGCCATATCCCACGTATGGCTTCACAACCCTCGTGGTGTATTTGCCACATGTTACCTCCCCCTAGACTGGGCAGGATGTGGCCTCCACAGGGTCTTTTCCCCCTGAAAGTATAGGACCAGGAAAGACCACCTTCCCCGACACATTTCATAGCGTTAAGATAGCCCCAGCCGCTGCATGTCCTACGTGAGAGACATAGTGAGAGAAAAGGTGCGACTGCCGGGCTTGCTCCCATGCTAGTTATGTAGCACCTGTTCCCCCCCACTCAGGGGTGCAGGGAACCTAAGGTCTGTATGTGACACCTCTTTGGGGGTGTTGGGGAGCGCTACGTGCAGCCTCTAGCACGCAGTAGCCTGCTTGCACCTGTCTCAGCAGTTCACGTAACACAGTCAGTGCAAAGCGTTTTTATATGGGACCCCTTGTGTCACTTCATTCGACACAACGTCGAGTAAGTGACAGAAGGTGAATGTCATGGTAACTGTTTTAACCTCCGTTCCCCGAGGGAAGGAATGAAACTGTAAACGGCCGTACCTTATTTTTGGCTCCTCAGTGCAAAATCCTGACTGGCACTCGCTTTATACCCATATGTCCAGGGCAGGGCATGCAAATTCTGTCTGCCAATTTGACATTGGCCTTTTCTCAGGTTCAGAGGTAGGTTTGGTGTCCCAGTAAGACCCCTTGTGTCACTTAATTCGACACAACGTCTCGTTACTTCCCTCGGGGAAAAGAGGTTACAACAGTAACCATGACGTTACAATAGTAAAAACAAACGTTAGCATAACTGAATGCAATATGAACTAACATTAACAATGAACAATTTACTAAGATTAATAAATGCTGTAAAAATATATTTTTTATTTTTAGTTCAGTATAACTATTGCATTAAGTAAAGTTAACAAATAGAACCTTATTATGAATGGTTTCCAACAAGAATTTGTATGTGCAGTTAGATCTGATGAGTCATCAATATTTTTGGTCTATTTTACCAAAAGAGAAAGACTGTACATTTTTAATGTGTATATATGCTAAAAGTTTATTTTGTCAACATTTAGGACTACATCAGCATATACTGTAGATGCCCTCACAGCTAACAGACATGGACTAAAGGCCTCAAAGCTTTTTTTTTCAATTTATATTTAATTTTTTCTACATCGAGACCACAGCTAGTAAGCTGCTTAAAAGATAATTGATCACAAGCATTTTTTTACTGCAAGGTTGTAAATGTAATTACAATTAACTAAATGTAAAAAACTGAATAATTAATTGGGCTCAGTGTAATAGTTGCTCTTACTTTCCTATTTTTACCATACGCCTAAATGCTGTGAGCTTTTGTCTGAGGCTATGCAAAATTTACTGAAAAAGACACTGTCTTTTTTTGTCTCGCATTAGAGTCACATGTTCAGTCATGTTCTCTCAGGGCCTTGAATTTTAAATAATTTATTCAGTATGTCACTATTTAACCTACATATGTCCTCCACGGTGCACTACTGAGGATGGATGAATTGAAATATTTTCATATTTCCTCCCTTCTGTCACTGTCCTCAGGCTTACAAGGATTGAAAAGATGGTCTTTCTCTGTAAGAGAGGCAGTGATGTGTGTAAAAAGAATATGTTCCATTTTGCAGCTGCTCTGTAAAGTGGATTAAATTGTACAAGTGACATGATGAGCCTAATGTTTGTTTATAGGGTCATCATGGTCGTCACAGATTTTTATGAGAAAATAATTCCACATAATGCTTAGCAGAATTTGAACACTGTCTTGCACAAAATTTTTCACATGCCCCATGCCTTGTGAGTTTTTATGTTTCTTTTTTTAAGGTAAAGTGTGTAAAATACTTATTATATACTTACAGCAGAGTAAAAATAAAATCTGTTTAAAAACAAGAAATATTTCTTTTTGGTGATGCTAGTGATATAAGTTGATATAATGAAACAATACTTTTACAGCACTTATTAATCCTGATTAATGTTAATTTCTACATTACTTTTAAGATGTTAATGTTCACATTAGGAAATGCATTTTGAACTAACATAAATAAATCGTTTGGTTACGGATGTAACCTCCGTTCCCCGAGGGAGGGAACGACACGTTGTGTCGGAGAAGCGACACTAGGGGTCTCTCTTGAGCGCCGATATCCACCTCTGATCTATGAAAAAAGGCCAATGAGAGTTGGCAGCCGGTATTTGCATGTCCGCCCCGGACATACGGGTATTTAAGCGGCGCAAATACGGGAGTTCATTCAGGATTTTTCTGAGGAGCCGGAAATGGTCCGGCCACAACAGTGGCTCGATTCAGCGACATGGCGGAGGAAAGACACAGCGTGTCGTTCCCACCCTCGAGGAACGGAGGTTACATACGTAACCAAATGTTCCCCTTCTGTCGCTCTCTCCACGTTGTGTCCGAAGCGACACTAGGGGACCCATTCCAATCTTGCCATGCGCTGAACCGTGTACGTGAACGCCCGATACAGAGGCGGGCAGGGATTTCATCCAGTGCCGCGCATCGTCTGTACCTGGCTGCACGTACCCTTCCCCAATGCCCCATAAGAACATCGGAATCCTTCTAGTTACCCTGGAAGGGGAACAAGGCGATGTTTGCCAACCTGGGAACGGGCCAGCCTGGCTGGGCCTCTTTTCTCTCTATGTTTCTCGCATAGAGCAATCACGGCCAGGGCCCTTACACGCATATAGGGAAGGGGGTCTTACCCAGACCCTGCGGAGACCACACCTGCCCTTTTTCTTGGGGAGGAAAAGTGGTAGACACGTCACACGGCCGTCTTAGGGCTCGTGTGGAAAGTATGGTGTGGTGGTAGATCCAGCCTCGAAAGGGGGGAGTTGCTACAGCACGGCGACCGGGGCAGCTGTAACTGCCCAAGGGAGACACGGGGGTCCGCTCGTAAGGGGACAGAACCGTGGAATTACACACAGGAGGAGTCCGAGCAGGAGGAGCACCTATACCAGTACAAGGTAGCCATCAGGGTACCCGCAGTGGCTTGGGTCGGCGAGTTCCTCCGCTGAACCGCGGACCCGGAGGGCTGGGGAGGAATCGACCAGGGTCCCGACTCGGAGTGGGGCACCCTGGGAAGAAGGCGCACTACTTTACCTTGACGTCAGGAAAAGGGCGCTGGGCGCAAGCGATCCACCCGGCCGGTCGGTCTACGTGTTACCGAGTTCTACGGGCTCGGACCTGACAAAACACGAGATGCAACCGACTTGACGCGGAGGTTGTAAAACCTCGCGAAGGTGTTGGGTGTTGCCCAACCCGCGGCTCTACAGATGTCTGCTAGGGAGGTGCCCTTGGCCAGTGCCCACGAGGACGCAACACCCCTTGTTGAGTGAGCTCAGACCCGCAAGGGTAGGGGCACGGCCTGGGTGTGTTAAGCCAGTGTGTGATGGCGTCGACAACCCAGTGGGCAAGCCTCTGTTTGGAGACGGCATTCCCTTTCTGCCGTCCCCAAAGCAGACAAAGAGCTGCTTAGAGCGTCTGGTGCTCTGTGTGCGGACCTGGTAAATGCGCAGGGCGCGCACTGGACATAGCAACGAAAGGGCTGGGTCTGCCTCCTCCCGGGGCAGCGCTTGCAGGTTCACTACCTGATCTCGGAAGGGTGTGGTAGGAACCTTGGGCACATAGCCCTGTCATGGTCTTAGGATCACAGACGTATCCACCGGACCAAACTCCAGGCAAGTGTCGCTGACAGAGAACGCTTGCAGGTCCCCGACCCTCTTGATAGAGGCGAGCGCGATCAGCAGGGCCATCTTAAGAGAGAGGGCCCTGAGTCCAATTGATTCAAGTGGCTCGAAGGGAGGTCTCTGGAGTCCTGCCAAGACTACCGAGAGATCCCAGGAGGGAACTAGGCCTGGCTGGGAGGGATTCAACCTCTGGGCGCCTCTCAGGAACCTGAGGATCAAGTCGTGCTTACCCAAAGACTTGCCGTCTACAGGATCGTGGTGGGCGGCAATGGCGGCAACATACACCTTGAGGGTGGACGGGGACAGCCTCCTGTCCAGCCTCTCCTGTAGGAACAGGAGCACTGACTTGATTGCGCATCTCTGCGGGTCTTCAGTTCGGGAAGAACTCCAATCTGTGAACAAGCACCACTTTAGGGCGTAAAGGTGCCTGGTAGAGGGGGCTCTGGCTTGGTTGATTGTATTCATAGCGGTCAGCGGTAAGTCGGCTAGCTCTTCCGCATCCCGTCCAGGGACCAGACGTGGAGGTTCCAGAGGTCTGGGCGCGGGTGCCAGAGCGTGCCCCGTCCCTGAGAGAGGAGGTCCTTTCTCAGGGGAATTCGCCAGGGAGGAGCTGTCGTGAGAAGTCTGAGTTCCAAGAACCAAGTCCGAGTGGGCCAGTAGGGGGCCACTAATGTGACTTGCTCCTCGTCCTCCCTGACCTTGCACAGCACCAGAGCGGGCAGTGGGAGGTTTCCTGGGAGGGAAACAGGTCTACCTGGGCCTTGCCAAACCGTTCCCAAATCAGCTGGACCGACTGGGGGTGAAGCCTCCACTCCCCACCGGGCAGGCGTTGTCGTGATAGCGCGTCCGCTATGACGTTGAGCTTGCCGGGGATGTGAGTGGCACTTGGCTCCATAGGAGGAGACGGCGGGCGAGTTGTGACATGTGGCGGGAGCGTACGCCGCCTTGGCGATTTATGTACGCCACCACCGTGGTGCTGTCCGATCTCACGAGGACATGTTTGTCCCGAACTAACGGGAGGAACCTCCTGAGAGCAAGAAGGACGGTCAGCAACTACAGGCAATTGATGTGCCAACGCAGCGGGGCCCCTTT
The DNA here is from genome assembly GCF_025860055.1 of Xyrauchen texanus. Lineage (NCBI taxonomy): Eukaryota > Metazoa > Chordata > Actinopteri > Cypriniformes > Catostomidae > Xyrauchen > Xyrauchen texanus. The sequence continues at coordinate 25,250,265 of NC_068289.1, forward strand.
CCAACGGCCCGCTGCCGCGTGCCCGCTGCACACGGCACCCCACCCGGACCGGGAGGCGTCGGTTGTGACCAGAACGCATCGGGACACCTGCTGCAGGGGCACTCCTGCCCGTAAAAAGCCCAATGCGTGCCGTGGTGCCATGCTTGTCTCGGGACTCAAGTCTGGAGCCAGTGCTGGGGTGGTCTCATATGCATCAACCCCAGCGGCGCGACCGCCGCGGAGGACGCCATATGCCCCAGGAGCCTCTGGAAAAGTTTTAGAGGGACCACTGTGCCTGGCTTCAAGGAAGCGAGGCAGTCCAGCACCGACTGAGCATGCTCGCTCGTGAGACGTGCTGTCATTGAGACTGAGTCTAACTACAACCCGAGAAAAGAGATGCTCTGAACCGGAGTGAGCTTGCTCTTTTCCCAGTTGACCTGAAGCCCCAAGCGGCTGAGGTGCCGGAGCACCTGGTCTCTGTGCGGATGCCGGCTACTCGTAGCGGGGCAAGGGCCGCCTCTGCGACCTTCGTGAAGACGCGAGGGGACAGAGACAGGCCGAAGGGGAGGACTTTGTACTGGAACGCCTGGCCGTCGAACGCGAACCGTAAGAAGGGTCGGTGTCATGGCAGAATTGAGACGTGGAAGTACGCGTCCTTCAGGTCTACTGCTGCGAACCAATCTCGATGCTGAACACCAGCCAGAATATTTCTCTGCGTGAGCATTTTGAACGGGAGTTTTAACAAGGCCCGATTGAAAACTTGCAGGTCCAGGATTGGTCGTAAGCCGCCGCCTTTCTTGGGTACAATGAAGTAAGGGCTGTAGAAACCCTTCCTCTTTTTGGTTGGAGGGATGGCTCTACCGCGCCCTTGGCTAAGAGGGTCGCTGATGCTGGCATCCTCTGGACTCGTCTGAACCGGCCGGCCGGGGAACAGTCGTGGGCAGGTGGAAGGCGGGATCGCCGCATCCGGTGTACCGGGACTGTCGTAATCTGAAAGCAGATTGCCGTGAGAACGGCATTTGCGGGCCAGGTGACCCAGAGGCAAAGGAAATAGCTCTTTTATTGAGAATGTGGTTACCACAGCCCCCGTCAGGGGGTGTGGCAAATGAAAAAACAAAGTATTCTCCTCCCGGCCCTCCACCGGGGGACGGAGCGGTCTTACCACCTCCGGAGCTAACGTCTTCAGCTCTGGGTCGGCTGTCTCAGGAACGCTTGGGAGCCTTCCGGGTCCTAGAGGGGGTTCGTGAGACAGGGGGTGTGCACCGCCTGCGGGGTGCTCGACGCTGGGGCTGAGAGCTGGGCCCGGGTTGAGGTGGAGCAGGAGCTGGTTTCTTCGCAGGGGGACGCCCTCAGCGGGCAGACGGGGCAGGGCCCGTAGCGGCAGGTCTGCGGCGGGGCATGAAGTGAGAGATGGCCTCTGTCTGCTTCTTCACCGCGGAGAACTGTTGGGCGAAGTCCTCGGCCAATCTGAGAGACAGGTGTGTCCAGGAAGCGGTTCTTGTCGGCCTCACGCATCTCGACCAGATTGAGCCAAAGATGGCGTTCCTGGACCACTAGGGTGGCCATCGCCTGTCCGAGTGCCTGCGCTGTGGCCTTCGTCGCTCTCAGGGCGAGGTCGGTCGCTGAGCACAGTTCCTGCAGCACATCAGGATCAGGTCCACCCCTGTGCATGTTTCTGAGTGCTTTGGCCTGGTGGACTTGCAGGAGGGCCATCGCATGCAGGGCGGAGGCAGTGTGTCCAGCCGCACTGTAGGCCTTCACGTTGAGCGAGGATGTTGTCCTACATGGCTTGGATGGGAGTACGGGGCGGCCACGCCAGGAGGTAGGGTTACCGGGGCATAGATGGTATGCAACTGCCCTATTGACCTGGGGAATCGGCCCGTATCCGTGGCGCTCTCCGCCGTCGAGGGTGGTGAGAGTGGAGCGGGTGGCACCTAGACGGGCGGAGAGCGGGGCTCTCCACGTAGACGTCAGCTCGTCATGTACCTCCGGGAAAAACGGGACCGGGGGGGATGCGAGGCCGTGAACGGCGCGCTGCCCCCAGGAACCAGTCATCCAACCGTTCACGGCAGCCCGGGAAAGCATGTCAGACATCTGAGTGTTGGCCTCAGCCTGGGCCTGCTGGCCCGAAGGCGGCAGTCCAGGGGAGTCCTCGGCATCAGACATCACACTCTCCAATGCAGCGGCGAGCTCATCTGCTTCGGGCTCGGGAGGATAGACAGCCGGGCCGTGAGGCGAGCCGCTATCGCCGCGAGTGTAGACGGGGACCAGCGAGCGTGTCGGGGAACGGGAGGTTCGCGGGGGGCTACCTGGCGAAACTGCACCGGCTGCCGCCCCCAAATCGCCCCCAGCGCCAACCGCATCGTCCTCAATCCCGTGGGAAGAAGGAGCAATGCGGGGTGCAGCTGGGGTGGCTTGCTTTCTGTTGAAAGCAAGCCGCGACCGCAACGTGGTCATGGTCATGTTCTCGCAGTGAGAACATGAGCCATCCACAAACGCCGCCTCGGTGTGATCGCGGCCCAAACACACGAGACAGCGCCTGTGGCCGTCTGAAGCGGAGAGCACTCTACCGCATCCAGGAACAACACAGGGGCAGAAGGGCATCTTGAAAAGACGGCGTCCTGAAAAGGACGTTCAACGCCGCTGTGTTTTGCTCTTTTAGAGAAATTACTCTTTTAATAGGAATTTACTCTTTTAATACACAGTGTGTGTGTGTGTGTCTGCGCTGTCGAAGCGCTCAGGGGCAACAATGCACGCCGTGCAATGTGAAGGAGAAAGCCGCTGTTGTGCGCCGTCAAGATCCAACAGCATGCAGATCGTCAGAGGAAACAGGAACGTTTAAAGTGGTGTGTAACTCGCAGCAAACTGCAGACAGACCATCGGCTTCAAAGAAATTTTCTGAATGAACTCCCGTATTTGCGCCGCTTAAATACCCGTATGTCCGGGGCCGGGACATGCAAATACCGGCTGCCAACTCTCATTGGCCTTTTTTCATAGATCAGAGGTGGATATCGGCGCTCAAGAGAGACCCCTAGTGTCGCTTCTCCGACACAACGTGGAGAGAGCGACAGAAGGGGAAAGTTTATTTATACTGTAAATTAATTTGAATAAAGATGATTAAATGCTATAATAAAATCTTCCTTCTTAGCTCATGATACCTAATGCATTGTTAAAGATGTTAATGTTCACAACCTTATTATAAAGTGTTTTTATTTTTAAAATGTAATTTAATTAACCTTTTGATTTTCATTGCAGGAACTTTTACTACATCACCATGCTACGAGACCCTGTATCACGTTACCTGAGTGAATGGAAGCACGTGCAGCGTGGTGCCACCTGGAAGACATCCCTTCACATGTGTGATGGGCGCTCACCCACACAGGATGAGCTGCCCACCTGCTATAGTGGAGACGACTGGTCAGGGGTCACACTGCACGAGTTCATGGACTGCCCTTCCAACCTAGCCAACAACCGGCAGGTGCGCATGCTGGCCGATCTCAGTCTCGTGGGCTGCTACAATCTCTCCACCATGAACGAGAGCGAACGTAACTCTATTCTCCTAGCTAGCGCCATAAGCAACCTAAAGAACATGGCCTTCTATGGCCTGACTGAGTTCCAGCGCAAGACACAGTTCCTGTTTGAGGGTACCTTTCATCTGCGCTTTATTTCCGCCTTCACGCAGCTCAACAGTACACGCGCTGCCAATGTGGAGCTGCGCAATGACATGCGCCACCACATAGAACAACTGAATTTTCTAGATATGCAGTTGTACGAGTTTGCCAAGGACCTGTTCGTGCAGAGATACCAGTTCACGCGCCAGCACGAGCGGCAGGAAGAGAGATTGAAGAGGCGGAAGGAGCGGCGCTGGCTCAGGAAGCGGCGAGTCATCCAGAGCAAGCAACAAAGTGAGGAAAGACAATCTCGGATCACCACAACTGAAGACTATGCCAGCCAAGTGGTCCATTGGTGATACCTCTTTTGGAATCTCGAACTGTGACACAGAGAGCATAAAGGGCAATTTGTGGAGGAGTTGGAAGAGAAAACTTTATCTAATGAGTTTCTTTTGTCATGAGGCTGGCAGGCATTTTCCAGGCCTTTTAGTTGCTAAGGATTTCTGCTGACCTCTTTGCAATGAAATCTAGATGGCAATGTTGATATAGACTGCAATAAAATTGCTGACAGCTGACATTAATACAATTATAGAGGTGGCTCTGTGCCTATTTACCAAGCAACCCTCAAAGTCTTTGTGAAGGACAAACGAACAAACCTACACCCAAACTTTTAAGAAGGTTTAATAGACTTCAGTATATTAGAGGTAGGTCAGGCCGAACACGTTATTGTGCTAAAAAAGCAAGGTCAAAGATGTCTGTCTAGCACATGTTACATATTTAAAAATGAATGAATGAAAAAAGCACAGGCTGACTCAAAAACATGTTTGCTCAAAAACTTCACGGCATACATGCTGGACACATTTTTAATGCCTAGGTTTGTCACCAGTATAGATTCACATAAGGAGATATTTCTCCTCTCTTTTTGAAAGTAGCTTGTGATAGTTTTTCCATGATATGACATACAATTCAGAATTACCGGACACCACAACGACAAGCCATGTCTAACATTGTGGCACATTACACTGTAAACACTACAATACACTGTAAATCTTGGGGATATGCCCAGCCCTTTCTGATTAATTACAGTTTTCCTCAATTTTATACGTTTCTCCAAACTAGTCAATGCTCTCAAAACAATTCATCCAGCTGACAAAACCGACTCCTAATTTTGCAGAACAATTCAATTTCACTGCATAATGAAGCAATGTATTCTTTTCTGATAATGCATTTATTAAAATGTAATACTAACATCCATACTATAGATGTGATCTATTGAATGCAAAACATTTTCAGCTACAGACACACAACTCTACTATTGAATTTATCATAAAATCCACAATAAAGAACTTTTTCCATTGCTTTTTGTAAAATCTCTCTACATTTCTAGTTGTTCCTGCTCTTCCTCTGGAAAGAGGGTGAGAAAGTTTACTTTAAAAAATAAAATAAAAAATAGCTGTCTTGCGATATTCTACGCACCTACATAAGACAGCACTGTAGGCACAGATGGTACAGTAATTATGGATTTACTGTGCCATTCCTCCCTCTTCTTTTTTGTTGAGATTGAAGTCACTGTAGATATGCTCATATTACTCCGAACACTTTGTGTGACTCAGAGAGACCATGACTCATAACATGATCAATTAGAGGGACTCTCAGATCATTTGAGCCTTTTCTGTCTTCTTACCACTACTCTTCCACCATCTTGGATTCGATACATTTCTGTGTAGTGTTTCAGATGGGTTCCAAAGTGTTCAGATGGCTGTTAATTGTTTTGAAATCAATGCCTTTGCACTCTATTTTTCGAACTGCTCTCTTGAGAACATGAATGTGTTCATTGTACCACAATGCAGGGCTTTTCTCTTTAATTTTCTTTAATCAAAGGAGTAACAAGTGCTAGAGAAGACTGTATCTATTTTTTCTGTGATTACATCAAGTTTTTCAAAATTGTTTGGTTTACTGAGTGTTTGAGAAAAATCTGGAAGGTGATTAATGAAGCTACCTTTAGTGGTCGAACGAATAGATCTACCTGATCGATAACGCAGCGTAGATTGAGTGACCTTTGGAAAGTGCAGCATACAAGAGACGATGTAATGATCTGTGGCAGAATTGCTATATTATTAACATCAGTTATGTATGATAGAATTAAATCTAGCATATGATTATGGCAATGAGTTGATCCTGCCACTTTTTGTCTGACTCCAACAGGGTTGAGAATATTGATAATTGCTAATCCCAGTTTATAATTTTCTTTATCTATGTAAATGTTGAAGTCACCAACGATTAAAGCTCGATCCACAGTAACTACTAGATCTGACAAAAAATCTGCAAATTCTTTAATGAAATCAGAATATGGCCCTGGTGGTATAAATACTGTAGCAAGAACAAAATATGACAGAGATTTGTATCTGACCATGTTACGTTAAGCATTATCAGTTCCCCTTCTGTCGCTCTCTCCACGTTGTGTCAGAGAAGCGACACTAGGGGTCTCTCTTGAGCACCGATATTCACCTCTGAACTATGAAAAAAGGCCAATGAGAGTTGGCAACCAGTATTTGCATGTCCCGCCCCCGGACATACGGGTATTTAAGCGGCGCAAATACGGGAGTTCAATCAGAAAATTTCTTCGGAGCCGATGGTCGTGTCTGCAAACTGCTGCGTGTACACACCGAGTTCCTGCTATCTCTCTGCTGCATGCTGTTGGATTCTACGGCGCACAACAGCGGCTTTCTCCTGGTTGCACGGCTGTGCACTTCCTGCCCCTGAGCGCTTCGACAGTGCAGATAATAATTTTCAAGATTCCTTTCCGCCCCTGAGTTGTTCCTGGATGCGGTAGAGTACTCTCCGCTTCTGACGGCCACAGGCGTTGTCTCGTGTGTCTGGGCAGCGATCACACCGAGGCTGCGTTTGTGGATGGTTCATGTTCTCACTGCGAGAACATGACCATGACAACGTTGCGGTCGCGGCTTGCTTACAACCGTAAGCAAGCCACTCCAGCCGCCCCCCGCGTCGCTCCTTATTCCCACGGGATTGAGGACGATGCGGCTGGCGATGGAGGTGATTCGGGGATGGCAGCGGGTGCAGCTACACCGGGTACGCCCCCTCGAACCACCCGCGCCCCGACACGCTCGTTGACTCCCGTCCCTGCTCGAGGTGATGGCGGCTCGCCTCACGGCCAGTCTGCCTAACCTCTTGCGATGGAAGCAGACAAGTTAGGCGCGACATCGGAGGGCGTGGGCTCTGATGCCGAGGACTCCTCTGGGCTGCCGCCTTCGGGCTTGCACGCCCAGGAAGAGGCCGACGCACAGATGTCCGATATGCTTTCCTGGGCAGCCAACAGCGTGGGCTTGGACTGGAACCCTCCGTCCTCCCCACAGCCATCACGGCTGGACGACTGGTTCTTGGGTGCTGGGTGCCACTCACAGCCTCCCCCCCGGTACCTTTCTTCCCGGAGGTGCATGATGAGCTGACGTCTTCGTGGAGAGCACCCCTCTCCACTCGTCGCACCGCCACCTGCTCATCCGCCCTCGCCACCCTCGACGGCGGAACGCGCCACGGATACACGGCGATTCCACAGGTGGATAGAGCTGTTGCGCTCCACCTATGCCCCGGAAGCACTACCACCTGGCGGGGTCGCCCTGTACTCCCTTCATGGCCCAGGCCCCATCTGCTTGCCAAGGGCATCCTCCCGCGGCCAGAAGACCTCCTGCTCCGCCTCAACCCGGGCCCAGCTCTCAGCCCCGGCGTCGAGCAAACCGCGGGAAGCGTACGCCCCCTGTCTCGCGGACCCCTTCAAGGACCCGGAAGGCTCCCAGGCGTTCCTAAGACAGCGGATCCAGAGTGCAAGAAGTTAGCTCTGGAGGTGGTAAGACTACTCCGTCCCCCGGTGGAGGGCCAGGAGGAGAATCCTTTGTTTTTTCATTTGCCGCACCCCTCAACAGGGGCTGCGGTACCCAAATTCTCAATAAAAGAGCTATTTCCTTTACCTCTGGGTCACATGGCCCACAAATGCCATTTTCACGGCACTCTGCTTTCAGGCCTCAACAGTCCCGGCTCCCTGGATGCGGTGCTCCCGCCCTCAGCCCCACGACTGTTCCCCGGCTGGCCGGTTCAGACGAGTCCAGAGGACGCCAGCGTCGGACCTCCTCCTCAGTCACGATCCCGCCCTCTGCCGGGTGCACGGAGCAAGGTAAGTGCTTTGAGTTTGTTCTCAGCACCAGAGCCTCTGGAGGCCGCGCTGCCCCCCAATGCCACGTTACCTGTTCCGCACCGCTGCGAAGCACCACCGGGTATGTCCAAAAAACTCGTCCCCTTGGTGCCTCTTGCACGGAGCTTAGAGGCATGGCTTTCGCTGCCCAAACCGTCGCGATGGCTGCACCGGACCATTAGACTCGGTTACGCAATTCAGTTTGCCAGGTCTCTGCCCCCCTTCGTGGGCGTTCGTTTCTCCACAGTGCACGACAGACATGTTCAGTTCCTGCGCGAAGAAATCACCTCCCTTCTAGCCAAGGACGCGATAGAGCCTGTCCCTCCAACCGAAACGAAGAAGGGTTTCTACAGCCCTTACTTCGTTGTACCCAAGAAAGGCGGCGGCGTACGACCGATCTTGGACTTGTGAGTTTTCAATCGGACCTTGTCCAAACTCCCGTTCAAAATTCTCACCCAGAAACAAATTCTATCTGGCGTCCGGCATCTAGATTGGTTCGCAGCGATGGACCTGAAGGACGCGTACTTCCACGTCTCGATTTTCCCTCGACATCGACCCTTTCTGCGGTTCGCGTTCGACGGCCAGGCATATCAGTACAAAGTCCTCCCCTTCGGCCTGTCTCTCTCCCCTCGCGTCTTCACGAAGGTCGCAGAGGCGGCTCTTGCCCCGCTACGAGGAGCTGGCCGAGGTGCTTGAGCACACACAGAGACCAGGTGCTCGAGCACCTCGGCCGTTTAGGGTTTCAGGTCAACTGGGAGAAGAGCAAGCTCACCCCGGTCCAGAGAATCTCTTTTCTCGGTTTGGAGTTAGACTCAGTCTCAATGACAGCACGTCTCTCCAACGAGCATGCTCAGTCAGTGCTGAAATGCCTCGCTTCCTTCAAGCCAGGTGCCATGGTCCCTTTAAACATTTCCAACGGCTCCTGGGGCATATGGCATCCTCCGCGGCGGCCGCACCGCTGGGGTTGATGCATATGAGACCACTTCAGCACTGGCTCCAGACTCGAGTCCTGGCTCCAGACCCTGGACAGACCTCTGCTTTCTAAGGGCAGGAGTGCCCTTGCAGCAGGTGTCCCGACGTGTTCTGGTTATGACCGACACTTCCAAACTGGGTTGGGGCGCCGTTTGCAACGGGCGCGCAGCCGCAGGCCTGGTGGAACCGAGGCCCGCTGCGCTGGCACATCAACTGCCTAGAGCTGCTGGCTGTTTTTCTTGCCCTAAAGAGGTTTCTTCCATTAATTCGGGGCAAGCACGTCCTAGTCAGGACATACAGCACCGCGGTGGTGGCCTACATAAACCGCCAAGGCGGAGTACGCTCCCTCCACATATCACAGCTCGCCCGTCGTCTCCTCCTTTAGAGCCAGCAGCGACTCAAGTTTCTGTGCGCCACTCACATCCCCGGCAACCTCAATGTGATAGCGGATGCGCTATCAAGACAAAGCTTGCCCGGCAGAGAGTGGAGACTCCACCACCAGTCGGCTCAGCTGATTTGGGACAGGTTCGGCAAGGCTCAGGTAGACCTGTTTGCCTCCCAGGAAACCTCCCACTGCCCGCTCTGGTATGCCCTCACAGAGGCTCCCCTTGGGACAGATGCTTTGGCGCACAGCTGGCCCGCGGGGCTGCGCAAGTATGCCTTTCCCCCAGTGAGCCTTCTTGCACAGGTGCTATGCAAGGTCAGGGAGGACGAGGAGCAAGTCACTCTGGTGGCCCCCTATTGGCCCAACCGGACATGGTTTTCGGATCTCGCGCTCCTCAGGACAGCCCCTCCCTGGCGAATTCCCCTGAGGAAGGATCTTCTTTCTCAGGGACGGGGCACGCTCTGGCATCCGCACCCATACCTCTGGAACCTCCACGTCTGGCCCCTGGACGGGACGCGGAAGATCTAGCCGGCCTACCACCGGCCGTCATAGACACTATGCATCTTTACGCCCTAAAGTGGCGTCTGTTCGCAGACTGGTGTTCTTCCCGAGCCGAAGACCCACAAAATTGCACGGTTAGGTCAGTGCTCACGTTTCTACAGGAGAGGCTGGAGAGGAGGCTGTCCCCCTCCACCCTCAAGGTGTATGTCGCCGCTATCGTGGCCCACCACGACACAGTAGACGGCAAGTCTCTTGGTAAGCACGACTTTATTGTCAGGTTCCTAAAAGGTGCCCAGAGGTTGACTCCCTCCCGGCCTAACCTGTTCCCCTCCTGGGATCTCTCGGTTGTCCTCACGGGACTCCAGAGACCCCCCTTTGAGCCGCTAGACTCAGTTGGACTCAGGGCCCTCTCTCTCAAGACCGCCCTGCTGTTCGCGCTCGCCTCCATCAAGAGGTTCGGGGACCTGCAAGCGTTCTCTGTTAGCGACTCTTGCCTGGAGTTCGGTCCAGCAGACACTTTCGTGGTCTTAAGGCCGCGACCGGGCTATGTGCCCAAGGTTCCTACCACACCCTTCAGGGATCAGGTAGTGAACCTGCAAGCGCTGCGTCGGGAGGAGGCAGACCCAGCCCTTTCACTGCTGTGTCCAGTACGTGCTTTACGTATCTATCTGGACCACACACAGAGCACTAGATGCTCTGAGCAGCTCTTCGTCTGCTTTGGGGGACAGCAGAAATCCTGTTCGGATTCCCCCTGTGTGTAATGCCACGGTACTGTTCCCTCACGAGCTGACTCCCGTGTCTCCCTTAGGCAGTCACAGCTGCCTCAGTCGCCGTGCTGTATGCTTCCCCCCTCAATCAAGGCTGGATCTACCACCGCACCAACTTTTCCACATAGGTCCTAAGTATAGGCCATCTGATGTATATGCCATTAAAATTTGCCTCCCCTCTCAGGTAGGTGTGGCCTCCGCAGGGTCTTCTCCACCCTGAATGAGGGCTAAGACCCCCTTCCCTCAATGCGTGTAAGGGCCCCGGCCGTAGTTGCTCTATGCGACAAACATAGAGAGAAAAGAGGCCCAGCCTGGCTGGCCCGATCCCATGTTGGTGGCCATCACCTTGTTCCCCCCTCCAGGGTAACGATAAGGAGTCTGATGGCTTAAATGGGGCATTGGCGAAGGGTACGTGCAGCCTGATACAGTTGGTCATTCTGCACGTAGGAATACCTGCTCGCTCCTTTATCAGCAGTTCACGTACACGGCTCAGCGCATGGCACTTTATAAGTGGACCCCTAGTGTCGCTTCTCTGACACAACGTGGAGAGAGCGACAGAAGGGGAACGTCTAGGTTACGTATGTAACCTCCGTTCCCCGATGGAGGGAACGAGACATTGTGTCTCCCCTGCCACGTCGCTGAGCCGAGCCACTGTTGTGGCCGGACCATTTCCGGCTCCTCAGAAAAATCCTGAATGAACTCCCGTATTTGCGCTGCTTAAATACCCGTATGTCCAGGGGCGGGACATGCAAATACTGGTTGTCAACTCTCATTGGCCTTTTTTCATAGTTCAGAGGTGAATATCGGCGCTCAAGAGAGACCCCTAGTGTCGCTTCTCTGACACAACGTCTCGTTCCCTCCATCGGGGAACGGAGGTTACTTATATCCTAAACTCTGAGAAACAACAAAAAGCCACTGTAAATTGTAGCAACATCCCCTCCTCGACCTTTCAGGTGAGGCTCATGTTTATAACAATAACATTGGGGAGTCTCATTTAAACTATTTATCCGGTTTAAGCCATGTTTTTCGGTCAAACAGAGCATATCTAAAATATGATCTGTAATAATTTCAATTTCAATTAGTGCATTGGATGAAAGTGATCTAATGTTTAGTAGCTCTACTGTAAAGGGGTTACAGGGGAAAGGAGGAGGCAAAAACCAGCTTGACAATATAAATAAAGTTTAATGATAAACTTAAACAAAAACACAAACATAAACACACACAGGGCAGCTGCCCATAGTTCTCTCTCGAACTGCCATCACTGGTCGCCTTTATCCCTTGCTCGTGTCATCAGGCTGATAGGGGTCCGGGCGTGTGTCATTCCGCCCCGGCACTGCTCTGCTCCGTGCTACGCTCCCTGTGTTGCCTCAGGCCAGGGGGGTTGGATTTGTCCCTTGCGTACTGCCTTCGACATGGGAGGGGACAGAAGAGAGAAAAAAACAGGCAAGGGAAATGCCAACACGGAGCGAGAGCGAGTGAGAGAGAGAGAGGAGAGAAATGTTTTTTGGTTGTCGTTCTTTTCAAGTTTGATATCAGTAAAACATTTTCTAAATTACCTGTTGAGGGTTTTTGCGTTTGGAAGTGCGGGGAACAGACACAGTCTCTAAATAGGTGATATACTCTCTATGTGTTGTAGTTTATTTGATCTGTGTGATGTCTCAAGGCAGCTAGCAGACACTTGGTTTAGCCAGTTTGTCTGTGTCCTTACCTGGAAAATCAACATTTCGCATTAGCCAGCAATTATAAATTTTATTTGATGTCAGACGCTCTGTTACCTGAAATGCGTGGTTGGAGTCTCTATTTCCACGTTCCTTTCAATAGAATCACAATAACCAGGGCATTTCCAACAGACTTCTCAGTGGGTGCATCACTGAGTGGGTAGAATCTATTGGAAATCCTAATAGGAATGGGAGAGTGGTATCGCTTTGCCCTATGAGTATGCTGCCGAGACGTCACACAAATTCCCTGCTGCAGGGGCTCTACAGCCGGAATTGAAGTGTGCTCACTGTACTAACCACATTGGAAACGTTATCTACAGGCTTTTCTTTCTCACTGACCTCCACTAGTGTACTGATGTGTGTCTCTAACACATTAATCTTCTCCATCAGCCTGATTAATTCCTTACATTTATCACATGTAAATCCCTCACAGCTGACAGATAAAGCTATCATAAACATGTGACATACAGTACAAGTAGCTATAATGTGTGCTGATGCCATGACTTACCACAGCTGTTTGTTGTTGTGGTGCTTCTCGGGCAGCATGGGATTTGGATCGATGTGAATCCCTCATGCAATTGTTTGTTATTATGGTTGTTCTTGATAAGCGGTGCTTTGAGATCGATGCAATAATCCAAGTTAACACAGAGGAGAAAACAGGTGCATGCAATTACAGCAATGTGCAAACAAAGTGAACAATTTGTTAATTTCAACTAAAAATAACACCCTCGTGAAGTGTGGTGCATGTGTCCATATACCAACAATTGAAAAATAAAAGCAGACTGAACACCAGAACAATTCTTGTGTGTACGCCCCCAAAAGCGGATAGGAAATTCACATCAGCAAATTAAGACAAGTCAGTGAATATAATCCTTAAACTCAAACTGAGAACTGACTTTTTGTTCCGGAACAGTATAAATACTAGAATATATGTACACAGAATCAATCTAGTATGAGCTGCATTGAAACAGCAAGAGCAAAGTGTGCATTATTTTCAGAAGGACTTGTTTTTTCCCAACTGCTGCCACATATGTTTCACACATTTTTGTAGTACTCACTAAAATTTTTATTGACCAGAAGATTTCTTGATGCCAGAACTTGACCAAGTCACAGGAAATAAAGCACTTATGGCCTTTACATCCTTGTACCACTGGTGGGAAAATAAGCCCTTTTCTAGTCTACGCTTTGTAACACCTTTGTAGGACTTCAGGAGTGCAAATGAATAAAAGATATAAACACTGCTAAAATCACTAATTAACAAAACCGAGAATGATTCTGTAACCAAAAAGGCAAAATAAATAGTTGATTGTGGTTATGGAGAAAATAGAAATGCAATGTTTAAAGATTGGAATGCAGTACCAGAAAATTATAACATTTGAGACAAAAAAAACCCCATTTTTTTTTAGAGTTTGCTGTTTTGCTTGTTGTATGTTGTTGTTCCATATGTTTTTAACTTGAATCTATGCTGCTATTTTGTTCTCTGCATTACTTAAGCTTGTGTTAGGCTTAGAGACCTGAAGTCGTGTGCCAATGCAAGTTTGTGTGTGTGTGTGAATGTGTGTGTGTTGAAATGAATATCAGTGTTGTAATGTATTTTAATTGCTTTGTTCACTCAAGTGCAATATGATATTAAAAGAACCTAATGGGAAATACAGAGGTTTGTGGAATATAGACAATTTATATATATATATATATATATATATATATATATATATATATAATTGAGCTTTACTTATTATTTTATAAACATTCACATAAAGTAGTAACAAATTGAGAAATTACACACTAATGAGGAAAATTCTAATAAGCAATACTGTTAGAAGAACCTGTATTAAATATAGCGGTAGGCAGAAATTACTGGGGTTCAAGCGGCATTTGGCCTTTAAGTGCATGTGCTACAAGATTTTAAGAATTATTCTGATAGCCTGTAAGCACTTAAACTAGAGATAAAGAATTATTATTTTCAGCAAACTCGGGTTAATAACCATAGAGAAATAGTGTTTTTAACATGTCTGATTGTTATAGCGCCACCTATTGTCTGATCCGCAACAAATCGTGTATGCTACTTAGGAATCATGTTTTATTTGTGTACTAAATTTGATTCCAATGAGAGACTTTGTTTAGATATCGGCTTTTACGTTAAATAAGCCCCACCCATGTTTAAATGTCCCTATTTTAGCCATTCCAAAAAAAAATGTTTCTATAATTATTATAATTAATATTTTGTTTATACTATTTTTTGTATTAATCTAGGGAATGTAGATAATTGTACTTGACTGATTTTGATGAGGTTGAGTGAAAAACCTAGGACTAGTTCGCAAATATATATATTATATATTTTAAATAATATTAAAATATTTAATAAACAATTTGATTGACATCTATGGTTCTTGATGCAACGTTGTTCAGTATGAGATCTATCATATAATATGTATAACGTGTGTGTAGGAAGCAGGAATTGTGTTCCAAAGATTTAAAGATTCAGGTACTAAGAGCAGTAACCACCCTCCCTCAACAATGGAGGCCGGAGTATATTTGTTATCAGTGTTGGGTAATGTTACTTTTAAAAGTAACTTGTTAGAATATTGGGTTACGCCTTAAAAAAGTAACTTTTTATGTAAAGTAAAGCATTAGGTTACTTTTGCATTATTATTGCATTACTTTTTTCTCACCGCCACTCTCTCTTCTGCTATGCTATGCATTCCATAAAAATAAGCCATGCATCGCATACAAGAGACATTACAGGTCATGCTAGCTACTGTACAACACTCATGTCAAAACAACATACTAAACAAACAGATATTTGAAAGTCTACAATCAGTAGGTCTTCACGTCATATTTAAAATAAAGAATCAATAACAATATGCATGATTTGTTTTTCCATCGACATGGCAGCCAACATGGATAATGAAGAATAACGTCTAGGTTATGTATGTAACCTCCGTTCCCCGATGGAGGGAACAAGACGTTGTGTCGGAGAAGCGACACTAGGGGTCTCTCTTGAGCGCCGATATATGCCTCTGATCTATGAAAAAAGGCCAATGAGAAGTTGGCAGACGGTATTTGCATACCCCGCCCCCAGACATACGGGTATTTAAGCGGGGCAAATACGGGAGTTCATTCAGGAGGAGCCGGAAATGGTCCGGCCACAACAGTGGCTCGGCTCAGCGACGTGGCGGGGAAGACACAACGTCTCGTTCCCTCCATCGGGGAATGGAAGTTACATACGTAACCTAGACGTTTCCCTTCTGTCACACTCTCCACGTTGTGTCGGAGAAGCGACACTAGGGGTCCCACTTCAATCATGCCATGCACTGAGCCGTGTACGTGAACTGTTTATACAGAAGCGGGCAGGTATTCTTTAGTGCAAACGTGACCAGCTGTATCAGGCTGCACGTACCCTTCCCCAATGCCCCATTAAAGTCATCAGAATCCTTATGGTTACCCTATTGAGGGGAACAAGGTGATGCTTGCCAACCTGGGAACGGGCCAAGCCTGACTGGGCCTCTTTTCTCTCTATGTTTCTCGCATAAATTATGGCCGGGGCCCTTACATGCATTAAGGGAAGGGGGTCTTAACCAGTTTCCTATTCTTTCAGGGGAGAAGACCCTGCGGAGACCACACCTACCCAGCAGGGGAGGTAAAGGTGGCGAATTCATCACATGGCTGTTTAGGACCTATGTGGGAAAGTTGATGCGGTGGTATATCCAGCCTCGTAGAGGGGGGAGTAGCTACAGCATGGCGACCGAGGCAGCTGGAACTGCCTAAGGGAGACACGGGGGTCCGCTCGTGAGGGGACAGTACCGCGGAGATTACACACAGGGGGAGTCCAAACAGGAGGCCTTAACCTGTGGAGCACCTATTCCAGTACAGGGTACAGGCGAGTTCCTCCACTGAACTGCGGACCCATGAGGGTTAGGGAGGAATCAACCAGGGATCCGAAAGATAGGTCTCCTGGGAACAAAGGCGCACTATTTTACCTTGGATGAGGGAAAGGGCGCTAGGCGCAAGTGATTCACCCGGCCAGTTTGTCAGCGTGTTACCGAGTTCTACGGGCTCGGACCTGAGAATACACGGGATGATACACTCAACTCAGAGATTGTAGAATCTCGCGAAAGTGTTAGGTGTTGCCCACCCTGCTGCTCTACAGATGTCTGCTAGGGAGGTGCCCCTGGCCAGTGCCCACGTGGACGCAACACTTCTGGTTGAGTGCGCTCGAACCCGCAAGGGGGGGCACAGCCTGGGTGTGAAATAGCCTCCGTCTGTTTCTTCATCGCTGAGGACTGCTGGGTGGAATCGTGAAGTGGTGTCACCGAATGGACGGAGCTGGGAGATGGGAGCGTTTGAGAAAGCGTGCTTTGTCTACATCCTGTACTGCGACCAGGTCAAGTCCATGTGTTACGTTTCTGGAACAGGACTACTCAAGTGCAAATTTTTAAGTGCCTTGGCCCAGTGGACTTGCAGAAGGGGGCCATATCGTGCAGAGGGGAGCGGTCTGGGACCGTTCTACCACCGAGGGTAGCGAGAGCGGAGGAGCGAGGAAGCTTGGCTTACTCAGCTCGTCATGCACATCCGGGAAGGAACCGGGGGGGCGCGGCTGTGAACGGCGCACATGCCCGCGGAACCAATTAAGCCCGGGGAAGCATAGCGGACCTCTGTGCGTCAGACTCAGACTGGGCAGCAGACCCGAAGTTGGTGGCCCAGGCGAGTTATCCGCATCAGACGCCGCTGTGATCGGACGGAAACAAGCAAGCGTGCCGGGAAGGCAGGGGATTTCGAGTGGATTTACCCGGCGAAACAGAGCCCGTCATTATCCCCAGATCGCCTTCATCGCCCGCGGCGCCTGCCCCAATCCCGTAGGAAGGAGGCGAGGCGCAGTGGGCGGCTGAAGTGGCTTTCTCTCACTACAAGAAAAAGCCGCGACCGCAATGCTGTCATGGCTATGTTCTCATACTGAAAACATAGACCATTCATAAAAACGCTGCCTGCGTGTGATCGCAACCCAGGTACGCGAGGCAGTTTTTATGACCGTCAGAGGTGGGGAGAAATCATCCGAAACTACACAGGGGCTCTTTTTAGAGCGAAATTACTCTTTTAGAATAACTCTTTCGAGTTGTCTGCGCTGTCGAAGCGCCAGGGGCAACAATGCACAGCCGTGCAAGGAAGGAGAAAGCCGCTGTTATGCGCCGTCAAATCCAACAGCATGCAGAGCGTCAGAGGATTAAACAGGAACTGGTGTGTGACTCGCAGCAGACTGCATGCACGACCATCGGCTCTGAAGAAATTTTCTGAATGAACTCCCGTATTTGCCCTGCCCTTTTTAAAACATAAATCTCAGGTTGGGCTATAAACTGATAAGCATGGCTCATGCGCTCTAAAACTACCAGAGGTGGGGACAAGTCACACATGGTCAAGTCCAAGCAAGTCTCAAGTCTTAACCATCAAGTCTCGAGTCAAGTCTCAAGTCGCAGTTCAGATAAATCAAGCAAGTCATGTCAAGTCAAGGGTTCACCCTAAGCAAGTCAAGTCCTGATAAGTTTCAAGTAAAGTCAAGTCACACTACTAAAATAAATAGAGGTAAATTTTTTCGATACATATTTATTTTTGCACAGAAAAGATGAATTTGTATACATATATTATGTATCTTATTTATTATACATTTGCTACATATTAATCATATGCATATCTGTGCTACATTAATATCTGAAAATAAAATAAAATTGTGTTGTTTACACAAAACGTTCAGAGTCTAAGATGTATCGATTCTAAGATGTATAATCCAATCTGTCTAATTCAATTTAATTGAAACGGTCTAAAATGTGTTGCATTTACAGAAAATAAGGTTTGCCAAGACAGTGGCACTAAGCTGTGAACGATGGGGCCGCATAATAATCCCCCCATAACTGAACACACGCTCGACAGGTGCGCTTGAAGCAGGCACAGCTAATACCCTCATTGCCATTTGAAACAGTGAAGGCATTTTCTCCTTGTTCATTCCCCAAAACAAAAGGCAGTTCTGGCCATCACAATTGTCCAGGTAATGGTTGAGCTGGGCAGCAGGGCTGAAATGAGTGGATTTCTTCTGCTTTTTGTGGTATAAGAACAGCCCAGTTTCATCACCTTTGGTTTGCTCTTCTTCATCTCCATGACCTGTCTGTTCCATATTGGTATGCTGCTCTGCCTCCTGGAGAATCAGATCTAAAACACAAAAATGTGAAATTACAAATAAACCTACACAATATTCTTGAGCTGCATGATTCTGGATACATTGAGAATCATGATTTATTTCTAAATAGACAATTATCTAACAATTCTTTACAAAAAAATGTCATGTAATTTACTAAATGTTCTGACAAAATGTTAATTGCTGTAGTCTATTCAAAAATATTTAATTGAAAATATTTTTTTTTAAGCTGTCAGAAACTGAATAAATGATTCAATGTCTCACTCATAAAGTCTTAACTTGTTTCATTACTGGAGGAATCAGTGTTTTAGAAGTATCTCTTGAATGAGTCATTAAGTGACAGTCACTGTAACTGACAGAAACTTTATTTGAAGCATCAAATTACCTTAAGTAACTTGAGTAAGTAACTAAGTAAATCACTACTTTTATCTCAGTATTTCTGTGATGGTTTGAATGATTGTAACAGTTTTTCAACTGCAGTATCTATATTTCAATTTTAATACTTATACATGATAACTGCTCTCTCTGGGCCAGCAGCAGTGCAACGCAGAATTTAATGTTTGCTGTGATCATACTTTTTAAACATTGTCATTTAGGAATAAGACTACTTGGGTGTTTAAATCAACGTTGCAAACTTTTAATGGTTTATTGTGCAGCACTTTCAGTTTCTGTAAAAAAATTTAAAAAAAAAAACAATCAGGGAAAACTGTAAACATTAACATTACCTGTAAACATTAAAACAAATTTATTTTCGTATGCACAAACATTCTTTACATTTTTAAAAATAATGTAATTTAAGGAAAATCAATTTGCAAAACCACATTTATGTGACCAAGTGTAAATGGA
The DNA here is from genome assembly GCF_025860055.1 of Xyrauchen texanus. Classification (NCBI taxonomy): domain Eukaryota; kingdom Metazoa; phylum Chordata; class Actinopteri; order Cypriniformes; family Catostomidae; genus Xyrauchen; species Xyrauchen texanus. The sequence goes on from NC_068289.1 coordinate 25,269,432, forward strand.
ATCGTTTTGATAAATCAGAATCAGCTATCCGATCTGAGAAAACGCATGAAGTGGCCAGGTGTAACGTATAGGGTTGCCAAGTCCCTGAATTTTGCATTAAAGCAGGTCTTCGTTCATTCATAGTCTGTCTGACATATTAGAATAGAAGCTATGTGTCTGTCATGGAATTGCACTGAATTGATACTCAAAAATACGGAACAAAGTGCGTTCCGTATCAGTTCAATACGGAACAAGACTTTTATGTGTCAAATACGGAACGATTCCGTATTATACGGAACGGTTGGCAACCCTAGTTAAACAGCCCCTTAGAAATGTTTAGGTGCGTGCTAGTGATCACATCGGCGCCTCCATGTTAGCCTGTCATGCAGTAACGTTATGCGCAATGCGTTATAGTTTCCACACGCAGTCCACAAACTTGAAAATGCGCAAATTTAATACATACATTATAACCTACATGTAATATTGAGCTGCCCGCTCATTTTAAGATGCCAATCAACATTAAAAAATTCAGGCTACGCCACTGTTATAGTCAAATTCCCCAATAAGTTACATCTATTTACGAGACGTAACAGTAAAATGATAATGCCATGGTCACATTTCTAATAAGAAAAAAAACATAATATGCCATCAAGGCCAAATTATGACAAACAGAAAAGATTAATTCATTACATTAGTAATCGTTATAACGTAGATCTTAGTGAAACTGACTATAAAGAGATTACTTTCTCACCTTTCCTTGTGGTTCTTCTTGATATGTCGAACGAAATTTGACGTTGTGGTTGTCGTGTCGGATATTCGTGCCTTGCATATTTTGCAACTGGCAAATCTTTTTTTATAGGCACGGTCCAGTTCAAAGTCTGTATAGCCAAACGAGACAATTTGTGGAGCTCGAATACTGTCTGCCATGTTTGGCGCGGTTTGAATTGAGCAGCGTTAAAGGCACAGATGCCGATAGTGATGCTGACATCACAATATATATATTTTTAATTAATTGTATTGCTGTTTGTTTATTATAAGTTCTAGGCATTGTCGAGTCTTCCACTTCAAGTCAAGTCAAGTCTCAAGTAACTTGTTCTCAAGTCAAAGTCAAGTCAAGTCATTTTCGTACTTTAATCAAGCAAGTCACAAGTCCTGAAAATTGTGACTCGAGTCAGACTCGAGTCAAGTCATGTAACTCGAGTCCCCCACCTCTGAAAACTACATTACCCATCATGTGCACACATACTAAAACTTCATTGTGCATCTCTGGTAATCAAGCCTCCCACTCACTAGAACTACAATGCCCATCATACTCCTCCCCGAAGTTTGCACACTTTTACTCCTGATTTATCACAATACTGGGAAAGGAGAGGTGTACAAAAGCAATGCGTTATTTAAATACGTAGTAAATATGTTACTTATTTAAAAAGTAACTCAGATATTATGGTCTAAAATAAAAAAAATATTGTGATACTTTACTCGTTACTCAAAAAAGTAATCTGATTATATAACGTAATCATAAAAAATAACTATTCCTCTCCCTAAACAATGGAGGCCAGAGTATATTTGTACTCAAGCAGTGCTGGCATAACCTTGTCCATGTGCTCAAACACTTGTTGACCATCATCTTTTCTCTCCTCTCCTGGTTTAAATGCACAATTTTCCCACCTTTGCTAATTGGAACATACCATTTAGTTAAATTAATTAACTCTTTTACTCATTTTGACTCTCATTTATCTTTTGATCTTATGTATTTATACAATTTTAAATATATATGTATATATATATTTATTTTTTTTTTTAAATGGAGAGGAGAAGGTGAATCAAATAAAATATTTGCACATTAAAACACATTAATTAACTAAAATGAACAAAACTCCAATAAACATTTCAAAAGGGTGAGTTAAAACAATAAATAATGTCCTTTGAACACAGTAAAATCCCATGATGGGAGACTTTTCCACAGGCTCACGTGTCTGTGCAAAACATGCAGAATACACAACCATTGACACAAATGTAAAATGCGAGAGCACAAACATTCACAACAGTTATAGGGCCACCTATTGTCCAATCTCCACCAAATGTTGAAAGCTTCTTCACAATGATATCTCGCCCATGCATACTAAGTTTGATGAAAATCAGAGTTTTTGTTTGAGTTTTGAGTTATTGGCTTTTGAGTGATCTAGGCCACACCCATAGATTTAAATTACCTTGTTATAGCCATGACAAATAAAAAGTTCAACTTTTTTTAATATAATTATTGATCTAGGATGTCCAAACATTCTTCTTGTACATGTTTTGTTGCTGTCACGTAAAAACCTAGGATTAGTAGGTTTTTTAAAAAATCTCAAATATTTAACGAACGATTTGATTGACACCAATGGTCCTTGAGGCATAGTTGTTCCGAAAGTGGATATCTATCATATGATATGTCCAGGGCTGGAAAGAGTACTGAAAAATTATACTCAAGTAGAAGTACTGTTACTTCCCAAAAAATGTAGTGTGAGTAGAATAAAGTAGCTGTCCTAAAATCTACACATTTACATTTATGCATTTGGCAGACGCTTTTATCCAAAGCGACTTACAGTGCATTTATTACAAGGACAATCCCCCCGGAACAACCTGGAGTTAAGTGCCTTGCTCAAGGGCACAATGGTGGTGGCCATGGGGATAGAACCTGTGACCTTCTGATTAACAGCCCTTTAGCCACTACGCCACCACCACTCCATAAGAGTAAATACACAAGTAAGTAAATACACAAGCAAGAGTAAAAAAGTAGTTCATTTAAAAGTACTCATGAGTAGTGTGTATTGAGTTGCAAAATCTATGCCCCATTATAATGAACTTTGTATGCCAAATTTTAAAATACATCACTTATCTATGATAAACACTACATGAATCTGATTCCAAGAAATAAAAAGGAGACATGATAACAGAAATTAAAAGATTAAAAAGTTATTTTCAATACACTGATCACCATTTTAAATCATAATGTATGAAACAATTACATTAAAATCAGTTAATGTGTAGGGTCTAAATTTCCCTTAATGCAGACAGAGCATTATTGTTGTGCATAAAACATGTTCAAACAATGCAAGGAATGCAAAAAAATGCTAAATACGCAGTATCACTTGGCACGTCATGTCCTGCACAATAGAGGAGGTAGAGCAGGCATGAGATAAGTTGTTTGGTACAGGGGCTACATCACGCTTAAAAAGGAATAATTCACCCCAAAATGAAAACGCTCTCATCATTTACTCATCTTCATGCCATCCTGGATGTGTATGACTTTCTTCTGCAGAACACAAATTAAGATTTTTAGAAGAATATTTCAGCTCTTTTGGTCCATACAATGAAAGTGAATCAGTGCTAAAATATTGAAGCTCCACAAATCACATAAATCAGCATAAAAGTAGTCTAATCCATGTGCCTCCAGTGGTTTAATCCATGTCTTCAGAAGCGATATGATAGATGTGGTGAGAAACAGATCAATATTTAATTCCTTTTTACTATTAATTCTCTTCCCTGCTCAGTCAATCTCCACGTTAACTTTCACTTTCTTCTTGTGTTTTTGGTGATTCAAATTATTTATCGCCACCTACTGGGCAGAGAGAATAATTTCTAGCAAAAATGGACTTAAATATTGATCTGTTTTGAAATATTTTATCAATTCTGAAGTCATGGATTAAACCACTGGAGTTGTATGTATTACTTTTATGGAGCATAAAATTTTGGCACCCCTTCACTTACAATGGACCTACGGAGCTGAAATATTCTTCTAAAAATCTTAATTTGTGTTCTGAAGAAAGTAAGTAATAGACAGATGGCATGAGGGTAAATGATAAGATGATTAACATTTTTGTGAGAATTATTTATTGAAGTAGCACATGGGGGCACATTGTCCTCCTTCTGACATACAATGTTCAACATTTATTTAGTTAATGTATCTTTTAAGCCAAGAAATAGTTGTGTTCTCATTCTAATGCATGATGCACAATTTTCTGAAGTTTGTGACTGGAGGAATGTTCTGCTTAAGTATTGCTCTGCAAATGTTGATACTTTTCTATTTTTATAAAGAAAACAGAGACGCAGTAAAAATACAGTTACAGCACTTAAAATGTACTTAAGGAAAATTAAAAGTATACCATTTTAAAACTACTTAAAAAAGTTAAATTCTTGGGAAAAAGTAGTTAATTAAAGTAACACGAGTATTTGTAATTCATTATTTTACACCCCTGGATATGTCTAACATGTGTGACACACCGCATAATATCCAGTGATTTACACACATGTAAAAACACAATAGCGCCTCCCAGTGACCTATTATTTCTTCTAATTTTGCACAGACCTCTAGGGCCAAGAGTCAAATATACCCACCGCGTTTCATTCTGATCAGCCTTTGTTAACCTTGTCTAAAAGCTGCTGAAAATTGATTGGTCAATGGCAGCCATGTTTTTCGAGATATGCAACTGTTCTCATAGAATTTGATGTCACCTTGGACAAAGACACTGCATGTAAAATTACAGGTTGATCAGACCAATGGCTCCTTAGTTAGGGCCATATTTAGGGTTTTATAGCACCAACAAATGGCCAAGGTGTGCAATTGTTTTTCTTATGTTCTCAAAATGACCCCATAGAGTTTCCAGAGTTATGGGAAAATATCTCATAGCGTTCAAGAGTTATAGGCATTTGTGTAAAAATGGCCATGCACGCTTCGTACTTTTGGCATACCGCTGGCAAACTTTTTTTTGATAATTATTGATTATGGTACTCCAGAGAATATTTCTGCATTTGTTTAGTTCCAATCGGACACACAGCCTTGGAATAGTTTGCAAAAGTATGTTTTACAAAAATCTAATTGCGAAAACATTTTCATGACGGAAATGAAAACAGAGATATAATTTTGTTCATTTTGAGCAACAGATTTAAATTATATACAGAACAGGTGTAATAGCCCAAAAAGTATGTATTTTGTTTGGTATTGTTAACTATAGCACCCCCCTTTGGCTGACCGGATCGAGTTCATACGAATGTGTAGACTGCCGGAGTACTACAATTCCCCAAAGTTTAAAGTCTGTAGGCCTTACGGTTTGTCTGCACGGTTAGTTTTAGGAGAGAAAAAAAATTATATAAAAAATCCTGACATATACAATAGGGTTTCTGCACTTCGTGCTCAACCCCTAATTAATACAGCTTATGTACTGTTAGTAAAAAGTATTAAAAAGTTAAAATTGTACCACATTTCATTATGTAAAAAACTATCAAACCAAATGGCAATTTCTTAAAAAAATAAATAAAGTACAAGCACATTTTCAATGCAAAACATTTCACAAAAAGAAGTTTGGTTATATATGATAAAACAGCTGTACTGCTCAAAGTGAAGTATGAGAACACTAGATGTAAAACTGCGGACTTGTCCATAGTTAATGTGATAAACTTCAAATGTGATAAATAACTACAAAGACACCTGTGTGAGCTTTGTGAAAGGAAATAACTAACCTCGTACATCCATTAAAAAATTATCTTGGGGCAGTTGGTTAAAATTCATTGCAAAAATGGCTGAGAAAAGGCATGTTAGCTAGAAAAGCTCTAGCATAATTTATTTGATATTTTGTTAACTAATGCAATTCCATACATATGTACTTTTTGGAGCCACTGTAGACAAAGGGGCAATTTTTGTTATTCAAACACTAGAGGGCAGAGATGCTCCATCAAGGTTTTGATGTTATCCATTCTGTCCTCATAGCCGCACTAACGTGTGTGTGCGTGTGTATGTGGGCGGGTTTTGGTGGTTTAGGAGGACTTTTTTTAGGATGCAAACTGGTAATTACAAGAGTATTATGCTATAAATGTGGTTTATGAGGACATTTCTAGTGTCCCTATAATTCAAATCACTTAAAAAACAAACTGTATTTTTTTGAAAATATAAAAATGCAGAAAGGTTTTTGTGAGAGTTAGGGGATAGAATCTAGAGTTCAAAGTATAGAATATAGAGTATACAATTAATTATGTCTATGGAGAGTCCTCATAGCCGCACCAACGCGCGTGCGTGTGTGTGTGTGTGTAAGCAGGCCTTCTGTGCAAATCGGTGCAAATCTGTTTTAACACACTGGAACATACTTGAAATGGCCACAACACAATTTTTATCTGGATCTTCATATATTTGACTTGTGTGTAGGCCTGATTCAAGCCAAAGCAACAGAAGAGAATAGAAACTCTCATTTTAACATTTATGACAGTATTCCGTAAGAGGACATTGTGAACAATGTAATTTTTTTCTGTTACCAAAATGTTATACAGTATGTAAGTAAGAAATAGTACTCTTGACTAATATTTTTAATTAAGCCTAAATGACAAATGGCTTTGAATAGTGCATTTATACAATGGCACTGGTAATTTTTATATAATAACCTTTGCCTTCATGTGGTGCTGCATCTGTACTGATTAGTTTCAGGTTTCAATAAAGTCCAAGACCACTGTCGTATTGGCCAGTGAAACATACCTAAAAATAATTTACACTGTAAAACGTATCGGTTACCTAATGTAACCTCGGTTCTCTCTAGATGAGGGAACGAGTATTGCGTAAGCTAGCTTACGCTACGGGAAAGATTAATCTTTTCTGAGATATTGAAGCCAAAAAATTATCCTTAATTTCTGTATCCATTGTCAACGCAGTGCGGCAGCTGCAGACCTTGAGCGGGCTATCTAGCGAGCTCATAGGTTGCTCTGCGGCAACTGCTGCAGCCTATAGACGAGTGAGGCGAGTGAGGCGTCCAATGAGAGGCGTCTGCGCGCTCACTGCATCAAAGCCCGCCAAAATGGGCATGACTAGAGTGCATATAAGCGTAGTTCGTAGACTGGAACCCTGGTTTTCATTGACTGAAGCGAAAAGTCGCTCGTGGCGCGAGCACGGCCGGCTACGCAATACTCGTTCCCTCATCTAGAGAGAACCGAGGTTACGTTAGGTAACCGATACGTTCTCTTACGAGAGGTTCTCTCGTATTGCGTAAGCTAGCTTACGCTACGGGAACCCATTGTCAACGCCGTGCGCGCCAAGCATCCACTGTATGAGCTCCAGGGAATTAAGGGGGGACCCGCGGGGGAGCCCTTATGAGTGGGGAAATAATATTTGGCCGGCAAGAATGAGGGTCATTGATTGTGTAATACATAAGCACATAGTGGGAAGGGAACGACAGCGCCCGTGCCGGTCTGTGTGGAATGTGACCCATCAGTGCAGCTCACCAGGGGAGCTGTAGCGTATTAAACCGCTAGTAGTTTTGCCTGCAGAGCGGGCACTTCCATATTGTAAAATCTGACAAAGGTGGAGGGGGAAGTCCATCCCGCTGCCACACATATGTCGTGAATGGAAATCCCGCTGGACCATGCCCACGAGGATGCCATGCCTCTAGTGGAGTGAGCCCTAATGCCCAACGGGCATGGCAGGTCTTTTGACGCGTATGCAGCAGCAATAGCGTCCACTATCCATCTGGATAGTGTCTGTTTCGAGGCGGCGAGACCTTTGGTGCGCCCTCCCGAACGAAACAAAAAGCTGCTCAGAGCGTCTGAAAGCGGCGGAGCGCGCAGTATACAATCTCAGTGCTCTGACCGGGCAAAGGAGATTGCCGTCGCGTTCGCTATCGGGTGCTGGCAGTGCCGAGAGGGAAATGACCTGTGCTCTGAAAGGAGTACCGATCACCTTGGGAACATAGCCGTGTCTAGGCTTTAAAATGACCTTGGAGTCACTTGGTCCAAACTCAAGACACGCAGCGCTGACAGACAGCGCGTGAAGGTCTCCCACACGTTTGACTGATGACAGGGCAGTCAGAAAAACGGTTTTGAGTGAAAGGTATTTCAAATCCACGGATTGAAGTGGTTCGAAAGGGGGGGCTTTCATAGTTTCGAGAACTATAGAAAGATCCCAGATAGGAACCGATGGGGGCGCGGGGGGTTCATCCTTCTAGCTCCCCTGAGGAAGCGGATGACCAGCTCGTTTTTACCCCATGACTGGCCGTGCAGGGGTTCAGCGAACGCCGCAACGGCCGCCACATACAATTTGAGCGTGGATGTGGATCTGCCCTTATCCAGTAGCTCTTGTAGGAATACGAGCAGCGACGACACCCCACATGTCCGCGGGTCCAGGTCTCTGTCGGTGCACCATTTTGAGAACACAGACCATTTTGACGCATAGAGTCTTCTTGTGGAAGGGGCTCTAGCGTGTATGATGGTGTTTATTACTCCTTCTGGCAGAGCGACGGGTGTCGTTGATCACCCATGCATGCAGCGCCCAGCGCTCTGGGTGGGGATGCCAGATTGTGCCGCGAGCTTGAGAGAGGAGATCTGCTCTCACTGGGATGGGCCACGGCGCTGTCAGTGACAGCTGCGTAAGCTCCGGGAACCATGTCTGATTCTCCCAACACGGGGCTATGAGGAGCACCGAGTGACGCGTTTCCCTGATCCTCTGCATTACCTGTGGCAATAGCGAGACGGGAGGGAAGGCGTAAGCGGGCGTCTGGGCCAGTCCTGGGCCAGCGCGTCCTCGCTTCGAGAAAAATATTGGGCAGTGAGAGTTCTCTTTGGACGCAAAGAGGTCTATCTCTGCTCTGCCGAATAGGTGCCATAACGTCTGGACTGTTTGAGCATGCAGGGACCATTCCCCTGGGGGAATATTGTCTCTGGACAGTCTGTCCGGGCCGTCGTTCAGGTGGCCTGGCACGTGCGCCCTCAGCGAGCGCAGGTGGCACTGGGACCAACTCAGTATGCGTTTCGTCAGATGGAAGAGGTTCCTGGATCTGACACCGCCCTGACGGTTTAGGTAGGATACCACAGATCTGTTGTCCGAACGGACCAGGACGTGGTGACCCTGAATGACCGGGAGAAAGCGCCGCGGCGTGCTCGACCGCTATCATTTCCAGACAATTTATGTGAAGGAGCTTTTCCTGAACTGACCATAGGCCGAAAACCGGAGAGCCCTCGCAGACCGCGCCCCAACCCGTGTTGGACGCATCTGTCGAGATGACTTTTCGGCGAGATACAGCTCCCATTGTCACTCCCCGCTGATACCATTCGGCCACTGTCCAGGGCTGCAGAGCTGATATACAGGTCTGAGTCACCTTGATGGGCTGGCGGCCTGTGGCCCAAGCCCGGCGAGACGTGCGGGTGTTTAGCCAATGCTGAAGCGGGCGCATGTGCAGTAAACCCAGCTGAAGTACTGCTGCGGCTGAGGCCATGTAACCTAGCACTCTCTGGAATTTCTTCAGAGGCGTGAGGCTGTTCATCTGAAAAGATGCGGCTAGTCGCTGAACAAGGCGCCGCTGTGTAGATAAGCGAGCCGTCATTGCCACGGAGTCTAGTTCTATTCCAAGGAAGGAAATTGTCTGACTGGGCTGTAGTGAGCTCTTGGTCCAATTGACTGCAAGACCCAAACTGTTCAGATGGCTGAGGAGAACTGTTCTGTGAGACAGAAGCTCCATATGTGACTGTGCCATAATCAGCCAGTCGTCCACATAGTTCAAAATTCGCAAACCCTGACTCCACAGGGGTGCGAGCGCCGCATCCATGCACTTCGTGAAAGTACGGGGTGCTAAGGACAGGCCGAACGGGAGGACGGTGTATTGATAAACCTGGCCGTCGAAGGCGAATCTCAAGAATGGCCTGTGACGGGGATTTATCTGAATCTGAAAGTATGCATCTTTCAGATTGAGAGAAATAAACCAGTCCCCCTGGCGCACATGCGCGAGGAGTTTCCTGATTGTAAGCATTTTGAACGGTCTTTTTGCAAGCACCTTGTTCAAAACCCTGAGATCTAATATGGGTCTGAGGCCGCCGTCTTTCTTGGAAACAAGAAAATAACGGCTGTAAAGCCCCGACTCGCTCAGAGAGGGTGGCACTTTCTCTATGGCCCTTTTTCACAGAAGGCTTGCTATTTCTGAACGAAGCATGCACGCTGCTTCCGTGTTCACAGTGGTTTCGAGCCACGCTCTGAAGCGATCGAACTGTAGCAAATAGCCCTGTTGTATTGTGCTTAACACCCACTTGGATATCCCTGGAATAGCTTCAAACGCATTGAAGCGTAACGCTAGAGGGTGAATGGCCAATTCGCTCTGATTGCCACACACAGAGCGCTGAACAAAATGTGTGAGCGCATTTAGTGTGTTCATGCATGACTGCTTGCAGACAGCATGAACAGGCTGTTTTGTGAGTGACTTCCTGATTGGAATGAATGGGGAAAGAGTCACATCTGTTACGTGATGCGCAAGCATAGTCATGGGCACGGGACTTACACACAGAGGAATGTTTGCTGGCCGTGTAACAGAGCGGGCAGAGAATGGGCGCGCGCACGTATTCGTGGGCGCATTTATTGACTCTAGCGCTCGAGCGGTTCTTAACCGCTTGATGTGAGCGTGCTCTGGTGGGGACACGAGACATGCAGTGCTTGTGTGCAGAAGTGAACACTGGATTGTGGGCACATTTTAAACAGGGCTGGTCGTGTGACAGAGCGGCCAGAGAATGGGTGCGCACGCATTTGTGGGCGCCTTCATTGACTCTGACGCTCGAGCGGTTCGTAACCGCTTTATGAGAGTGTGCTCTGATAGGGGCATGGGATGTGTTATGCTTGTGTGTAGGGGCGAACACTGGGTTGTGGGCACATTTTCTACACATAAGACATGTTTGCTCTTTACAAGATTTATTTGGGTCGCCGTGAAAACTGCGTTTGAGTGCAGGCAAGCGGGCAGTGTCACCGTTGGCTGCTATATTCACCTTTGTAGTAGCCTGAGAGAAGGGGACTGACAGGGGGCAAAGCTTTGACGGTGGTCCGGCCGCAGTGGGACTGAGCCGTCGTTTGTTCAACAAAGTTAGGAAGACTTCGGTTGCTCTGGTTTCAGCGTTACCTTAAATCGAGGCCCGCGGGGGGGCGGCGGTCTGCGGCGGCTGTCTGAGCGCGATCGAGGGCGGCCGCCCTGTCGACGCTGAGAAGTCTGAGATTGTTGAGCTGGGCGCTGTGAAGAGGCTCGTGCAGGAGGCTGATCACGTGAGCGGCCTGCAGAGGAGCTAGCGCGACGCGGCAGGAAGAGGTTCATGGCTTGAGTGGCTTTCTGGACTTCTGAGAAGCGGTCAACAATGCCACTCACCGCGGAGCCGAAGAGACCGGTTGGAGAGAGCGGTGCGTTGAGGAACGTGGAGCGCTCTGCTTCTCCCATGTCGGCTAGCGTTAGCCACAGGTGTCTCTCGGTCACAGTCAGCAAGGCCATGCACTTCCCTAGGGCTTGAGCTGCAGCATTGGTAGCGCGAAGGGCGAGGTCTGTCGTGCTTCGTAGATCAGTAACAGCCTCTGGGTGCCTGCCTTTCTCATCCCACTCCCGAAGAAGGTCCGCTTGTAGGATCTGTAAAACGGCCATGGAGTGCAGAGCAGATGCGGCTTGGCCGGCGGCGGAATAGGCGCGGCCAACATAGGCAGAAGTCGCTCTGCAGGCCTTAGACGGGAGCACAGGCTTAGACCGCCATCTTGCGGAGGGCGGGCAAAGGTGTGCTGCTACCGAGTCATCGATCGGAGGGATGGAGGAGTAGCCTCTCTCGGTGGCGCCGTCCACCGACGCGAGAGAGGTGGAGACGTGGGAACGGGTCCTGGCCGAAAAAGGAGCGTTCCACGACTTTGCAAGTTTGTAGTTCCAGCAGGAAGGGAGCGGCCTGGGCCGCGGGTGTAGAGCGGCGATGGCTTTGAAGAAAGCAGCCGTCGAGTCTGTTGGGTGCCTGCTCAGGGGGCGGTGACCACTTGAGCCCGAGGCGGTCGACGGCCTGTGTGAGGAGGCGTGTTAACTCCCCTTCGACTCCGGCGCGGGTCCTGCTGGATTCCTGGGCCAAGGAGGAGGCTTGGGAGCCTGACCACTCCTCGCTGTCCGAAGCCATGATGGAACAGCAGGCCTTATCCTCCGCCTCGTCATCCGAGATGGCAGCAGTGCGGCCGCAACTGCGCGTCCCGGGGGGGCGGGGAGGGTGAAAACGATGCTCGAGGGAGAGGCTCCGGCGAGGCAGTCGCTTCAACCACAGTGTCCGCTTCTGCGCTTCGTAAGGTGGCGCGGCGGCTTCTGCTTTGAGCGCTTCGAGTCGAGCTCGCAGGGTCGACATCGGTAGCTCCTCGCAGAAATCGCATCCGCCCTCAGCGAGGGCGAGCTCTGCGTGCCCCAGTCCCAGGCAGAGAGCGCAGATGATGTGGCGGTCTCCGGTGCTGAGAAGGGCACGACATGAGGCGCAAGTGGAACGAGGCATCTTGAAAAAGACACTCGTACTCTTTTGTGAGTAGTTCGTAAGAACTAGCTTGCTGAATAAAAAGGATACGTCGTCGGATGGCGTAGCTCGCAGGATGGCTGAAGGTGGCTGAGACGGCCGGCTTCTTCTAGCGCTGTCCACGCTTGCTTGATGCCCCTCGAACGGCGACGCGGCTTCCAGGTCAGCGATGCGAAGAGCTTCGCTGAAGAGATGAAAATAAGGGTTCCAGCCTACGAACTACGCTTATATGCACTCTAGTCACGCCCATTTTGGCGGGCTTTGATGCAGTGAGCGCGCGGACGCCTCTCATTGGATGCGAGTTCGCCCAAGCTCGTCTATAGGCTGCAGCAGTTGCCGCAGAGCAACCTATGAGCTCGCTAGATAGCCCGCTCAAGGTCTGCAGCTGCCGCACTGCGTTGACAATGGATACAAAAATTAAGGATAATTTTTTGGCTTCAATATCTCAGAAAAGATGAATCTTTCCCGTAGCGTAAGCTAGCTTACGCAATACGAGAGAACCTCTCGTAAGAGAATCTGATTTTACGGTTTAGTTGTATCAACTTGTTTTTTTGAGTAGAAAACTTGAAATTCATGCCAACTTAACGTGTTAAGTTTTGATTGTATTTACTTGTATTTACATTGGATTAACATTCAAATTTGCAATTTAAACTCACTGAAAAAGCAAAGTTGCTGGCTTCCAGCATGCATTGCAGCATGAATAAATAATGAGGTTAGTGTTATAAGCTTATTTTGCTTTATAAATAGATGCATCACAGGTGCATCGTCAGGTATTTTGTCTGAAGAGCAGTCCTGGGGCATCCCAGTGCGGCAATGAAGCGCAGCATCTCGTTCCGCTTTTAGCAGGGAATAGGGGTTACAGTTAAGTAACCCGAGACATTCCCTGTCAAAAAGCTACACTTTGATGCTGCGCTGACTTAGTGCTTTGGGAACGAGAATACCTACGCCGCCGCACTGTGGATGTCTGGACCCCTTTCGGTTGTGTAGTTTGCTCACAAGAGCACGAGAGGTCTCAGACATGAGCTTGTGATGTTGACTCAAGGACATAAGAGCCTGGAGTGTCATGAACATCCAAACTATAAAATCTTATGAATGTGTGCAGAGAGGACCAGTCTGCCTTGACCGCGCACCAGGGCAATAGCGTCCCTCACCCAATACGACATAGTCTGCTTGGTGGCGGCCGCCCCTGTTGCGGCCCCCATGGCAAATTAATAGTTGCCCTGACTTACGGCACTGGCTAGTGCGGTGGACATAAGTCTAAAGGGCACGGACTGGACAAAGTCTGTGAAGTCTTTCCTGCTCCGGCGTAGTAAACGGTGGGGAGCAGAAGGATTCGAGAATGACCGGATGTACAGTCGAGAAAGGAACCTTAGGCAGGTAGTCAGGATGAGGGTGCAAAATTGCTTTAGCCATTCCTGGGGCAAAATGTAAGCAGGGTGGCAAGACAGACAGAGCGTGTAGATCCCCAATTCTATTTAGAAAGGTTATTGCCATAAGAAAAAAACATCTTGAGTGTCAGAAGTTAATCAGACGCTGTCTCTAGAGGTTCTAAGGGGGTCTCAACCAGACCCTCAAGGACTATTGCTAAGTCCCATGAAGGGATCCTGGTCCTAACAGGAGGTCTAAGTCGCATGGCTCCACGAACAAAGCGAGCAAGCAGAGGATGTTTCCCCAACGGTACCCCGCCAATCAAGGCATGGCAAGCCGATAGAGCGGCCACGTAAACCCTGAGAGTGGCGGGGCATGTGCCTGCTGATAATTTTTCCTGCAGAAAGTCCAGAACTGAGGCAATCTGGCAGTTAACTGGATCTGCATTATGTGCACTGCACCATCTTTCAAAGATACCCCATTTATTGGTGTAACTTCTAGTAGAGGGAGCCCTCTTAGAATGGACTCTATAACTTCAGGTGAAAGCCCAGTGTCCCTCAGTTGGTACCCTTCAGGGGCCAAACATGAAGGTTCCACAGCTCGGGCCGTGGATGAAATATTGTCCCCTGTGCTTGAGACAGAAGGTCCCTCCTGTCCGGAATCACCCAAGGTGAGCCGTCGAGGAGAGACATTATCTCCGAGAACCATACCCTGTTCGGCCAGCGCGGCGCTATCAGTAAGAGGCAGGACCCTTGCTGGCGAACTCTGGCCAAGACTCCCGGGAGCAGAGAAACTGGGGAAAAACATACAGGCGCATTCTGGGCCATGTATGTGCCATCGCGTACAGACTCAGGGGGGCTGGGTGACTCAGAGAGAAGTAGAGGGGACATTGCGCTGTCTGTTGGGAGGCGAAGAGGTCCACTTCTGCTCTTGTAAAATCTCAACCAGATTTGTTCCACTACCTCGGGGTGGAGCTTCCACTCCCCCGTCTGTGTTTTCTGTCTGGACAGTAAATCTGCTCCCATTCAGGCATCCAGGGATATAAGCTGCTCCAATTAACAGGAGCTTGCCCTGGGCCCAAAGGATTATCTGCCGTGCCAGTCTGTTCAGCTGGCGTGAACGTAGACCTCCTTGATGGTTATGTAAGAGACTACCGCTGTGTTGTCCACCCGCACCAAGACATGGAAGCCTCTGGAGGAAGTATTTCAAGGCCAGAAATACAGTTAGGCAGTTCCGGCTGCCCTCCGGTCGCCGTGTTGTAGCAACTCCCCCTCACTGAGGCTGGATCTACCACCGCGCCACTCCCACGTGTCGCCTAAAAACACATGTGATGTATTCACCACTTTACCTCCCCACCAGGTAGGTGTGGTCTCCGCAGGGTCTTTTCCCCCTGAAAGAATAGGAAATTGGGTAAGAGCCCCTTCCCTCGATGCATGTAAGGGCCCCGGCCGTCTATTGCTCTATGCGAGAAACATAGAGAGAAAAGAGGCCCAACCAGGCTTGGCCCCTTCCCAGGTTGGCAAGCGTTGCCTTGTTCCCCTGTCTAGGGTAACCAGAAGGACTCTGACGACTTTTTTGGGGCATTGGGGAAGGGTACGTGCAGTCTGATACAGCCGGTCGTCTTGGCACGTAAAACACCTGCCCGCTCCTGTGTCAGCAGAACACGTACACGGCTCAGCGCATGCCGTGATTTAAATTGGACCCCTAGTGTCGCTTCTCCGACACAACATCGAAGAGAGCGACAGACGGGGAACATCTAGGTTCCGAATGTAACCTCCGTTCCCTGATGGAGGGAATGAGACGTTGTGTCTTCCCGGCCACGTGGCTGAGCCGAGCCGCTGTAGTGGCTGGACCGTTTCTGGCACCTTAGAAAAATCCTGAATGTACTCTAGTATTTCCTCGCCTTTATACCCATATGTCTGGGGGCGGGGTATGCAAATATTAGCTGCCAACTTCTCATTGGCCTTTTTTCATAGATCAGAGGTATATTCGGTGCTCAAGAGAGACCCATAGTGTAGCTTCTCCGACACAACGTCTCGTTCCCTCCATCAGGGAATGGAGGTTACATTCGGAACCTAGACCTTTAGTGCTACTCATGCGTGTGGTTTCTTCAGACGGATTTCTCAGCAAACACGGGTGATTTTATCCTTCCTACATATTTTTTTATCTTGTGAATTTATTTGTATTTTTTTTTTATTTCACCTCTAGAGGCCTATCATACATAATCACAAATAATAATAAAAAAAACTGAAAAGGTATAAATTTGAATAAATATGGATTTCAATATGAAGTGCTGTAAGCAATGTTATCTATTCTACAATTTCTACAAGATGAGCTTTTGAATTAGCCACATCCCCTCTTTCCAAAACCCTACACTCCAGAGATACCAAATTAGCTTTTTTGAGACCAGCGCAAGCAGAAGCAGTTGTCAGCAGCTGCAAAATAGCACCCTCAACTGACAACTTTTATGAACAACATGGCATAAAAATGCCATTAAAGGGATAGTTCACCCAAAAATTTAAATTATTTAATGATTGTCTCACCTTTCAGCCATCCCAGATGTGTGTCTTTCTATTACAGCAGAACTGAAATGAAGTTTTTTATTAGCTCATTTCAACTCTGTATGTCCATACAACGCAAGTGACTGGGTGCCATCAGGCTGGTGGCTGTTTGATGGTCCAAAAGGCATATTTAGGCAGCATAAAAGTAATCCACAGGAATTTAGTTGATCAATTAATGTCTTCTGAAGCAAACTGATAGGTTTGTGTAAAAATATTATTATAGTAATAATTATTAACTTTCAAAAAATGCTTCCTGCGTGATGCCACTTTCACGCAAGAAGTCGAAAGTGTACACTTTGTTTACAACAGAGGAATGAACATCAAACGAAAGGTAATTTCAAACAGCATCCCAGTGCTGGCCAGAAGTAAAAATTTAAAGTTAAAAACGTTTAATTTATCGATTTGTTTCTTACACAAACCTATTGGTTTGCTTCGGAAGACATTCACTGATTGACTGGAGTCACGTGGATTACTTTTATGCTGCCTAAATATGCCTTTTGGGCCAAACAGCCAGCAGCCTGATGGCACCCATTGAATGGCATTTCATGCAGAGCTGAAATCTGCTTATAAAAATCTTCATTTGAGTTCTGCTAAAGAAGGAAAGACATACAATCTGGAAAAGAATGGCTTAAAGGTGAGTAAATCACAAGATCATTTTTATTTTTGGGTAAACTATTCCTTTAAGCCTCATTAATTTGCTGTAGCTACAAATTTTTGTTTGCTGTTTACAGAGTCTCTATCACAGAGACTGGTGAAATATCTCACAACACTTATTTCAGTGGTATTTTTCAGGGAGTAGGAAATATTTGTGCATACTTTTCCATGAAGAAATTGGTTACAGAACCTTTAATATTTACAAGGTTAAACATACTGTAAAAGCACAGGGGCACAGTACATTTCCACATTTTCTGCTAAAACTCACAGTTTTTACACAGTGTACTCATTATTGTAAAATGATGCCAGTGTTTTAAGTGCGTATATATGTATATACAGTATATATATATATATTTTTGTATTGCCATTATTGGCTGTTATTAATAGTATAGTGTTACATATACAGTGTACACAGCATACAGTGTCTCCAAAAAGTATTTGGACACTTAAAAAATTATTATTAGGCAAGAACATATAAAAATGTCTAGGTTACGTATGTAACCTCCGTTCCCCGATGGAGGGAACGAGACGTTGTGTCAGAGAAGTGACACTAGGGGTCTCTCTTGAGCGCCGATATTCACCTCAGAACTATGAAAAAAGTCCAATGAGAGTTGGCACCCAGTATTTGCATGTCCCGTCCCCGGACATACGGGTATTTAAGCGGCGCAGGATTTTTCTGAGGAGCCGGAAATGGTCCGGCCACAACAGTGGCTCGGCTCAAGAACGTGGCAGGGGAGACACAACATCTCGTTCCCTCCATTGGGGAACGGAGGTTACATACGTAACCTAGACGTTCCCCTTCTGTCGCTCTCTCCACGTTGTGTCAGAGAAGCGACACTAGGGGTCCACTTATAAAAGTGCCATGCGCTGAGCCGTGTACGTGAACTGCTGATACAGGAGCGAGCAGGTATTCTTACGTGCAGGACGACCAACTGTATCAGGCTGCATGTACCCTTCCCCAATGCCCCATTTAAGCCATCAGGATTCCTTATTGTTACCCTGGAGGGGGGAACAAGGTGCTGGCCGCCAACCTGGGAATGGGCCAAGCCTGGCCGGGCCTCTTTTCTCTCTATGTTTCTCGCATAGAGCAACTAAGGCCGGGGCCCTTACACGCATTGAGGGAAGGGGGTCTTAGCCCTTATTCAGGGCGGAGAAGACCCTGCGGAGGCCACGCCTACCCGAGAGGGGAGGCAAGTTTAAGTGGCAAAACCATCAGAGGCCTGACTTAGGGCCTATGTGGAAAAGTTGGTGCGGTGGTGGATCCAGCCTCATAGAGGGGGGAACATACAGCACGGCAACCGAGGCAGCCGTGACTGCCTAAGGGAAACACGGGAGTCCGCTCGCCAGAGGGGACAGAACCGTGGTGTTACACACAGGGGGAGTCCGAAGGAGGCCTTACCTGTTGAGCACCTATACCAGTACAGGGTAGCTTGCGTAGTGGCTTGGGTCGGCAAGTTCCTCCGCTGAACTGCGACCCACAAGGGCTAGGGAGGAATCAACCAGTGTCCCAAACCTGAGATCTCCTGGGAATGAAGGCGCACTGTTTCCCCTGGTTAGGGGGAAGGGCGCGAGGTGCAAGCGATTCACCCGGTCAGATCGTGGGCATGCTACCGAGTTCTACGGGCTCGGTACCTGAGAAAACACGGGACGATACTGACTCAACTCGGAGATTGTAGAATCTCGCAAAAGTGTTAGGTGTTGCCCAGCCCGCTGCTCTACAGATGTCTGCTAGGGCAGTGCCCCTAGCCAGTGCCCATGAGGACGCAACACTCCTGGTGGAGTGAGCTCGGACCCGCAAGGGGGGGGCATGGCCTGGGTGTGATAAGCCAGGGAAATGGCGTCGACAACCCAGTGGGCGAGTCTTTGCTTGTGCTGTTTGTGCTGTCCCCCAAAGCAGATGAAGAGCTGCTCAGAGCATCTGGTGCTCTGTGTGCGGTCCAGATAAATACGTAAAGCACGTACTGGACACAGCAGTGAAAGGGCTGGGTCTGCCTCCTCCCGGGGCAGCGCTTGCAGGTTCACCACCTGATCCCTGAAGGGTGTGGTAGGAACCTTGGGCACATAGCCCGGTCGCGGTCTTAGGATCACGAAAGTGTCTGCCAGACCGAACTCCAGGAAAGCGTCGCTAAAAGAGAATGCATGCAGGTCCCCGACCCTCTTGATGGAAGCGAGCGCGATCAGCAGGGTGGTCTTGAGAGAGAGGGCCCTGAGTCCAACTGAGTAAAGCGGCTCAAAGGGGGGTCTCTGGAGTCCCGTAAGGACGACCGAGAGATCCCAGGAGGGGAACAGGTTAGGCTGGGAGGGAGTTATCCTCCGGGCACCTTTTAGGAACCTGACGATTAAGTCGTGCTTACCAAGAGACTTGCCGTCTACCGTGTCGTGGTGGGCCGCGATAGCAGCGACATACACCTTGAGGGTGGAGGGGGACAGCCTCCTCTCCAGCCTCTCCTGAAGAAACACGAGCACTGACCTAACTGCACACTTCTGCGGGTCTTCGGCTCGGGAAGAACACCAGTCCGCGAACAGACGCCACTTTAGAGCGTAAAGATAACTGGTAGAGGGGGCTCTGGCTTGATTGATTGTATCTATGACGGTCGATGGTAGGCTAGATCTTCCGCACCCTGTTCAAGGGCCAGACGTGGAGGTTCCAGAGGTCTGGGTGCGGGTGCCAGAGCGTGCCCCGTCCCTGAGAAAGAAGGTCCTTCCTCAGGGGAATTCGCCAGGAAGGGGCTGTCGTGAGGAGCGTGAGGTCCAAAAACCAAGTCCGGGTGGGCCAGTAAGGGGCTACCAGAATGACTTGCTCCTCGTCCTCCCTGACCTTGCATAGCATCTGTGCAAGAAGGCTCACTGGGGGAAATGCGTACTTGCGCAGCCCCGTAGGCCAGCTGTGTGCCAACGCGTCTGCCCCGAGGGGAGCCTCTGTCCGGGCATACCAGAGCGGGCAGTGGGAGGTTTCTTGGGAGGCAAACAGGTCTACCTGAGCCTTGCCGAACCGGTCCCAAATCAGCTGGACCGACTGGGGGTGGAGCCTCCACTCTCCGCCGGGCAAGCTTTGTCTTTGACATTGAAGTTGCCGGGGATGTAAGTGGCGCGCAGTGACTTGAGTCGCTGCTGACTCCAAAGGAGGAGACGACGGGCGAGCTGTGACATGTGGCGGGAGCATACTCTGCCTTGGCGGTTTATGTAGGCTACGACCGTGGTGCTGTCTGTCCTGACTAGGATGTGTTTGTTCCGAATTAATGGGAGAAACTTCTGCAGGGCCAGAAAAACAGCCAGCAGCTCTAGGCAGTTGATGTGCCAGCGCAGCGGGCCTCGGTTCCACCGGCCTGCGGCTGCGCGCCCGTTGCACACGGTGCCCCAACCCAATTTGGAGGCGTCGGTTGTGACCAGAATGCGTCGGGACACCTGCTGCAAGGGTACTCCTGCCCTTAAAGAGGTCTGTCCAGGGTTTGAAGGTTTGGCGGCAGGCAGAGGCACCAATCTAGATGCCGGATGCCAGATAGAATTTGTTTCTGGGTGAGCATTTTGAACGGGAGTTTGGACAAGGTCCGATTGAAAACTCGCAGGTCCAAGATTGGTCGTCAGCCGCCGCCTTTCTTGGGTACAACGAAGTAAGGGCTGTAGAAACCCTTCTTGATTTCAGTTGGAGGGACAGGCTCTAACGCGTCCTTTAATAGAAGGGAGGTGATTTCTTCGCGCAGGGAATGGGCATGTTGGCCGTGTAATGCGGAAAAATGTACGCCCACGAAGGGGGGGCGGAGACCTGGCAAACTGAATTGCGTAACCGAGTCGAATGGTCCGGTGTAGCCAGCGTGACGGGTTGGGCAGTGAAAGCCACGCCTCTAAACTCTGTGCTAGGGGCACCAAGGGGACGAGTTTTTTGGACGTACCCGGCGGGGCTTCGCAGCGGCGCGGAACAGGTAACAAGGCGTCGGGAGGCAACGTGGCATCCCGAGGCTCTGGTGCTGAGAATAGACTCAACGCACTTACCTTGCTCCGCGCATCCGGCGGGTTCGTGACTGAGGAGGAGGTCTGATGCTGGCGTCCTCTGGACTCGTCTGAACCGGCCGGCCGGGGAACAGTCGTGGGGCTGAAGGCGGGGACACCGCATCCATGGAGCCGGGACTGTTGAGGCCTGAAAGCAGAGTGCCGTGAGAACGGCATTTGCGGGCCAGGTGACCCCAGAGACAACAAGGAAATAGCTCTATAGAGTGTAAAGAATTTAACAAAAAATTCTCCTCCCGGCCCTCCACTGGGGAACGGAGTGGAGCTAACATCTCGGTCTCTGGGTCTGTCATCTCAGGAGCACCTGGGAGCCTTCTGGGTCCTCAAGGGGGTCCGTGAGACGATGGGCGTCCAACTTCTGTGGGGGAGCTCAACGCTGGGGCTGAGAGCTGGGCCCACTCACTTGTTAGTTTAGGCGGAGCACCACTTTCTTTCTTTCTTGAAAGCCGCAGGAGGACGCCCTCGGCGAGCAGACAGGGCATGGCCCCTGTCGGCAGGTTTGCGGCAGGGCAGGATGCTTTTTTTTGCTTGAAAATAGCCTTCGTCTGTTTCTTCACCACTGAGGACAGCTGGGTGAAGTCGTCAAGTGGTGTCGCCGAATGGACGGAGCTGGGAGACGGGGGCGTTTGAGAAAGCGTGCTTTGTCTGCCTCCCGTACTGCCTGTCCATCATTGCATTTCTGGACCACGGAGTGGCCAT
The DNA here is from genome assembly GCF_025860055.1 of Xyrauchen texanus. Lineage (NCBI taxonomy): Eukaryota > Metazoa > Chordata > Actinopteri > Cypriniformes > Catostomidae > Xyrauchen > Xyrauchen texanus. Next base: position 25,290,980 of record NC_068289.1, read on the forward strand.
CGCCTGTTTGAGTGCAGTTCCTGCAGCACGTCAAGAACAGGACCACCCAAGTGCAGAAGGACGTGCAACACCGCTGTGTTTTGCTCTTTTAGAGCGAAATTCACTCTTTTAGAATAACTCTTTCGAGTTGTCTGTGATGTCGAAGCACCCAGGGGCAAGAATGCACAGCCGTGCACGAATGAGAAAGCCGCTGTTATGCGCCGTCAGATCCAACAGCATGCAGAGCGTCAGAAGATTAAACAGGAACTTGGTGTGTAACTCGCAGCAGACTGCATGCACGACCATCGGCTCCGAAGAAATTTTCTGAATGAACTCCCGTATTTGCGCCGCTTAAATACCCGTATGTCCGGGGTCGGGACATGCAAATACTGGGTGCCAACTCTCATTGGCCTTTTTTCATAGTTCAGAGGTGAATATCGGCGCTCAAGAGAGACCCCTAGTGTCGCTTCTCTGACACAACGTGGAGAGAGCGACAGAAGGGGAACAATATATAAAAATTCTTTTAGCAATTTTGGCTATTTATTTTCAACAAATGGTTCCAAGGTCATTTTAGTGGATGTATGAAGTCAATACCCCTAAAGTTTAAACAGGAGTCATAGCATAACCACAGGTGTAGTTCGTAAATATTCACGGAGTGGTGGTGGTGTAGTGGTCTAAGCACATAACTGGTAATCTGGTAATCAGAAGGACACTGGTTCAGACCCCACAGCCACCACCATTGTGTCCTTGAGCAAGGCACTTAACTCCAGGTTGCTCCGGGGGGATTGTCCCTGTAATAAGTGCACTGTAAGTCGCTTTGGATAAAAGCGTCTGCCAAATGCATAAATGTAAATGTAAATGTAAAAGGTGCTGCATTCAGATGCTAAGGAGGTCTGACTTTGACAGTTTGTTTAGTATGTGGATCACAGCTGTTGTGCTGATCGTTAACACCCTCCTGTGCACCAAGCTCCAGAAAGCCTGCTGAAACTTATCTCCTGCCAGTGTATAATGCACAAGGTTGAAGAAGGCCTGTTTAGGCCGGCCAGTGTCCGCGACAAGATGTAGACTGTGTTGATGCCTCTCCTTTGCATGCATGACACATTACTCCTGTGCAGGCTATCCATCCTCAGCATGCACATGATATGATAGGGTAAGAAACACAATACAAACACAACAATAATCAGAATTGAGAGCCTGTGAGCCTGAGAATGACTCGCCCTGTTGCTGGATATGCTGCTGCCGAGAGTCCCTGCTATTTGGCATAGCTCCAGCATGAGCGAACATTACCAACCCCACGCACCCCAGTGGTCATAAATATTTAGAAACATAAAACACACACACAAAAGTATACTTTCGAAAAACAATCAAAATACACATTTAAAACTACAGATCTATCTTCACTGCCCCTCCCCGAGAGCCTTCCAAAAAGGCAAAATATCTTTCTATCAAACAAACCCAGATTGCCCAGCCTTTTATATGACATCTCCACTCTCGAAATGAGGGCACCCCAGCCGACTTCCATCCCCTAAGAATAACCCCTCTGCCGATCATAACACTGGCCAGGACCCAATACTTTATGTATTTATACCCTATATTAATGATCGCCCCATCGCTTAACCCTCTGGGGTCGACGGATGAGACGGACGGCGCGTCCTGCTGGATATTTTCGTCATTACAGCGGAAACAATTTAAAATACTCCATCATTTTTGGGTATACAGATAAGTGTAAGATATCATTAGAGACTATAAAGGGTCTACTTTTATTTGTGTACACTCACAATAACAACAAAATCTTGTGCTTTTGTAAAATAGAGAAAATAAAAAGGGTGAGCTTTCAGCAGTCTCCGTGTTCACGAGCATATTTCAGAAACACGTCACTAAAATTAACTGAATCTCCGCAAATACTTATCACACAAACATGAAACATATGTCTAAATAAAGCTTAAAATGTGTACTTTTAAATTATACAATTCAAATTTAAAACAAATATTCTCCTGCAATGTAATCTGTATGAAACAAAGCCATGTACAGTTTTTACCGGTTCATCTCATTATCTCTAATTTGATCCCACCCACCAGCAGAGCGCGCCATTCATACGCTAATGTGCTGACACGATCAACGCAAATGTACACGCCCCGACAGTGAGGTTTAATGTAAACACAACTCAACTTTTCTGCTGGTTTGTACTGATACACAGGTGATGAAACTCCAGGATATTAAGGAAGAGTTAACATTTTCCTCAGAAGAAGAGAGGAACTCTGATGAACAGTTGTATTGATCCAGCCGAGGATACAATTTCGGACGAGTAAGTCATTTAGTTTTAATTAGCTGACATGCTATTTTATAAAAACATGTACATATTTTACTAGTGGGACTGTTTCCAGACTTGCCAGACAGGATTCAGAGTATTGACATTTGAAAAATGACTCCTAATTAGCAAGTTTTAGTTACATTTAAAAGCTGTTTTGGCTAAAGCAAGTATTTAAATTGTATGCTGTATAATATACATATGGTATGTAATATGATATGATATAAAAATAATATGAATGATTAGATTATATTTTATCTAGTGTTTATAATGCCTCATTATCATCAACAAATCTTGTGCTTGCAAAAATGTGTTCAGGTTAAATTAGTCAAATGCACTTTAAATATGCCCATATTAGAAAATCAGCATATTACAATGATTTCTGAAGGTTCATGTGACACTGAAGACTGCAGTAATGATGTTGAAAATTCAGCATTGATCACAAATTGCCTGAAATATGACTTATATGTTTATATAAAGTAGCATGTCAGCTAATGAAAACTAAATGACTTACTCGTCTGAAATTGTATCCTCGGCTGGATCAAGTCTCTCTTTAAACGTTCATCGGAGTTCTGCTCTTCCTTAAATGTTAACTCTTCCTTAATATCCAGGAGTTTCATTGCTTGTGTATCGTTACAAACGCACAGAAAAGTTGAGTTGTGTTGTGTTTACATTAAACCTCACCGTAGGTGGCATGCACCATTTGCATTGATCGTCTCAGCACATTACCGTATGAATGGCGCTCTCTGCTGGTGGGTATGATCACATTAGCTTTAATGAGCTCAGCCAGCTGAAACATGTACATCGCTTTGTTTCATACAGATTACATTGCAGGAGAATATTTGCTTTAAATTTGAATTGTTTTATTTAAAAGTAGACATTTAAAGCTTTCTTTAGACATATGTTTCATGTTTGTGTGATAAGTACACTGCAAAAAATGATTTTCTAGACAAGTATTTTTGTCTTGTATTCCTGTCAAATTATCTAAACTTTCTTAAAACACGATTTATTTACTTGTCAAGCAAAATGGGATAAGATATTAAGTCTTGTTTTAAGATAAATCTAACTAAATTTAGTGAACTTTAGACTCAAAACAGAAAAAAATCTGCCAATGGGATAAGCAAAATAAACTTGTTTTCCTTTTAAATTAAGTTTATTTTGCTTACCACATTGGCAGATTTTTTTTCTTGTTTTGAGTCTAAAGTTCACTAAATTTAGTCAGATTTATCTTAAAACAAGACTTAATATCTTATCCCATTTTGCTTGACAAGTAAATAAATCATGTTTTAAGAAAGTTTAGATAATTTGACAGGAATACAAGACAAAAATACTTGTCAAGAAAATCATTTTTTGCAGTGTATTTGTGGAGTTTCAGTTCATTTCTGTGACATGTTTCAGAAATATGCTCGTGAACACAGAGAGGTCTGATAGCTCACCCTTTTTATTTTCTTTATTTTACAAAAGCACAAAGTTTTGTTGTTATTGTGAGTGTACACAAATAAAAGTATTTGTGTACACTCACAGGTACTATGCCAACACAAGGACTTAGAACGCATTGGGATTCCAAATTGGGGAGAAAAAGAGAAAATCCACAAAACAAACAAACACCATTCTTCAAATCCCTATACCCTCCTATACTAGGTTAAATGTCACTCTATCTATGCAGACATGTCCATCCTCCACATTCATATCAATGGGATATCTTTAATCCCTATATACCCTTTTTCAAACCAGACAACCATCAAAGTAATTAATATTACTGTAAGGCTGGCACCAAGATACCGTAAAAGTCAAAGAACCCAAAAGAACCAAGTCACAAAAACTTTCACAAAGAAGAACATTTCCACCTGAGTCAACACATCCTACTGAGCAAGGACCATAAAACGCAACTCTCTGCCCCCCTCACCTTTGTTCCCCTTCAGCTCAGAATCACCTCAATCCCACCTAAGATCTGTATGTAACAATATATCATATCTAATGTATAAAAAGAATGTAACTAAGCATGTTTGGTATAATTTAAAATGTCTCAGTGCGACTGTTATAAAGGTCTCTTACTCGTGTTGATAAAACTAATGATAACAAAGTTATAAGGTCTTTTGCCAAATGCTGTTTAATTCTGGAGGTCTGTCCCCCTCCCTCCCTACCTGTATGTTAATAAGGTATGAACCCAGGACCTCCAAACCTAACCCCTCCCAAAATTCCCTTTGTCCATGGTTTGGATATTTAAGGAAAGCTGGCCCAGAGCTTGTGGAATCTGCATTCAAATCTCCCGCACAAATTGCTGTGTGTAATGACAAAGAAATCAGGGTCTCTGTAGTCAGATGATTCCACAGATTGGATACCGTTTTTGGGCCAGTTGGGTGGCTTCCCATTCCTCCTTTACCTTATTCCCCTTCCCTCTTACATTGCAAGCATCATAAATCTTGTTGTTATTCAATCTACACAGATGGAGGATATAATGTTAGTTAACATTTACCAGTATCTGCTCGCTCTCTCTCTCTCTCTCTGTGGGTGTGAGTGTGTGTGACCATCAAGTATTTAGCATTTAGATATGGCAAAAATAGTATAATATATGTATAATAAAATAGTATGACAATACACAGTTCTGAACTTAGCATCTCTCTCTCTTTATTGGCATGACTGCATATAATGTACAAAGTTGCCAAAGCATTCTATAATAGTAACAATAAAAATAAATAAAAATAAATAAAACAAACATCTCTCTCTCTCTCTCTCTCTCTCTCTCTCTCTCTGTCTCGCTCTCTCTCAGAGTGACTGGGAGTGGGCTGTAGCTGTCTGTGACTTGAATGAGTGCTCAAACTTTTTCTAACTTTTTGTGTGTATTTTAAATGTCTAAATTTTTTTAATAAATTGTATTTTATTGAAACTAAAGATAAAGCCTGCAAGCAAAGTTCACTAATCTGACTAATGTCTAATCTGAACATGAGTTTTGAAAATATAATATGACGTAGTGGAGTAAAAATAGAATCTAGAGTTAGTGTGGAGGAGAAGTGTTGTTTACGGTAGCTGTAGGAGACTGTAAAGGGAAATAAGGGAAAGGAGGAGGCGAGAACCAGCTTGACAATATAAATAATAGTTTAATGAAAAAATGTAACAAAAGACACAAACATAAACACACGATGGTCAGCTGCCCATAAATGTTCTCTCTGTTGCACCATCATCTGCAGTCGGCCTTTATCCCTCTCGGAGGCTTAATTAGCCTGATAAGGGACTGGGTAGGCAGAATAACCACCCGGCCCCGCCCTCTGCCCTGTCACATTCCTCCCTCATTCTCTCAGGCCAGAAAGCCCCCCGCATGACGTACACCCCCCCTTTCCCTGGGGGAGGGCGTGCCCTAAGCCCCGTCTGCCAGCAGGTCATCCCCGCCTTCCTGAATCTGGGAGGGGACAGGGGGACGGAAACAGAAATAATGAAAATGGGGGGTGCTTCCTGTAACAATGTAGTAACCCCCCCCACCAAAAAAAAAAAAACACTGTAAAATTTAAAAGAGAGGGAAAAGGCCAATGCGGACCTACAGTGAGAGAGAGATGAAAAAAAAACACTTACTCGCCAGTTCTCTGATACGCAGTAACTTGTTCCTCGGCCACTCCTCCACCCTCTAATGGACGACAGCCGCGCCTCCCCGGGTTCTCCCACTCCAGGCAGTCGGGAGTGAGCCTCTCCACGCTCATGGTTGTTGATCTCAGACCCCGCCACGTTTCAGCAGCTGCTAGGAGGCTCCTCCGCCCCTGGTAGCGGCCCTGACTGCTCCAGGCGGTCGGTTAGGAGGTCGCTGGAGGTGATTTTGAGAATTTAATGGGTGCAGTTTCGCCGGGTAAATCCCCGTGGACCACCCATTCCCCAGCATGCCCGTCCGGTTCCGAGGTGGGTCTGGCTCTACTTACGGCCAGTATGATGTCTCTATCGGAGCCCCCGAGCTGGATGAGAGTTTCGCTGCAGCATCGGAGAGCATCTTGGAGGACTCAGACGCTGAGGACTTAACTGGGCTAGCACTTTCGAGTGTGCCAGCCCAGTCTGAGGCCGATGCCGAGCTGTCCTCTCTGCTTACCCGGGCCGCTGCGAGTGTCGGGCTGGACTGGAACCCTCCATCCAGCAATGAAAGACAGCTCCGTCCCAGCCTGGGCCCAACTCTCAGCCCCAGTGTAGAGCTCCCCACAGGAAGCAGACGGCCCCATCTCACGAACCACTTCCCGGACCCAGAAGGCTCCCAAGCACTCCAGTGATGGGCAACCCAGGGAGAGAGACATCTGCCACAGAGCTGGTATCCAGACCACTCCATCCCCTGGTGGAGGACCAAGTGAAGAATCTTTTGTTTCCTTTACTTGCCACACCCCCAATGGGCTGCGGTACCCACATTGTCACAAAGGAAGCAGTTTCCTTACTCCCTGGATCACTTAGCTGGTGCCCACAACCGTCCACTTGCAGTCGGACCCCCATGAACACGAACCTTCCGCCTTCACGTGCCCAACTGCACCACACTTGTACCTCAGGCAGGTGGTAATAAGTCTAGAGGTTGTCTCTACAGAACCTCCTCCTCAGTCGCCTACCTGCACCAAGTACGCGGATAAGCCCTTCGAGCTTCTCAGCACAACCACCTCGGGATGAAGCAACGATCCCCGACGTGACGTCGCCAGCTCCCCCCTGTCTCAAGGCCTCACTTCCAGGTACGTCACATGTGATCGTCCCCTTAGTGCCCCTCGCCCAGAGCTTGGACGTGTGGCTTACACTTTCCAATCCATCGCAGAAGCTGGACAGGACCATCTGACTCGGCTACACGATTCAGTTTACCAGGTGCTTGCCACACTTCAGCGGCATCCGCTTCACCTCGGTGCAGGGTGAAAATCGGAGATCGCAACTCTTCTGCGCAAGGATGCAATAAAGTCTGTCCCTCCAGCCGAGATGGAGAAGAGATTCTACAGCCCTTACTTCATCGTACCCAAGAAAGGCAGAGGGTTGCGGCCAATCTTGGACCTGTGAGTTCTGAACCGGGCCTTACACAGACTTCCGTTCAAGATGCTGACCCTGAAACGTTTTCTGACATCGTCCGGTATCAAGATTGGTTCGCAACTGTAGACCTGAAGGATGCATACTTTCATGTCTCAATATTACCCCATCACAGACCCTTTCTACGGTTTGCTTTCGACCGCCAGGTGTATCAGTACAAGGTCCTCCCCTTTGGTCTGTCCCTGTCCCCTCGCATCTTCGTGAAAGTCGCAGAGGCAGCTCTTGCCCCATTAAGGGAAAAGGGCATTCGTATACTCAACTACCTCATCAACTGGCTAATCTTAGCACATTCTCGACTCTGGTCAACTGGGAAAAGAGCAAACTCTCCCCAGTTCAGAACATCTCTTTTCTCGGCATGGAGTTAGACTCAATCTCAATGACAGTGTGCCTCACAAGCGAGTTAGCGGCATAGCGGTTACACTGAAAACATTTCAGAGGCTCCTGGGGTATATGGCATCCTTGGCGACGGTTGATGCATATGAGACCGCTTCAGCACTGGCTTCAGACTCGAGTCCCGAGATGGGTATGGTGCCACGGCACATACCGTGTGACCCTCACCCCTTCCTGCCATCACTTATTCAGCCCTTAGACAGACCTCGGTTTCCTATGGGCAGGAGTCCCCCTACAGCAGGTGTTCAGATGCGTCGTAGTTACTACAGATGCCTCCTAGTCGGTCTGGGGCGCCATTTGCAAGGGGCAGTCGAGCAATGGTATACTGTTTGTGAAAATTCAGACACCTGCCACACTGCTGTGGGAGGCATTTAGGAGTATATTTAAATATGAAGCTCAAGACTACATGCTAAATCCTAACAAATGTGAAATTAAAATGTATTATCAGGGACTTTATGCTTATTCTATGAGTAGAAGCTGTTTGTGTGATGATTTAAAGTAATATATAGATAATGTTTAATTTGTCTTTTTTACATTCTGAATTCATGGAGCTATTGAGCTAACATGCTATACACAGCCATATGCACTGATTACACTCTGTGATTGTAATTTATAATAACACTGATACTACTGCAAAGACAGATGTATTAATGTGTAAATGGGAAAAATACAGAGACAAATTACAAATACTGTTGTAAGGTATGACGGATAATCATGGACTCATCGATTCTGAATACAAAGAACCCACTGTTAAAACTCCTCTAATCACTGAAATAGCGCCAGCTAGTCTGGGAAGTATAATGCGCTATTGACAGAGAATCCTCGTCCTTCTAAAACCCCCTACCCATGTGACACACTCCAAATCCTCATGCTTTACCATGTGAGCAAGGCACGTGAAAAGTTGGCAACAGAATGTGTTTCTTTCATTTAAAACCTAGAAGGGTTTATTTTTAAGGAAATACGTTTAATCCGTGTATGTTGTGTATTTCTGATGTTAGATTAAACTAGTTAAAATTTGTTTAGTTATGTTAGTTAAACTCTGGAGCTTTAAATAAGGGTCTTAAAATGTATATCCACTTTTAAATGTACCAAATACACGTTTCTTGGTATCAAATTAAACCTTACGACTTGTCCTAGCTGAATATAAATATAAGGATACATTAAAAGGTATTCTGCTATGTGTTACTGTCTTTTGAGTGATTCAACCCAAAGCCTTTAAAGTCGGAAATTATGCAAATGAAGAGCCTTGGCAGGACAAAGAAACCATCTCGCGCCCAAAACAAAGGAGCCTCATTGGGCCATTTCTCCCAAAGGAGGTGTGACCTCCCTGCCTTAAAAGTCAGGCTTCGCATTGACTCTCTCTCTTCTGCTGAACATTTCAACTCTTTTGCATCTTCGCTTCCCCGGCATCTCTTCTCTTCTGCACTCTTCCCCCGCTCTTCTGGACCTCTTCGGAACAACCCTTCAACTCTCTCCCCTCCCTTGGACTCCCCTGCAACTCTCCGGAACACCCGTCGACTCTTCAACAGTTACCCTCTAAGACGCTTCGAACTTCCAGCGAGCAACCCACGCTCTGGAAACACAGACAGGAAGACCATCTCACGAATGCCACGAGGACACGACATACACGCAGTCTTGCTCAGCGACACACAAAGGTCCATTGCGCAAGTATTATTTCATCTGAATTCAAACGCGTTACAGTGTATAACTTCCATGCTGGCTCTTAAAGGGTTAATTGTGGTAATAAGTTGGCTATCCTTATAATAATAATCTCTTTATTTTCCTTATTGCTTCTACTCTGTTTATCTTATTTTTCTATGTTAAATGTTTGTTTGTTAAGTGTAGTGATATATCCTAGTTCCTTGTATTAAACCCAATTATACGCTTGATTGTCTGTGTTTGTTGGTCATAAAGCAAAGCCTCTTTGATGTGCGATTTTAAGCTACGAGCTGATATTATCAAAAGTAAGTTAACGTGCTTTTGATGAATAAGCTTATACTAAAAATAAACCTTCTGGAGAATTGATCAGGAGTATTTAGCAAAGCGGTTCGCTGGACGAACTGACTGGTTGCGGTAGCCTACGGGTCAATTCCATTAAGGTGTTATTAAAATTAATATAGCCTGTCTGCATATGATGTATATTCCTAATTAATTATAATTTGTTGTGTTTAATTATCTATATATATTTGAAGCAGACTCTTGGACTATATAAGCCCTTTTTGGGGCGTTTTTGTATGTATTGTTATCTAGTCAAAACCGTAAGATTAATCATTGATTACGATCATTAATATTAGTCGTACATTCCCCAAACCTGACCTTGTTACCCTACACTGTCATTACTATAATTAATTCGTTTTCCCCAGGTATTGCACTTAAAAATGGTGTACTTTTAAATGAGTACATTTTAGGTGCTGTAACTACTTTTATTGAACTATTTTCTCTCCATCTGCGTTCTCTACTTCCCTTTCCTGATTTCATTTGTATCCATCAACATGATTGGCTACAGAGAGTCTCGTGACTCCTGTGAAATCAAAACAGGTGTAATTCCCTCCAAGCACAAGCAGACACAAGTGGCTTTCTTGCTACTGGTTTATTTGAAGGCATCTCTTCAAATCCACCGTGAAAACTAAACACACATTATTGATAAGAAAATATAGAAACCATGTTAGCTTAACATAAAACAGTAGCATGTGCCACAGATGGAATAACCTCTCTACAATAATGGCAATATTCTAATATTGGCTAAGGTGTTAGCCTTTTTAGGTGACGCTGTCTGCTATAAAAGCAGGTGCACAAACACCATTCCTCAGAATTTTCTGATTGAGGGACGCGGAGTGCATTGCTTACACCTCAGAGTCTTGTAGTGGTTACGTACGTAACGAGACGTTCCCATAAAACTCAGTACACTTGACATTGCGGGCTAATGCGAATGGGGAACAGAATCCCTTCACGCCGCACTACACTACATAACCTCCCAAAGAGGAAGCATGATGTTTCAGTCCTGCAGGATGGCGACCATCATGAGTATGCCACAAGTGAGTGACTCATGTTGGCCAGAAGAGTAGCACTCAGAATGAATATATTAACTATACATATAGTATGAATTAACTCCTTCATGAACTCAGTCAGGAAGGGAGTTTATTTATAATGAAAGTGCAGGTAATTTTATGGTGAATTGCAATGGCCTGAATGCAGGCTGATATGTAAAATGATGGGGAGCCCATACTTAAGGGGAGGGGCATAAGTCCATGCCTATGAGGAGGTCATGCCTCTAGTTGAGTGTGCGTTAACACCAATTTGGCAAATCTTACCATGCGACTCGTAAGTCAGGGCAATTGCATCAACGATCCAGTGAGAAAGTCTTTGCTTTGAGATGGACATTCCTTTCGTGCAACCTCCACAGAACATAAAGAGCTCATTCTTAAAGGGGGGGTCCAGGTGAGCGCTTTTAGGACCAAAGTTAGGTAGACTGTAGCCGGCCGAGGTGGATTTAATCCTCTTGCTCCTCTAAGGACCTTTATGATTAAATCGTGTTTGCCTATATTGGTGCCGGCTTCAGGTGCACGATACGCAGGTATAGTAGCCACATAAACTTTGATCGTTGACTGAGTAAGACCTGCGTCTAATCGCTCTTGAAGAAATATGTGAATTTCATGTATGGGGCAGTTTACAAGACTTTTGCCATGTTAAAGACAGCACGTCTTCATTTTAGCACAGATGTTCATAACGTGATATAATGCGCAGCTCACCATTGGGATGTGGTTGCGCATAATGTGAGGCTTTGAAGAGAGAAAGCACTTCATTGAAAACGTGTGAGCGTCTTGTGCATGTGCAACGAGTGCTGTAATCTTTTTGCAATCTTTGTAATTCATTACAAGAAATAATGCGCCATTCAGCATTGGGAAGCGGTTGAACAAAAATGTGGGCTTGATGTGGGAAAGCCCTTTATTGAAAAGTGTGGATATATGTCTGACTATGCGAGACTGTAGTTTGCAGTAATCACTTTTCTTTGTATGATACATTGACTGCATTTATACGATAACCTATGTCAGCATTAGCTAGCTAGACAGCTTTATTAATAGCTGTTAGCTAAATTTGGTGGATGATGACAGTAGCTGTTTATGAAATAGACTGTACATTATAAATATGTTGACACAATTCAGTATTGTTGTGATTCTATCACAACTGTCATTTTGATATATCAATGCGCAATTGTTTTATAATAATAGAATGTATATATTTTCTGTAAATTACTTTACACTAATGAATGGGCCTTTTTGCATTATCTTGAACATTGTCTAGTATTCATTTTATGAGTTATTGTGGTTTAACTTAAATAAAGATTAACATTGACATTAACCTGACTTTTTGTATAAAGAGAAGATCGTTGAAATTATTTGAAAGTTATTAAGCAATGTATCTTGCAATTCGTCATTGTTAGCAGGCAAGATCAAGTTAGCTAAAATTACACAGATCAATCCTTATGGTACTATATTTCACATGCTTTGCAATTATGTAAGCTTACCTGTCCAATAAGAAGAATGCCAATTCAGGGGCATTTTTGATCCCCAAAACCGAACAAAGGTCCCTCAAGAAATCAAATGCCCTGCTGATGTTCACTCTAGTTTTCGCTCGACCACGATCACGTTCTCGCTTAGCCAAACTGGATTCAGTAGATACATTTTTTTGCATAGGAGTCGGTGTTATGCTGGGAGCCATCTCTAAGATAATGTTACTTAGTGTTGCAGACTGTCTATTGATGCTGTGAATAGCGGAAGACAAGCTACTTGTCTGAGGCAAGGATCTTGGGGGCACGCATAAACGTCACATCCTTTGGATTTTCCCAGCAAAAGCGACCTGCTTCCTTCGCATGAAAATCAGTCTACAGGCTTTGTAATGCAGTTGCGTTACAAGCTGTTCACACATTGGCAAAAAAAGGTGAATATTACATGAAAAATTTAACATATTGCACCTTTATGTTTGTGAAATGTACTTTGGGTTCGATGTATTTTTCTTTTTCACATTAATTTCCACATATGTCTATTACACATATGTGGTCTTGATTCATGAATACAGCATATAATTGTTTCGCAATCTACCTCGAAAAAAAGAAAGTTAAATTTTACAACGTAGAGCCCCATAGGTGGAATATTTTTGAATATTTTGTTCAAAATGTTGTTCAATATGTTGTTCCCCTTCTGTCAATCACTCGACGTTGTGTCGAATGTAGTAACAAAAGGGGTCTTTCTTTTTAAAGATGCCCTTCCGCCTCTGTGTAGTTCCTGGATGCGGTCTATATCTCTCCAAATCTGACGGTCATAGACGCTGGCTCGTGTGCCTGGGCAGAATTCACACTGAGGCAGCATTTGTGGATGGTACATGTACATGTCATTAGTCCTAATCACCTGTCACCTGGGCCCCAGCTCATTAGCAGAGCATGTGATCAATACTGGCGATGCTAAGCCTATCAACCTCCCACCCTAACGTACTTTCTCAGCCAAGAAACAAATCATAGAAGACCAGATTCAAAAGATGCTGGAGGAGAAATAGTTTTAACCATATTCAGGACCATGGGCTTCCCCAGTCATGATTGTTAAAAAACCTTGTGGTGAACCCAGGTTTTGTGTCAACTACAGGGGTCTAAATCAACTCACACTGAAATATTTGTACCCTCTACCTCGTACTGACGAATCCTTGGACATCTTAGCTCCTAGGAAATTCCTTACCACTCTGGATCTAGCTCGAGGGTACTGGCAAGTGTCTGCTTAGGAGAAGTCAAGACCAAAAACAGCTTTCAAATCACATTGTGGCCTCTTTCAGTTCAAAGTTCTTCCTTTTGGGCTTAGCAACACTTTGAAATTTTCTGAATGAACTCCCGTATTTGCGCCGCTTAAATACCCGTATGTCCGGGGGTGGGACATGCAAATACCGGCTGCCAACTCTCATTGGCCTTTTTTCATAGATCAGAGGTGGATATCGGCGCTCAAGAGAGACCCCTAGTGTCGCTTCTCTGACACAACGTGGAGAGAGCGACAGAAGGGGAAACAAAATTAGAGGTATTTCATGGTGAATGGAAGGATAGTGTTTGTAGCAACAGACAGTCACTAAAAGCTGCTTGTCAGCATATTTTAGCAAACTCAGAAAATAACCACAACAATCCTAGATGTTTATTCAGTACTGTGGCAAAATTGGTTAGGAATGAAGCCTCAAATTAACCAGATATTCCATCGCAGCACAATAGTAATGACTTCATGAATTTCTTTACTGATAAAATTGAAATAATCAGAAAATTTTTTGGAATTGTGCAGTCATCTGTCACAGTACCTCAAAAAACAGTGTCTCATAATTTTCCTCACGTTCAGCTTCAATCCTTCACTGTCATAGGTCATGAAGAGCTAAAAAAACTTATCGAAACATCAAAAGCCACAACATTTATGTTAGATCCAATAAAAACTAAGCTCTTAAAAGAGGTATTCCCTGTAATCTCAGAACCTCTTCTTAATATTATTAACTACTCTCTATCCTTAGGACATTTCCAAAAAAAATTTATAATGGCAGTTATCAAACCCCATATTAAGAAGCCACAACTTGATACTTGATAATTGGCAAATTATAGACTGATTTCAAATCTCCCGTTTATGTCGAAGATACTCGAAAAGGTTGTGTCCTCCCAATTATGTTCATTCCTATGATATTATAGATAACATAGATCCTGATATTATCTTTGAAGAGGCTAGAGAATTATGTTGGCATTTGTGGACATGCATTAGCATATTTTAGGTCCTATTTAGCAGACAGCTACCACTTTGTCTGTGTAAACGAGGAATTGTCATATCAAACAAAAGTTAAGTTTGGAGTGCCAATGCTTCCCCTGGGACTAGATTATTGTAATGTATTACTATGAGGATGTCCAGCAAGTTCAATAAATACACTTCAATTGGTTCAAAATGCAGCAGCCAGAGTGCTGACTAGAACCAAGAAATATGATCATATTAGCCCAATTTTATCATCGTTACGTTGGCTACCTGTTAAATTTCATATTGATTTAAAAATTCTGTTAACTACATATAAAGCTTTGAATGGTCTAGCTTCACAGTACTTAAGTCACCTTCTACCACGCTATATTCCAGCTCTTTACTTATTACAATTACTTATTTTTATACACACTTCATAATCGTATTTAATCAAACTACACAATGATGACTCTTAAGACTTTATAGATGTTACGGATTTATTTTCTGTTAATGCATGATTTTCTCTAAAGCTGCATTAAAACGATGTGTGTGGTGAAAGGCGCTGTACAAATAAAAAATGTATTTAAAAATTAGAAAATCTCCGTGACCTTGAAAGTAATGAAAAGGGAGACGAAAAGTACATATTTCAAGATGATCTGCTTTATTTCGAATACTCTAAGGTGACTTGTGGCCTACATCCAAGGAAGCAGCTCAAACGTAATGCACCGAAAGCCATTCAAGGTACTCTGCTGAAATACTACCATGACCACCCTACAGCTGTCCATCTTGGTGTCACAGAAATGTTGACCAGGCTAAAGCTTAGATTCTTTTGGCCAAAAATGTCAGCTGATGTCAAACGATACGTTGTTTCCTGCTCTGTGTGTCTGTTGACAAAGCCGAACCAAAGAAAACTTGCAGTTCACCTTCTGTCGCTCACTCCACGTTGTGTCGGAGAAGCGACACTAGGGGTCTCTCTTGAGCGCCGATATATACATCTGTTCTATGAAAAAAGGCCAATGAGAAGTTGGCAGACGGTATTTGCATACCCCGCCCCCGGACATACGGGTATTTAAGCGGGGCGAATACGGGAGTTTATTCAGAAAAATTCTTCAGAGCCGATGGTCGTGCATGCAGTCTGCTGCATGTCACACACCAGTTCCTGTTTAATCCTCTGACGCTCTGCATGCTGTTGGATCTGACTGTGCATAACAGCGGCTTTCTCCTTCCTTGCACGGATGTGCATTTGTTGCCCCTGGGCGCTTCGACAGCGCAGACAACTCGAAAGAGTTATTCTAAAAGAGTAATTTCGCTCTAAAAAGAGCAAAACACAGCGGAGTTGAACATCCTTCTCAGGACGCGTCTTTTTAAAGACGATTTTTCCGCCCCTGTGTAGTTTCTGGATGCGGTTGATTTCTCCCCACCTCTGACGGTCATAAAAACTGCCTCGCGTACCTGGGTTGCGATCACACGCAGGCAGTATTTTTATGAATGGTCTATGTTTTCAGTACGAGAACATAGCCATGACAGCATTGCGGTCGTAAAAGGGCTTTTTCTTGTAGTGAGATAAAGCCACTTCAGCAACCCCCCCGCACCTCGCCTCCTTCCTACGGGATTGAGGCAGGCGCCGCGGGCGATGAAGATGATCTGGGGACAATGACGGGCTCCGTTTCGCCGGGTGAACCCCCTCGAAACCTCCCGCCTCCCTGCCTCCCCGGCACGCTTGCCTGCTTCCCCCGAGCTCGGGATTAGTGCGGTCCGCTTAACAGCCTACCGTCCAGTCCCTCGAGCTCCCCGGCATTGGATGACGACATCACCGCTGCATCGGAGAGCGTAACATCAGTGTCTGATGCGTATAACTCGCCTGGGCCACTACCTTCGGGTCTGCCGCCCAGTCTGAGCTTGACACACGGAGGTCCGCTATGCTTCCCCGGGCTTAACTGGTTCCACGGGCATGTGCGCCACTCACAGCCATGCCCCCCCGGTTCCTTCCCGGACGTGCATGATGAGCTGAGCAAGCCCTGCTTCCTTGCTCCTCCGCTCTCGCTACCCTTGGTGGTAGAACGGTCCCAGACTGCTCCCCTCTGCACGCCATGCCCCCCTCCTGCAAGTCCACCGGGCCAAGGCATTTCAAAATCTGCACTTGGGTAGTCCTGTTCTTGACGTGCCGCAGGAACTGCACTCGAACAGGCGATGGCCACCCCCCGTGGTCCAGAAATGCAACACATGGACAGGACCTGGTCGCAGTGCAGGAGGCAGACAAAGCACGCTTTCTCAAAACGCCCCCGTCTCCCAGCTCCTTCCATTCGGCGACACCACTTGACAACTCTGCCCAGCAGTCCTCAGTGGTGAAGAAACAGACGGAGGCTATTTCACACATCTTGCCCTGCCACAAACCTACCGCCAGGGGCCATGCCCTGTCTGCTCGCCGAGGGCGTCCTCCTGCGGCTTACAAGAAAGAAAGAAAGTGGTGCTCCGCCTCAACTAACAAAAGAGAGTGAACCCAGCTCTCAGCCCCAGCGTCGAGCCCCCCGCAGAAGTTGGACGCCCCTCATCTCACGGACCCCTCGAGGACCCGGAAGGCTCCCAGGCGCTCCTGAGATGACCGACCCAGCTATTTCCTTTTGTCTCTGGGTCACCTGGCCCGCAAATGCCGTTCTCACGGCACTTTGCTTCCAGACCTCATCAGTCCCGGCTTCCTGAACGCGGTATCCCCGCCCTCAGCCCCACGACTGTTCCCCGGCCAGCTGGTTCAGACGAGTCCAGAGGACGCCAACGTCAGACCTCCTCCTCAGTCATGAACCCACCCCCTGCCGGGTGCGCGGAGCAAGGTAAGTGCTTCGAGTCTGTTCTCAGCACCAGAGCCTCGGGACGCTTCACTGCCTCCCGACGCCGTATTACCTGTTCCGCCATGCTGCGAAGCCCTGCCAGGTACGTCCAAAATACTCGTCCCCTTGGTGCCCCTAGCACGGAGTTTAGAGGCATGGCTTTAACTGCCCAACACGTCACGCTGGCTGCACCGGACCATTCGACTCAGTTACGCAATTCATTTTGCCAGGCCTCTGCCCCCCTTCACAGGGCGTCCATTTTTTCCGCAGTATACGGCAAACATGCCAAGTCCCTGCATGAGGAAATCGCCTCTCTTTTACTAAAAAAGCAAAGACGCGATAGAGCCTGTCCCTCCAACCGAAACGAAGAAGGGTTTCTACAGCCTTTACTTCGTTGTACCGAAGAAGGTGTAGCAGGTGTCCCGATGCGTCCTGGTCACAACCGACGCCTCCAAACTGGGTTGGGCGCCGTGTGCAACGGGCACGCAGCCACAGGCTGTTGGAACCGGGCCCTGCTGCGTTGGCACATCAACTGCCTAGAGCTGCTGGCTGTTTTCTTTGCCCTGAGGAAGTTTCTCCCGTTAATTCGAGACAAACATGTCCTAGTCAGGTCAGACAGCACAACAGTGGTAGCCTACATAAATTGCCAAGGCGGAGTACGCTCCCAACACATGTCACAGCTCGCCCGTCGTCTCCTCCTTTGGAGCCAGCAGCGACTCACATCCCTGGCAACCTCAATGTGATAGCGGACGCGCTGTCACGACAACGCTTGCGCAGCGGGGAGTGAAGGCTCCACCCCCAGTCGGTCCAGCTGATCTGGGACCGGTTCGGCAAGGCCCAGGTAGACCTGTTTGCCTCACAATAAACCTCCCACTGCCCACTCTGGTATGCCCGGACAGAGGCTCCCCTCGGGGCAGACGCTTTGGCACACAGCTGGCCCGTGGGGCTGCACAAGTACGCATTTCCCCCAGTGAGCCTTCTTGCACAGGTGCTGTGCAAGGTCAGGGAGGACGAGGAGCAAGTCACCTTGGTGGCCCCCTATTGGCCCACTCGGACATGATAGATGGCAAGTCTCTAGGTTAGCACGACTTAATTATCAGGTTCCTAAAAGGTGCCCGGAGGCTAACTCCCTCCCGGCCAAGCCTGTTCCCCTCCTGGGATTTCTCGCTCATCCTCACGGGCCTCCAGAGACCCCCATTCGAGCCGCTAGATTCAGCTGGACTCAGGGCCCTTTCTCTCAAAACGGCCCTGCTGATCGCGCTCGCCTCCATCAAGAGGGTCGGGGACCTGCAAGCGTTCTATGTCTGATTCCTCCATAGCCCTTTAGGGTCTGCAGTTCAGCGGAGGAACTCGCTGACCCAAGCCACGACGGGTACTCAATCTACCCTGTACTGGAATAGGTGCTCCACAGGTTAAGGTCTCCTGTTTGGACTCCCCCTGTGTGAAATTCCGTGGTACTGTCCCCTCACGAGCGGACCCCCGTGTCTCCCATAGGCAGTTCCAGCTGCCTCGGTCGCCGTGCTGTAGCTTCCCACTCCACGAGGCTGGATCTGCCACCGCGCCAATAGGACCCAAGCAGCCATGTGATGTATTCGCCACTTTTTGCCTCCCCTGCAGGGTAGGTGTGGTCTCCGCAGGGTCTTCTCCCCCTGAAAGAATAGGAAACTGGGTAAGACCCCCTTCCCTTAATGCATGTAAGGGCCCCGGCTGTAGTTGCTCTATGCGAGAAACATAGAGAGAAAAGAGGCCCCTGCAGGGTAGGTGTGGTCTCCGCAGGGTCTTCTCCCCCTGAAAGAATAGGAAACTGGGTAAGACCCCCTTCCCTTAATGCATGTAAGGGCCCAGGCTGTAGTTGCTCTATGCAAGAAACATAGAGAGAAAACCATTCCCAGGTTGGCAAGCATCACCTTGTTCCACTCACTAGGGTAACCAGAAGGATTCTGATGACTTTAATGGGGCACTGGGGAAGCGTACGTACAGCCTGATACAGCTGGTCACCTTTGCATGTAAGAATACCTGCCCGCTCCTGTATCAGTAGTTCACGTACATGGCTCAGCTCATGGCATGATTGAAGTGGGACCCCTAGTGTCGCTTCTCCGACACAACGTGGAGAGAGCGACAGAAGGGAAACGTCTAGGTTACGTATGTAACCTCCGTTCCCCGATGGAGGGACGTTCCCTGCCACCTCGCTGAGCCGAGCCACTGTTGTGGCTGGACCATTTCCGGCTCCTCAGAAAAATCCTGAATGAACTCCCGTATTCGCCCCGCTTAAATGCCCGTATGTCCGGGGGTGGGATATGCAAATACCGTCTGCCAACTTCTCATTGGCCTTTTTTCTTATAGAACAGAGGTATATATTGGCGCTCAAGAGAGACCCCTAGTGTCGCTTCTCCGACACAACATCTCGTTCCCTCCATCGGGGAACGGAGGTTACATACGTAACCTAGACATTCTGATGGTCCCAATCAAACCACAGAAACCTTGGATTTATACTGGAGTGGATTTTGTAGGCCCTCGGCCTCATACACAGAATGGTAACGAGTACATATTCTCCTTTGTCGACTACTTCTCGAAATGGGTCGAAGTAAATGCAGTAAGGACAGCGATAGCACAGGTCGCAGCAAGTAAATTCCTCAGCGAGTTCTTTGCACGCCACAGTGCACCAACTTTCCTGATATCAGATCCAGGCATGCCATTTGTGAGCAATCTCTCTGAACATGTGGTGGCCGCCCTTGGTACAGACCACAGGCTGACGATGGCATATCACCCACAAACAAACACCACAGAGTGAGTGAACCATACCTTTAAAAATATCTTTCGCACATAAGTTGGAGACAAACACACTTTGTGGGACAGATACATACCCTAGATCTGTTTTGCTCTTCGTACTGCACCTCATGAGGGCATAGGCCTATCTCCATCTATGGTGTTATATGAATTAGACACCCCATTTGATTTAATCACACAACTAAGTGTTGATGTTAAATAAAAAGCTGAAAGGGAAAAAATAGAGAGTAAAAAATACATTTTTAAGAAACTGAAAAACTGAGAGACCCTTTTAAACTATAGAACCATTTATTTAATCTTGTTGATGTTCCATGTTTTGTTCACAGCTCATCCTGAATGTAAAAGGCCAGTTTATGTAATGTGACTCTTTATGATTTTTAAAACAGATGTTAAATAAAAAGCTGAAAGGGAAAAAATAGAGTAAAAAAATTATTTTGAAGAAACTGAAAAAAAGAAAGATATTAACAGACAAGATGCATTGTGATGCATCGAGAATAATTTTTATCGAATTGTTACCCTTTGAATCATAATTTAATCCTAAGGCCAGCGAAGATTCACACCTCTACTCCATTTAATTCATGGGATACAGACATGAAAAGGAAGATGAGCCACTATCACTGAATGGAGATGTCAGTTTTCACACTAACACAGGAGAATCTGTCCATTCTGACCCTATTGCTAATGAAGACTTCTCACATGAACCTCTCAAATGAAACCTTACCTGAACATTCACTTGATAGTGAAGACAGTACTGATGTTGTTGCAGACACTGATTCCTTTGACATGATACCTGACAATGATACTCATGAACCAGTCTCTACTGACTCTTTTCAGGGTATTTACCATTACGCACTAAGACCAAGATG
This sequence comes from Xyrauchen texanus, assembly GCF_025860055.1. NCBI lineage: Eukaryota > Metazoa > Chordata > Actinopteri > Cypriniformes > Catostomidae > Xyrauchen > Xyrauchen texanus. The sequence continues at coordinate 25,311,894 of NC_068289.1, forward strand.
GGTCCCTTGAATTACTTCTGACTGAACGGTCAATAGGTGGACTAAACCCCTACCATATGCAAAAGACTGACTTGAAATTAAGACAAATGACACAGTAACCATAGTGTTAATTGATGGTGTTTATTATCAAATTGTCAAGGATTGTTCAATTTGTTAAACAAAAAAAAGAGAAAGATGGTATTCCATATGTGCATCACACAGTCATGTTTTTGTTAAACTGTACACTGTACTGATATATATGCCTTTACTGTTTGTGCAATATGTATCTACTAAGTAGTATGTAGTATGCTTAATCCCAGAAGAAAATAAATGGGTAAGAGCAGTGATAACAGGGATTCCCACTGATGTTTCAGTTGAGAAGATTAAAAGAAGGATAACTGGTGCAGCAATAACAAATGTTAAATAGTTAAAGTGCATTAGAAATATTGTAAAGGTGGATAGCCTCTCAGTAATGGTACATTTTGATGAGGATAAGACCATATGTACCCCACTGCTGAGATATTATAAATAACAAAAGTACAGTCATGTAGTGGCTGCATGTAGAGGTAAACAGGTTGTGAAACATCTGATCTTTGATAAAAGGCCAATGGGAATTGGCGAGTGGTATTTGCATCCATCTCCCCAGAGCATACGGGTATAAAGGAGCTGGAGTGCGATCTGAGCCAAGCAGTCGCTATTCATTGAGCTGAATTCCCACGGCTTCCATTCACCTTTGCTGGATTCTGACGGCGCATTACAGCGGATTCTCCCGCCTCTGCTCTGGTGCACTGCATAGAACGCCCCTGAGCGTTTCGGCAGAACAACTAAAAGAGTATATTCTAAAAGAGTATAAATCCTAAAAGATTATATTCTTAAAGAGCGGCACACACGGAAACGTCTTTTTAAAGATGCGTCTTTTTAAAGATGCCTTTCCGTTTGTGTGTTATTTGTGGTTGCGGTTGTAATCTCTCGCCTTATGATGGCCACGATGTCTTTCGTGTCTGGGCGCCACCCATGCGGAGACATCGTTCGTGGATGGGTCATGTTCTCACTGCGAGAACATGACCATGGCAACTTGCCTTCGTAAGAAAGCGCTAAAAGAGCTGCAAGAAGGTAGGGTGATGTCAACCTTGTTGGTCCAGGAGCGCCACCTTTGGCTCAACCTGGTTGAGATGAGAGAGGTCCCCATTCCCCAGGCTGGCCTGTTCAGCGACTCCATCGCGGACTTTGTCCAGCAGTTCTCGGCAGTGAAGCAGCAGACACATGCTGCCCCAGTGCAGCTCAAGATCCTGCACCCTGTCTGCTCGTCACCAAGGGCGTCCTCCTGCGGCGACTGCAACGTCTCACGGCCGGCCACCAAGAAGAAGGCTTCGAAGTGCCCCTGAGATGGACGACCCAGGGACGAGGAGACCCGCTGTACCGGAGCTGGTGAACAGACCACTCCATCCCCCAGTGGAGGGCCAGGAGGAAAATCTTTTGTTCCATTTTCATTTAATTTTGCCGCACCCTCAAGTAGCTCATCAAAAGGGTGGTTTCCTTATTCCCTGGGTTACATATCCGGTGTGCACAGCCACGACCACCGTCCACCATTCCATTTTGGCAGGTCCGGCGCTCCAGCGGTGGCACAAACACGCCCACACCTGGACGGTTTTGACGGCCTGTGGGGACGATATACCTCCTCCCCCACCTCCCCGACCAATCCTCTGGTGGGTGTCAGGAGCCAAGTGCTTCGATGTCCATAGACTCAGCATGGCCACGGGGCTTAAACCCCTTCAAGGGGTTGCTGAGGCAGCTCTTGCCCCATTAAGGGAAGTGGGCGTTCGTATCCTCAATTATCTCGACGACTGGCTAATCCTAGCACACTCTCGGGATGTGTTGTGTGCTCACAGGGACCTGGAAAAAGTGAAGCCTTATTGTTGGGGAACTGGAATGGGGATCTTCCTAGTCTCCCTTTTATTTGGAAAATGAAGAAAGGAAAAAGAAAAATTGGGAAAGAATAATTTATAAAGTTTAAGGGATTTGGGAAAATAGAAATGGTTGCTCCCTCAAATATCATATAATGGGCATATTCTTATCACTAACAACCTTATGGCGTTCTCTCTTTGGCACACACTTACTTGTTTCGACCCGCCAACTGGACTTCTCATGAGTATTCAGAAAAAATTGGTGAAATTTTTTTGGGACAAGTATTACAGGACTCCTCAAAGCATACTTTATCTGCCCAAAGAAGGAGGACAAGATTTGATGCTAGCAGAGGAGTTACTTTTTGTCTCCATTATAATCAGAAACTTTTAAATCTAAACTTGATTGGAGGCCAGTGGCAAAAAGTATTCAAATTAAATAAATATGCAAGGGATATGGGACTAGATCTGTCTTGGTTTTTAATGGATTATGAGAGTTTTTTTCTGGATTTTTCTGGGAAAAAAAAATCTTCTTTTAATAAAATTTTATTTAAAGTTTGGATTTAAAAAAAAAAATTGTTTTTAACAAAACTGGATGGAATCAGCCATTTCTCTTTATTGGCTGCTGGAAGAGCTAATTGTGTTCAGTGCAAGGTTTGATGTCTTTGGAAAAGATATTCCTTGCCTTACAGATTTACTGTGTGCTAAAAAAACAATCTTTCAGCTATGATATAATTGCTTCCCTTTTGGAATTTAGACCTTTGCATTTTGCTAGGAAGTTTTCTGATTAGCTATCTTTGTTTTTAGACAAAACCTTTGAAGAGAAAGCACTTTTAGAAGACTTTGTGCAGGGAATTTAATCCCTGATAGCAGATATCTGTTTCTAGATATTGAGATTATACTACACCTACTTCAGACAAGCCATGTTATGCCAGTTCTCTGATAAACTTCGGAGATACTGAGCAAATAGATTTTTGTTCAATAGATGTAAAGATAATGTACAAAAATATAGTGGAAATTATATATACAAGTGCTGGTCATATAATTAGAATATCATCAAAAAGTTGATTTATTTCAGTAATTCCATTCAAAAAGTGAAACTTGGATAATGTATACATTCATTCCACACAGACTGATATATTTCAAGTGTTCATTCCTTTTAATTGATGATTATAACTGACAACTAATGAAAAACCCCAAAATCAGTATCTCAGAAAATTAGAATATTGTAAAAAGGTTCAATATTGAAGACACCGGGTGCCACACTCTAATCAGCTAATTAATTCAAAACACCTGCAAAGGCCTTTAAATGGTCTCTCAGTCTAGTTCTGTAGGCTACACAATCATGGGGAAGACTGCTGACTTGACAGCTGTCCAAAAGACGACCATTGACACCTTCCACAAGGAGAGCAAGACACAAAAGCTCATTGCTAAAGAGGCTGGCTGTTCACAGAGCTCTGTGTCCAAGCACATTAATAGAGAGGCGAAGGGAAGGAAATGATGTGGTAGAAAAAAGTGTACAAGCAATAGGGATAACCGCACCCTGGAGAGGATTGTGAAACAAAACCCATTCAAAAATGTGGGGGAGATTCACAAAGAGTGGTCTGCAGCTGGAGTCAGTGCTTCAAGAACCACCACGCACAGACGTATGCAAGACATGGGTTTCAGCTGTCACATTCCTTGTGTCAAGCCACTCTTGAACAAGACACAGCATCAGAACACAAAAAGGACTGGACTGCTGCTGAGTGGTCCAAAGTTATGATCTCTGATGAAAGTAAATTTTGCATTTTCTTTGGAAATCAAGGTCCCAGAGTCTGGAGGAAGAGAGAAGAGGCACATAATCCACGTTGCTTGAAGTCCAGTGTAAAGTTTCCACAGTCAGTGATGGTTTGGGGTGCCATGTCATCTGCTGGTGTTGGTCCACTGTGTTTTCTGAGGTCCAAGGTCAACGCAGCCGTCTACCAGGATAGAAAATCTATGGGGTATTGTGAAGAGGAAGATGCGATACGCCGCATTGCTGCAGTAATTCAGGCAAACGGAGCCCCAACTAAGTATTGAGTGCTGTACATGCTTCTACTTTTCATGTTCATACTTTTCAGTTGGCCAACATTTCTAAAAATCTTTTTTTTGTACTGGCCTAAAGTAATATTCAAATTTTCGGAGATCCTGAATTTGGGATTTTCATTAGTTGTCAGTTTTAATCATCACAATTAAATGAAATAAACATTTGAAATATATCAGTTTGTGTGTAATGAATGAATATAATATCCAAGTTTCACTTTTTGAATGGAATTACTGAAATAAATCAACTATTTGATGATATTCTAATTATATGACCAGCACCTGTATATATATTAATGCTGTGAAATTTAACGCGTTAATTTCTGCAATTAAAAGTTTTTGTTTAATGAGTTAAAAAATGATTTACGCAATCATTACAGTATCAGTTTTTTCCATTCCAGAGCCTTTGGGAGATGGGAGGAAGGTGTCTCAGGTTGCTTCTGGCAGGTTTCTCAGCCTTACTGGCTCTATATGGTTAGGAATAGGGTGGGGGTAGGGTCAGGGCACCTGCTGCCTGCCTGGAACCCAGTCACCTTTGAACAATGGGCGAAACTTCAATAATGTTTTCCACCATTTTCTGTGGCTAATTGGCACATATGCATTTTCAGGAGGTACACACTCGACACAACTGCACATACTAGCACAGAAACTAATTGTGTGGAGCAGTGCACGTTTCGTTACACGCTGTGCATGTTTCGGGCATTATAAACACAGGAGCGGATTTCTGCATGGAGCAGTACCGTTTCAGATCATTCTGGCGCCTTAGGCAAGATCCCTATTGATGGAAAATTGTGCAATTAATTAGTAAAAAAAAATTAATTGATTCTCAGCCTTATATATATATATATATATATATATACACACCGTCAACGACTTCGCCCAGAAGTTTTCGGCAGTGAAGAGGCCATCTCTCACATCATGCCACGCCGCCGCAGCGTAGGCCACCCCCCGTCTGCCTGCCGAGGGGGTCCCCCTGCGAAGAAACAACAGGCAGCTCCACCTCTACCCAGGCCCAGCTCTCAGTCCCAGCGTCGAGCAACCTTCTTTCTCAGGGACGGGGCACCATCTGGCACCCGCGCCCAGCCCTTTGGAATCTCCACGTCTGGCCCCTGGATGGGACATGTAAGACTTAAGCGGTCTACCACCTGCAGTCGTAGACACGATCAACCAAGCCAGAGCTCCCTCTACCAGACAGCATTATGCCCTCAAGTGGTGTCTGTTCGCAAATTTGTGTTCTTCCAGATCCTAAGACCCACAGAGATGCACAGTTCAGTCAGTGCTTTCATTCCGGCAGGAGAGGTTGGAGGGGAGGCTGTCCCCCTCCACCTTGAAGGTGTATGTCGCTGCTATCGCAGCACACCACGACGCAGTGGACAGCAAGTCCCTTGGTAAGCACGACCTGATTGTCAGGTTCCTTAGAGGTGCCCGGAGGTTGAACCTTTCCTTGCCAAGCCTGTTCCCCTCCTGGGATCTCTCAGTGGTCCCCTCAGGCCTTCAGAGACCCCCCTTCAAGCCGCTTGATTCAGTCGAGCTCAAAGTCCTCTCCTTGAAGATGACCCTTCTGATCGCGCTTGCTTCCATCAAGAGGGTTGGGGACCTGCAAGCATTCTCTGTCAGTGACCCTTGCCTGCAGTTCAGTCCGGCAGATGCTCATGTCATCCTAAGACCGCGACCAGGCTACGTGACCAAGGTTCCTAAGACCCCCTTTAGGGACCAGGTTGTGAATCTGCAAGTGCTGCCCTGGGAGGAGGCATACCCAGTCTCTTCATTGCTGTGTCCGGTACGTGCTTTGCCTATCTACGTGGACTGTGCACAGGGCTTTAAATGCTCTGAGCAGCTCTTTGTCTGATTTGGCGGATGGTGAAAAGGGAACTCAAGGGAACGCCGTGTCCAAATAGAGGTTGGCTCATTGGGTTGTTGATGCAATCTCCCTAGCCTGCATCCACGTACCCGGCCTGAGGTGGGTACACTGATGAGGAGGAGGTTCTGTAGAGACAATCTCTAGACTCTTTACCACCTGCCGCCCTGAGGTGCGAGTGTGGTGCAGTTGAGCACGTGAAAGCAGGAGTTCTGCATTCATGGAGGCTTCGAAAGAGACATCAGACTGGACGTAAGGTGAGCTGGTCTCATCTCGGAACTGGATTGGGGCAGACTAGTGTGCTGGGGAACGGGTGGTCCTTGGGGATTTACCTGGCGAAACCGGGTAAAGGGCAGAACTCCCAAAATTTGCCTCCAGCGCCAGCCGCGATGGCCCTATACCCATGGGTAGAAGGTGCGGCATGGAGGGTGGCTAGAGTGGCTTTCCCCCAGAAGAAGGAACGTTGCCATGGTCATGTTCTCGCAGTGAGAACATGAACCATCCACAAACACTGCCTCGGTATGATCACTGCCCAGACACATGAGGCAGCGCCATTCTCATTGGCCTTTTCTCAGAGATAAAAGGTAACAGAGGCTCTCAAGAGAGACCTCTAGTGTCACTACATCGACACATCGTCGAGTGAGTGATGGAAGGGGAACACTATTATTTTCCAAATGCTAACAGGACAGTACACCTCTAATGAACTGACATGAGTGAGAAAGCCCTTACAGCGGTAAACAGAGTACAGAGAACAAAGGAATGGAGAATAAACTTCCTACAGGTTATGAAAACTTCTAAACCTCATTATATATCAGCATTCTGCACAAAGCCATGTGCTTTATGCAGTTCGGTCTGCTGAGAGGATTATTGGTTGCCCCCTGCCCTCCCTTCAAGAACTATACACTTCCAGAGTGAGGAAAAAGGCTGGTAAAATCACTCTGGACCCCACTCACCCTGCCCACTACCTTTTTGAACTGTTGCCTTCTGGCCGGCGCTTCAGAGCACTGAGCACCAGAACCGTCAGACACAGGAACAGTTTTTTCCCTCAGGCCATCCATCTAATGAACAGTTAAATTACCCCCATTGAGCAATAATTATGTGCAATACACAGTTTAATTTTAATTTAAATTATATTATCCAACTTATCCACTTCTGCCATTACTTACATTGCTCTGTACATAATATACTGTTTTTTGTTCTTTATATACAGATTGTATTAGATTTGCACTCACGTGTGTGTATGTGGGTATGTATGAAGGTGAGTTTATGTACATGATATGTATAATTATTTATTTTGTGTTCTTTTTTGTTTTTAATTACCTATGCCTTGCTGCTGTTTTTTTTGGTATTGTTTGTATTGTTGTTGACTGGAAGCTCCTGTCACCTAGACAAATTCCTTGTATGTGTAAGCATACTTGGCAATAAAGCTGATTCTGAATCTTCTGATTTAACCAACTAGTTTAGTGCAAACCTTTCCTCCTGACTGCAAGATAATTGCAAGCAATGCTGCTGTTGCCATAGCAACACTCCATTAATCGCATGTGAAAGAAGATATTTGTTGGAAGATGAGTTGCCATATATTTGGCCTGTCTTTTGTGTTTGTTGTTTTGCATTGGTGTAGTGCACTTGCAATTAGTTGTGATGTTAATAATAATCTGTTGGCTATGGATCTAGAACAAGGGTCAGGAGATGTTCTTTTGTAATCTCTTCTTCAAATCATTATACCATTAAGGCTAATGGTGCCAAGAAAAGGCCTTTCTGCCTTCCTGTCTTAATAATAATAGACAAATAAAAGCTCTATGCTGAGCAACTATTAATGAAAATGAGTATTTCTGTTGAAAGGATATTTTTCAGAATGGCACAAAATTAAGGTCAGAGGCACTGCCACAAACACATTTATTTAAAGATGGACATTGACATATTTATATCCATTTGTGAAAATTTTCCAAGGCAATTTGAAATAGCTGATTGTTAATTCTAAAAAGCATAAGATAAAATACATTATTTTAAAACATAATTATTAAATTTGCTGCAAATGCCACAAAGCACTTTTTTCCACATTTCTTAAAGGGATAGTTCACCCAAAAATTATCTTATCATTTACTGACATCATGCTATCCCAGATGTGTATGACTTTCTTTCTTCTGCTGTGCACAAACAAAGTTTTAAAAGAATATCTCAGTGTGAGAGGGCGGAGGGCGGGGCCAGGTCGTGATTATACACACCCGGTCCCTTATCAGGCTAATTAAGCCTTCCGAGAGGGATAAAGGCCGACTGCAGATGGTGGTGCAACAGAGAGAGATCATTTACGGGCAGCTGACCATCATGTGTGTGTTTGTGTCCTTTGTTTAAGATTTTCATTAAAATATTATTTATATTGTCAAGCCAGTTCTTGCCGCCTCCTTTCCATTAAACTGCTTTACACTCAGATCTGTAGTTCCACACAATACAAGTGAATAGTTATCAGGCATTTGAAATTCCAAAAAGATAAAGTCCACATAAAAGTAATCCATAGGACTCCAGTTGTTTAGTCAATGTCTTCTGATATGATCCAATTGGTTTTGGGTAAGAACAGACCAAAATGTAACTCCTTTTTCACTTTACATCTTGTCATTGCAGTCTCTTGTTAAGATCATAATTTCAAGCTCTTTAAGGGCTTTTCCACTGCACGGTACGGCCCGACTCAACTCTGCTAGCTTTTTAGGGGTTTTACAATGTGGATAATACCTGGTACATGGTACTATTTTTAGTACCACCTCGGTCAAGTTTCCAAGCGAGCCGAGCCGATACTAAATGTGACGTCACTATTGTCACTGAGAATCGTCACTACCAGTGCCACTGGATTTGCGACACGGGACATAAACCCACTAGTTTTATTGAGATGTTTAAAAAAAAAGAAAGAAAGTTCTGTTCTCTGTTTTGTGTGCAGCTGTGTTGTGTTCTGTTGTCACTATCCCTGTGGTGGACCTGTTTTTGATAAAAAATACATGTTTTAGTTTGAATGTCCAAATGTGACGAGGGGGCTGCATGAACTGTTGCTCTTGTGCCCTACCATGAACCGAAAAAATAAAATGAAAGGTAGTTTTGATAAAATTTCTGTTTTTCATCGTAAGTGAACAGGAGTGTTGGCAGGTATGTACTGATTACGTCTTACTCTTTCCTTGAATGAGTTCTGATTTTAATTCCAGTGGTTTCAGGTCATTTGACATTCTGTCCTTCCGTCAGTAATGTCTCCATTGCATAAAATAAATAACTTATCTATTTGTTTGTTTTGTGTATTTTTGTATCCAAATGACCTGAAATGTATCTAAAATGACCATGATTTACTATGCCATTAGCAGTGCTGTATTTTAGGTTGTGCAGGTGATCCTCTGCCCTAAATTGCAGCATCTCAGTCCCAGGATTGGATCTCGTCAGGTGATCAAATGTTCAAGGTGTACCTGTGGGTTACAGGATAACTGAACTGAAATAGCATGTACTGCATTTACAGGCATCACACTGGTGAAGAGAATGTGCATGCATGTTTTAGGTGACGCACATGCCAGGATTCAGCTTCCTAGATTCCAAAGTGCCTACATGATGAAGGCCTAATAATGCAAATGCTGTTGGAGAAGGAGAGAAAGATGGAAGGAAAAAACAATTGCAAACAATCATTAAAATAAAGAGGTGAATGTCTTCACTTTCAATTTTGATATGAATAAATGTCAATGCAAAAATCACATCCTATTTCATGTTAAGAATTTGTTTAAGCTGTTTAAGTATGGTGTTTTTACGAGAACTGTTTGATGCTTCGTTCCTCCAAATCAAATTTTAGAAGAATTTATTATACCAACCAACAATGAAATGATAATGAATGCCATTAGAGAAATACCCTAATCAAATGTGTATTTTTCCTCCATTATTAATTTATTCAGATTTTACACCAGTAAAGTGTACATGTGTTTCCACTAGTTTTGGAAGCGTCCCAAACTGTACTTTGATTTGTGCTGTACATTTATTTCTGTTCCTCCTGTGGAAAGTGGTTGAGGAAGTTCTCAATTTTTGTAGAGATTGAAGCTACTGTGTTTTGAACTCTGTCCAGGCTCTCTCAGGGAGAGACCATGATTCATTACATGGTGAATTAGAGTGACTCTCAGCTCTTTTTAGCCTCTTATGTCTTCTCTTCTCTCGGTTCCCTCTTCCACCCTGCTGTGCTCTTCCTCTCTGCTCTCCTCTTCTTGCATTATCTCATCTTGCTCTTTCCACTACTCCTTTATTGCCTACTACTAAAAGAGTTGGGGAAATCATCATGGTTACTATTGTAACCTCTGTTCCCTGATGGAGGGAACAAGACAGGAGAGAGGCCGGACGGAAGGGGCAGTTCTCGGGGGGGCCCTATCTCCGGATCCCAGCGAGCTAGAGAGGCGAGCCAGGGGTCCTCGGAAGCGCCTCGATGGGCCCTTTCGAAAGAGCCCAGTCTCGAGAAAGTGGGTGCCGGGGTTCGGAAGCCAGGGGTGCGAGAGTGCAAAATGCTATCTCGGGCCCCCTGGGGGCCAGCAGGTTGTGGCTGGTGTCGCAGGAAGTGTCTCACCAAGGAGCGTCGGGCTGCCAAATTTGGTGTTCTGGGGCCAATGCGTCTCGGAGGCGCGGCCGTCTAAATGTCAGTCAACCGGCTAGGGTGCGCTCATAGTTACGTAACTCTGAAACCGCGAGGGTCAGAGAGACGAGGCAGGGATCTTTCAAAGGGTCTCGGAGAGCCACGTCGATTGAGCTGTGAGTGGGGACCAGGGTCACTCCGGTTCGGGAGGCAAGGTGAGGGCAGCCCTTTCGAACGAGACCTACCGCGACTCCGTGGTCAGTCCGGTCCGGGAGCACCGTCCGTGGGTCGCCTTGCACTTCACGGCTGATTCCTCCGGAACCGCACATCTCACACACCTCTGTCTGGGCTTGCCCGAAAGGTCTCGGGCAGCCCTTTCAAAGGAGACCAGCCAGAGGTCAGTTGGGAGAGGCGGTTATTCCCGGGGTCGTGCAAAATATGTTATCCGAGGTGAGCAACACCTCTGGGGCCTAGAATAGCACAAAGCCAGCTGTGGCTGAGAGGGTGAGCCCAAGTGGGCATGAGGCGGCTCTAACTACCGCCTGGAGGGTCCAGAAAGAGGTATTGTATCCTTTAAAGTTCCGGGAGAGCATTCGAGAACCAGGGCCTCCATGGCACCGACAAGGTCAAGCAGAGCGAGCCGTCCCGGCTTGAAGCGATTACATGTGACCTGAATGAATTAGAGTTTTGGAAAAAACTAATTATGAAAAGTATTTACGGGAGAGGGTGTTAGAACCAGACCCTCTGCATGAGGCGGCCAAAATGTCACATTTTCGGGAGTTCGCTTACTACAAGGATCTCCGGCATTCCCGGCCACGCCGATTTCGGTCGACCCCTTCGGCCACGGGTCCAAGGGACCTCCGCGAGTGGAGGTCCAAAAACTGGGGGGTTGAGCAGTGGGGTGGAGATTTGTCTGACACGCTTTTTTATGGACTTTGTTTTTGGCGCACTCTGTGAAACCCCCATGCGATCAAAGGGGAAGGCACCGGCCGAACGTCCTTCACTCAGGGTGGCCTGTGGATGCTATGGCGGGTGCCTAGAGCCAGGTGACGCATTGCGAACACCCCTGAGAGTCTGGGGAAGGTGGCTCCCCCCGGCTTGAAGGGATTTAGAGCTCCCCGGAGGAACGAATGTGCAGAACTGGTTCCAAACGACCGAGGCGGCGGTGACAGCGAGGCAGACCTGTTTGGTTGTCGCCCTTTGGATGCGGAGCAGGTCCAGACGGGCCTGGAGGTCCGGCCAGGCAGGAGAATGTAACGTTAGGCCAGATGCGAGCATTGCAGGCCGGATAGACTCTTCCACACCCCCCCCCGATCGACAGGAGTACGTGAGGCACCAGGGGCAGGCCCCTGCCTGGTTATTTCGACCACTTTGGGCAGCGAGTTCCTCCCAGCTCAGCGCGTTGGCTTCCAGAGCCGATCCCTCGACCATGCGCCCCGAACCCCCTCCTTGGGAGACACAGCGGCGACGACTCATTCTA